>NW_006408590.1:9111229-9115400 GCF_000296735.1 Chrysochloris asiatica
TTGCCCTGAACATCCTCAGTAATTCATTTGAATTTTCTAAATGCAACTTCATAGTTCTGCAGATCAGCAAGACTCACTTCAAAAACACGACCCTTAAGTCCATCAGATGCAACTTTGGTTCCTTGAGTCCTTGTGACTAGTGTTTTCCCAATATTTCTTATATTGAACATAGCTGGTGCCTTTACATCATACCAGTCTTTTTCAGAAAATGGATCAACCACTTTCTTCTTGGCTCCCTTTTTGTCACCTTTTGTAAGGCGCTTGATCTTGCCAACCGCCATGGAGCTGCTCAGAGAGCCAAAAGGGCTAGGGTCCATCTCTTGAAAGAAAGTGTATCAAACAAGTTGTGTACATATTTTTTAAACTAGCCCACAGATTAATTTATGTTGTATTAGATTTCAAGGGCTGCCATAACAAAGTAGCACAAACTGGGTAGCTTTTAAGAACAGAAATTTATTGTCTCATAATTCTGGAGACTAAAAGTTCAAATCAACATGCTGGTCAGGGTATGTTCCCTCTGAAGTTTTTATGTGAAGATTTCTTGTCTCGTACAACGTTTGGTAGCCCCAGACATTCCCTGGCTTCTGGATACAGCTTCACACGGTTGTACTTCTCTTCCCAACTCAGTGTCAGCCCTATTCTTTGATACAGGCTGCACTCAGGTTATATTAGGACTCTAGTATGACCTCATGTTAAATGACAACATCTTCAGAGACCCTATTTCCATATACTAATAAGTATATATTACTTATATACTTATAAGTAGCAGAGTTTAGGACTTGAACAAATCTTTTTGGGGAACATAATTCAAACCATAACAACGTTGAAAGGAAGTATGTATATATTGTATATTATATCTTTAACAGATCACTGTCTGTTGTATGGATAATGGATTGTAGGCATCAAGAATAAAACCAACAACATGGACTATGATGATCAATACTTACTCTTTTTCTGTGCTAGAAATGATTCCAAGCATTTTACAGTTACTACCTCATTAAATCCTCAAAACAGCTCCAGAGGTTCCTAGAATTCTATTTCCTTTTATAGATGAAGAAATCAAGGCACAGAGGCATTAAGGAATGGTAGTTCAGGTGAACGATGACCTAGCTATACAATACTCAGGGAGCTTTCAAATGTGTTGATAGTCTCTAGTCTGTGATGACAACTTATAAAATCCCTTAGCACAAGGTATTACAGGAATCTCTGAGTTGGTTGAGGTTAATACCACAGACATACAAGAACATGTACTCATAATTGCATACTATAGATTTTAAGTTTCCCCCATTAATACTAGAGTAGTCCACGGTCTACCTTTTTTTTTTTTTTCTATAACAGAAGTACATTATTATGATTAGCATAAAATTGTAGGATTTCAAATTTTTCTTTTAAATATTTCTGGAGCAAGAAACAACACATTTACAAACACAAAGAGGATTACAAGAGTACTTATCTTCTTGTCGGTTTTACAAACACATTTATTTTGTTTTTTCAGATAATTGAATAAGTCTAACTTCAGTCTCAGAATTTATCATTGCCAAGCAAATGAATCATTCTTTATTTCTGACTCTAGATGATGTATGTAAGAAATATTATTTTCCTAGCTTACCAAGTAAGTCTATTGTTATTAGTAGGGACCATTGAGTTGTTTCTTACTTATAGCGACTCTATGTACAACAGAACAGAAAAATACTGCCTGATCCTGAACCAATGGGCTATGTTTGAACCCCCTGGTTGAAGTCACTGTGTCAATCCATCTCAGTGAGGGTCTTCCTCTTTTTTTTTTTGACCCTGTGCTGAGCCATGCTGTCCTTCTCCAAGGACTGGTTCCTCCCGACACATGTCAAAAGTATGTAAAATCAAGTTTCTAAAGACCATCTGGCTGTACTTCTTCCAAGATAGATTTATTCACTCTTCTGGCTGCTCCTTGGAAACCCTGTACAGGGTTCTATGAGTTGACACTGACTCCACAGCACTTAACAACAACAACTAACAGTCCTTGATATATTCAATATTTTTTACCAACACCATAATTCAAAGGCATCAATTCTTCAGTCTTCCTTATCCACTGTCCAACTCTTGCAGGCATATGAGGTGATTGAAAATACCTTGGCTTGGGTCAGGTATCTCATACTCATCAAGGTGAAAAAAATTTTTTTTAATACTTTAAAGAGTTCTTTTGCAGCAAGTTTGTCCAATGCAGTATATTATTTGATTTCTTTACTGTTGCTTCCTTGGGCATTGATTGTAGATCCAAGTAAAATGAAATCGTTGACAGCTTCAATCTTTTTTTGTGTTCATCATGATGATGCATATTGGTAAGATTTTTGTATATGTTGAGATGTAATCTATGCTAAAGACTGTGGTCTTTGATCATTATTAGCATTCAAATTCCTCTTACTTTCAGCAACCAAGAATATGTCATGTTGTTAATGAATCTTCCTCCAATTATGATACTCCATTCTTCTTCATGTAGTCCAGTTTCTCTGATTATTTGCTCAATATACAGATTATATCCATATAGTGAAATATAACAACTCTGATGTACTCCTTTCCTGATTTTAAACCATGTAATATCCCTTTGTTCTGTTATAATGACTGTCTCTTGGTCTATGTGTAGGCTCTGCATGAGCACAGTTCTATACTAGCCTTTGTGCTACATAGTGTTCTAGAATTCCCATTCTTTGCAATGTTATCTGTGATTTGTTATGATCACATCACACAGTTGAATGCCTTTGGATAGTCAATAAAACACAGTTAAACATATTTCTGATAGTCTGTACTTTCAGCCAATATAGAGCTGACATCAGCAATGATATCAAATCTAACGAATTGTTTATTATAGCATTATTTTAGCTTGTTAAATAATTTGTATTTTAAAATGAATTAACCTATCTAGAAATACATTCGATTTTTCCTTTGCACAGTTTTGAAATAGTCCATTGATTGCCATGAAATGAGTGAATGAATTGTTTTCTTCATTTTAAATGGAATTCTGCACAGTCTAATTGCAGACCAACATTGCCTTTTACACTGTATGTTGATTTAAAAAGGATGCTTGTTTTGATTTTGTTGCACATTTCATTTAATTTTACTGCAATGTGAACTAATTGTATTCTAAGGAGGAAAATACGTCTTTTTACTTTCACATTTGAATGTTTTTTGCTTTCACATTTGAATGTTTCCCTCATATGTTCATAGGCCCTTTCACGATCTTTTTTTTTTTGGAGGAGTGGGCAATTTTTCATTCTAGAAATTAAATTTTTTTCCTACTATAAAAGAAAATGCCTTGAGGGATAACATGTTCCCTGTTATTAAAAAAAAACAATGTGAGCGTCTGTGTTACATAAGAAGCAAACCATTAGGATTACTTGAACAGAATGTGGTGTTACCAGAACTAAATGAGATGCACAACAGCATTAATCTGATGCATATTTAATAATATACTAGCCATTGTACTGCATAGTCATTTAGATACATGAATAGTATGCAAGTCACAGAAAGACTATACTTGTATTTATTGAAGGCAAATTAGGCATTTCAAGAATAAGCTGAGAATAGGAGAAATGTCAACTTGTCTGAGCAGAAGTTTCTGTTGATATTTGATTATTAGCTGAGAGGAACCCAGATATTTTGGATTCTACATTTTCTTGTTGAAGGGGCACATCCAGAATAGATTTTGGGATTCTTCATTTAGGGCAAGACAATTTTCTTCTCTCAGAACAAATTGCCTCCTTTCAAAATGAACTGAAAGGATGGTGCAGACATAAAACCAAACAGTAAGGGCAAGAAAAGAAGACTAAGCTTGAGTGACTGATTCCTCTTTTCTGTAGAAAGATGATGAAAAGAGAGGGCGGGCAGAAGCAATGAAGAGAAATCTTGAGGGAAAGGTAAACATTTCCTTTTGTTGCTCAACCCTTCCCGTAGGGTTGATCTCAAATGGAACATAGATTGAGCAATGAGACCATGAATATCTTCTTCAACTATCTTGATGTTTTACCAATTAGACATTCCTTAACATTTAAATTCAACTGACTTTTACATTGGCCCTGATATCAGATTTGTATATGCTATCTCATTTTCAGATGAGCTTCCAAACAAAGACAGACTAGGAAGAAAGAGTGACAAACTACTTCCGAATCACTAGTCACTGAAAACTCTATGAATAGCA
>NW_006408590.1:9118331-9119189 GCF_000296735.1 Chrysochloris asiatica
CAGCGGTAGTGAGGTTGGCCCAGGATCAGACATTGTTTTGTTCTGCTGTGCATGGGGTCACTATGAGTCGGTTCCAACTCGATGGCACCTGACAAAAACAACATCTCATTTAATCCTCAGATTCTTTACAAAGCAGATATTATATTAAATTCAAAGATGAAGTAAAAGACTTGGGAGGCTATAAATTAATCCCAAATTACACAGTTAACTGAGGAAGCTACTGATTCCTAGCCTAGTCTCTTGTCACTACTTCCTAGGAGGATCAAAGCAGAAAAGAAAAAAAAAAAGAAACAAAAGAAAACCAGTTGCTGGAGAATTGATTCCGACTCTTGGTAACCCTGTGTGTATCAGAGAAGAACTGTGCTCTGTAGGGTTCTCTACGGCTGTTTTTTTTTGGAGTAGGTCACTAGACCTTTCTTCTGAGGTGCCTCTGAGTAAATTTGAACTTCTAATCCTTCAGTTAGCAGCTGAGTGGCTATATCAGCAGGGCGACTTGATTCATATGGTATGATTCATATGGCAGCCATCACTAATTTGTGTATTATGACACTTTTTTGACATAACGCAGAAATGGTGTTGTTTTAACAAGATTATTAAGATCATTTCCCAACAGATGGAAGCAAAAAAATCACGAGAAGTTGTAATTTTTTTCTAATTCAGGCAATTGCTTTATCTGTGCTATTGGCTGCTTTGGCTATTTTAAAACATAAGGTAAAAGTTTATTTTAAATAGCATGCTTTTCCAAAGATTAAACTTGAACTTGGGAAATGAGTACTTTAAGCAAATAAAGATAAAAACATTTTTTAATGTTCTTTTTCAAAATTTTTATTTATTTACTTTTTAAATGTTTTATTATGA
>NW_006408590.1:9120105-9121984 GCF_000296735.1 Chrysochloris asiatica
CCGATTCGTAACCAGTACGCTACCAGAGAACTTAATTAAAGCCCACTAAAGTTGTCTGGTTTGAAAGTCTTAAAGGCACAGCTAAACCTACTCTCTAGTCTTTCCTTGCCTTACCCATCCTAGATCATAGGGAGTAGCCCCCTGTATCCTGTCCCCTAGAAGGGCTGTACTGGCACGTAGCCAGAATAGACTGTCATCTTCTATGAGGACAGATCTCCTCTTAAGAGCTGGAAGTTTCAGTGGAATCTATGTTAGCAAGCAGGGTTTGTATTGTAGTTAGATTTGGTTGTAGATGTTACATGGCTGTGCATTCCTGAGATTTTGTTAGTGAGTGCAGCTTCTCCTGAGTGATCCTTGCAATCTTTCTGATACATTTTACTATAGCACAGGAGAAAGAAAAAAATGGTAATAAATACTTTGAATCAGACAGTATTGAATATTGAGGGCCCGGGACTGCTTTACTAGCTCAGGTATAAAGAGTGAGAAGAGGAAAGTTGGGAATAAATCAGCAGTTCCTGTTTGGGGACTATAATCATTTTGACCTATTGGATGAAATGGCTGAAGCAAGAGGACTTGACCTGTAGAGTCCTGGATGAGTAATGTTTCTTGTCTGAACCTCTGTTCTCACTTAGCTGAACCTCTATTCCCTTGTCTGTAAAAGGATAAGATAGGACCAGATGAGCTTGGATGTCTCTACTCCAGGTACCACTTAGTTGTTGATATTAGGTGCCATCTAGTTGGCATGAACTCATAGTGATACCCTACCCCATGTACAAGTATAACACAATGAAATGTTACCTGGACCTGTGCCATTCTCACAATCATTGTTCTATCCCAGCCCATTGCTGCTGCAGCTTTGTCAGTCCAGCTTGCTGAGGGTCTTCCTTTTACACGGACCCTCTACTTTACCAAGCATGTCCTTCTCCAGGGGTTGGTTCCTTATGATGTGTCCAAAGTAAGTGAGATGAAGTCTTACCATCCTTGCTTGGAAGGAGTATTCTGGCTGTTTTAACACCAAGACAGACTTGTTTGTTCTTATGGTCCTTGCTGTTATGTACTGTTGAGTCAGTTCCGACTCAGAGCGACTCTGTATAGGGTTTCCAAGGAACAACTGATATATTTGAACTGATAATCTTGTGGTTCTTATGGTAGTCCATGGTATACTTAGTATTCTTTGCTACTACTGTAATTCAAAAGCATCAATTCTTCTTAAGTCTTCCTTGTATATAAATATGAGTTGATTGAAAATACCCTGGCATGGTTCAGGCACACCTTAGTTTTCAAAGTGACATCTTTGCTTTTTAACACATTAAAGACATCTTTTGCAGCAGATTTGCCCAATACATCATTTGAGTTTTTATTTATTATTCAAATGATTCTATTATAAAAATGTTTACAAAATGCTCAGCCTTGGAACACCAAGGCTCTGTGATACAGGGATTGAAGCATAATCTGAATGGGTGAAAGAGGAAAAATAATGTTAAAGTGATTGATTATATTGTGCATATTGGTTTCCCCTGCCTATAAATGTAAAATAAACACTTGAGTGGGATAGAAAGAAATATCAGGAAATATGATTACAGGAAGTTTGTAAGTCCATCTTCCGCTTACAACTGATTGGAATACCTAAAAGGGGTTCTAGAACTTACCCTGTGAAATAGGCTTCTTGTGGAACCTTTGTAGAGTATAGGGCCTTAGATGGAATCCTGAGCCTCATCCAGACAGAACCTTCTGAGGTGGCACACTTCCACTTGAAAAGATATCCAGACCAACCTGGAGCAGCTCTAGCAACAGGAGACACTTCTTGAAAGAAAGACCAGCAGGAAAAGAAAAACAAAAGCAGACTGTTTGGCTATTAAAAGAACAAGCAAGCTTTTCA
>NW_006408590.1:9128624-9135439 GCF_000296735.1 Chrysochloris asiatica
GGCCCAGGACCAGGCAGTGTTTCTTTCTGCTGTGCATAAGGTCACTATGAGTTGGTACTGACTCTATGGCACCTAACTATAGCAACAAGAGTCCTGAGCTGCTTCCTGTCTCCATGTCCCCATCTTTGCCTCCATTTCTGCTGTCATGTCACTGCTTCTCTGGATGGGGTCCCACATTCTGCTTGGGCTCTTCTCCCTTGTTGGTACTAGGGTTGTCTGTTCCTTGACTTTAACTGCTCCCCTGTTTTTATTACAAAACTTTTCCTTCATAGTTATGACAGTCGCAATTATTCATGATAATAATTACTCACTATTGAATCATAAGAATCTTATCCCCTTCACTTTTCACCAGACCCATCTAGACAAGATGAAAACTATTCAGTGGGAACTCTAATTTCCCACACACACTCTTAAACTAAACTCCCTCTTGAAAATTCATAAGCCAGTTACTTCATGCCTTTATCACCCCATCATTTTAGGTAGCCAATATACAATTTTCCCATCCCTATCTACCATGAATGTAGAAGGGATAGCATTGATACTTGATATGAAGACTTCTTTCCTCTCTCACAGATAAAATTTTAACACCACTGTTTTAAGGAAAGTTTTCTAACAGACCACAGGACTTACTCTTCTTTCTCATTTAAGTCCAGGTTCTGTACTTGTTCAGTGACAAGCTTATATTCTTCTCTGGATTACTTTGACCAAACATATACTGATGTCAGACTAAAGATTTGAAAATGGAGATAAATTAAGTCTCCATTTTGACAAGAAGAGATTTATTTACTTGACAGTTGCTGAAGTTAGCTGTTGGTGAAGGAAGACGTTGTATCTTGATAATGCCATTAGTCCCCCAAATGACCATGTGACCATTTCCCCGAAGCCTGTATTCAAACATCATACATTGTACATTTCACAGAAAAGATCTAGACTTGGCTAGTCCTCTAAACCTAGAATGAGTCATAACTGTCAGACCCTGACAAATGGTCATCTCATTAAAAAAGAGTCGTAAAGTTCTCCTTTCTGGACAAAATCTAGCCAGAAGAGAATTTTAAAAACATATTCCACAGAATGACTCTCTGAGATGTGCAGATAAGAAGGTAGTCTTGGAAACAAGTCCAGTAAGAAACTAACAACCATGTTAAAAATAGCCTTCTATGTATCTGTGTTTTCCCAGACCCTTTTCCACACAGACCCCCATCCTCAAGCAGACACTTTCATTTTCTTATTCTTGGCCTTCAGCATGGGAGGCAGAGAGATCTTAAAGGCTGTCTTGCACGTAATACAGATGGGGCTAAAATTGCAGAATATTGACAAGCACATAAAACAGATGTAGGCAATTTCAATAAAGTTCCAGTACAGAAGCAGGCTGTCCTGTAGTCAGCGTGAATTGAGGGCAGGAGGATTAGCAGAGATTGCTGGTCTTAATCCAGAAGGAAAACCCACAGCAAATACTGCAGAAGGGAGGGCACCTGAGGCACCTTCAAGTACAGTCCCCTTGTGATATCACAAGCCTGCTGGAGGAGTCCTGAATTGGTGTCTAATACACAGGCATCAGTCAAAATATTCTGTTTCTGTGCTGCGAAGATTACATTCATGAAGTTCATGGACTACAAGGTGCTATCTTTGGCAGCCTTAATCACCAGTATCCTTGACTTCATTTCCTAATTATCTTTAACTTCCTTGTTTACCCTATGAATGTAGCAGAGGGCTTTGGCAAGGGGTCCTGCCAGTAGAGATTCCGTGTGTTGACCCGTTAAGTCACTCTTGGTCATCTAGTCTTCTACCTCTTCAGCACTTACTTCATCGGCTGTTGTTAACAGGTTGTATTTTCCATTTTTACTTCCTGAGGGATTCCAAAGAAAGGTTGCCAGTCTCTTCAAAGATGTCTCCTTGTCTGCCATTACTTCTAGAATAATCAACTTTCCTGAATGTGACTTGCAATCATAGTCAATTTGTTGGAATGATTCATGAATAAATGGGAATTCCCCAACACCATCACAGCATTGATGCATTTTGATAAACTGAGATTCTCTTAATATTTGCTTTCCCCCACCAAATTGGATTGCTATCAACTATGATTATAAGAAGATTCAATTCATCTTTGTCCAAGACCATGGAAGTCCTAGCACCTCCGCGCTGGTCAGGAGTACCCTGGCTAGAGTCCCAAACCCGAGGGCTTCAACTCATTTGAGTTCTTGACTGCTGCTTCCATGGACGTTGATTGTGGATCCAAGTAAAATAAAATCCTTGACCACTTTAATATTTTCTCCATTTATGATGATGTTGCTTATTGGTCCAGTTATAAGGACTGTTGTTTTCTATATATTGAGGTGAAATCCATACTGAAGGCTATAGTCTTAGATCTTCATTAGTAAGTGCTACAAGTCTTCACTTTCAGCAAGCAAGGTTGTGCTATATGCTTATCACAGGTTATTAGTGAGTTTTCCTACAATCCTAACACAGCATTCTTCTTCATATATATACTACTTTGTTGTAGTGAAGTGCTGTTGAGTTGGTTCCGACCCATTGTGACCCTATATAGAGTTTCCAAGGAGTGGCTGGTGAGCTGGAAACCATCAACCTTGCGGTTCAAACCAACTTTGCAGTCCTGTGCATTAACCCACAGCACCACACCAAGACTCCATATACTACTTTAGTGGTGTGGTGGTTATAAGCCATGGAGGTTCCAATTCATAGCAACCCTGCATAGAGTTTCTGAGGCTGTAAATCTTTGTGGGAGCAGAAAGCCTCATCTTTCTCCCGTGGAACTGCTGGTAGTTTTGAACTGCTGGCCTTGAGATTAGCAACCTGATTTGTACCCACTATGCTACCAGAGCTCCTTATACCACTTTAGAGAATCATACTTCTATTTTCCTTTGATATCTTTGGGTTTCTCATATCTGTGATTTGATACTGAGACTTCTCAGTGCCACAATTATCAGTCTTAACTCTTTCCAAGGTGAATTTAGATCTGGTTTATGACTACATGTTTTATAAAAACAGCATTTTCAACAAAGCATTTAATGAAAATCTGTGACGGGTTAAATGATTAAATCAAACTCCATCGCTTACCGACAGTCACATGGTTTACTATGCCTGGCATGACAACGTGAAGAGGAATGGCAACACATTCATCATCAAAAAGAACATTTCAAGAGCTATCTTGAAGTCTGTGATAGCTATCTATAATGCTGTCTGTTATAGGACAGTATCCATATGCCTACAAGGAAGAACAGTTAATACCACTATTACTCTAACTTACGCACCAACCACTAAAGCCAATGATGATGTTGAAGAATTCTACCAACTTCTTGGTAATTGATCAAACATGCAATCAAGATGGGTTGATAATTACTGGTGGTTGGAATGCAATGGTTGGAAACAAAAAAGAAGGATCATTAGTTGAAAAATGTGGCCTTGCAGATAGAAGTGATGCTGAAGATCACATGATAGTATTTTACAAGACCAGTGACTTATTCGGACACCTGGTGTGACACTGTGGGTTAAGCGCTGAACTGCAAAGTTGGTTTGATCTGCAAGGTCAGTGGTTCAAGGTCACCAGCTGCTCCTTGAAAATTCTATACAGGGATGCTACGGGTTGGAACTGACTCAATGGCACTTAACAATAACAACAAATGACTTATTCATTGAAAAAAAATTTTTTAGCAGCATAAAAGATGTTTATACACATGAACTTCACCAGATGGAATACCAGAAATCAAATCAAGAGACAGTGGAAAAGCTCCGTATCATCAGCCAAAACAAGGTTGGGGCAGATGTGGAACAGACCATCAACTGTTCATTGCAAGTTCAGGCTGAAGCTGAGAAAAATTAAAACAAGTCAACTAGAGTCAATATATGACCTTGAACATGCCCCACCTAAATTTGGAGATCATCTCAAGAACAGATTTGATGCATAAGACACTAATGACTAAAAACCAGAAGAGTTATGGGATGGCATCAAGAACTTCATACAGGAGGAAACAAAAGGTCATTAAGAAGACAAGAAGGAAAAGACCAAACTGGATGTCAGAAGAGACTGAAACTTGCTGTCCAGTGTTGAGAGATCCTAAAGCTCAAGAAAACAAAATTTCATAACGAAATGTGCAAAGATCTAGAGTTAGAAACCCAAAGGGAAGAACACGTTAAATATTTCTCAAGTTGAAAGAACTGAGGAAAAAGCTCAAGCCTTGATGTGAAATATTGAAGGATTCTTTCTCAAAATGTTGAATGATGCAGGAAGCATCAAAAGAAGATGGAAGGAATACACAGAGTCACTGTACCAAAAAGACATGGTTGATGTTCAGCCAGGAAATAACATATTTCATTAGGCAAATCTAATGATCAAGAGCCAATGGTACTGGAGGAAGCCCAATGTGCACTGAAGGCACTGGCAAAGAACAAGGCATGGGGAATTGATGGAATACAAATAGAAATCTTTCAACAAAGTTATGTAGCACTGGAGTCACTCACTCATGGATGCCAAGAAATTTTGAAGACAGCTACTTGGCCAACTGACTGGAAAAGATCCATATCTGTGCCCATTCCAAAGAAAGGTGACCAAACAGAATGTGGAAATCATCAGGCAATATTATTATCATATGTAAGTAAAATTTTGCTAAAGATAGATGAAAAATCACTGCAACAGTACATCTACAGGGAGCTGCCAGAGGTTCAAGCCAGATTCAGATGAGGACTTGGAACGTGGAATAGCATTGTTGACATCAGAGGGATTTGGGACTTGGCTGAAAGCAGAGAATACCAGAAAGATGTTTACTTGTGCTTTATTGATTATGCAAAAACTTTTGACTGTGTGGATAATGACAAACTATGAGCAACACTGTGGAGAATGAATATTTGGAACACTTAATGGTATTTATGAAGAACCTGTGCATATACCAAGAGGCAGTCATTCAAACAGAACAAGGGGACATTGAATGGTTTAAAATCAAGAAGGAAAGTTTTGTGCCATGGTTATATTTTTTTCACCACATTTATCCAATCTGTATGCAGAGCAAATAATCAGAAACTCTGGTTTATATGAAGAAGGCGGCACCAGGATTGGAGGAAGGCTCATTAAAAACCTCAAATATGCAGGTGATAAAACTTTGCTTGCTGAAAACAAAGAGGACTTAAAATACTTACTGATGAAGACCAAAGACCACACAGCCTTCTGTATGGGTTGCATTTCAATGTAAAGAAAACAAAAATCCTCTCCACTGGACCAATAAATAACATGGTAATAAATGGAGAAAAGATTGAAATTGTCAAAGACTTCATTTTGCTTGAATCCATCATCAACCCTTATGGAAGCAGCAGTCAGGAAATCAAATGACATACTTCATTAGGCAAATCTGCTGCACAAGACCTCTTCAAAGTGTTCAAGAGCAAAGATGTCAGTTTGAGGACTAAAGTGCACCCGACTCACGTGCATGTGAAATTGCCTCATATGCCTGTGAAAATTGGACAATGAATAAGAAAGACAGCAGAAGAATTGTTGCATTTGAGTTATAGTGTTGGGGAAGAATATTATGGGTATCATGGACTTTCAGAAGAACAAATAAATCTGTGATGGAAGAAGTACAATCAGAATTCTCCTTAGAAGCCAAGCTAGCCAGACTTCGTCTCTCATACTTTGGTCATATTATCAGGAGGGACGAGAACCTGGAGAAGTATATTATGCTTGGTAAAGTGCAGGAACAGCTAAAAAGAGGGAGACCTCCAATGAGATGGATTGGCACAGTAACAGCAACAATGGGCTGAAGTATAGCAGGAATTATGAGGATGGTGCAGGACTGGGGGGTCTTTCGTTCTGTTGTACATAGGGTCACTATGAGTCACAATCGATTCAAGGGTACATAACAACAACTCAACCAAAGCTTTTTGGTGAAGTGAATATTTAACCTGGGTTTAGAAGGAAAGCTAGGATTAGAAGAAGGGTAGGAGATATAGGGAAGCCAATATTGATAACAGAAGTGACATGACCATTGAGAAATAAAGGTTATAGTTGGGGAAAGAGAAAACAACACTTGGGTGGGATCATAGAAAAAAACAGGTAAAATGGTAATATGGTATCCAACTGTAATGAGTCTCAACTGCCAAAATAAGAAATATGGGCACGTTCAGTAGGTAAAATGATAGACTGAAAGGTTGTGAACAGGGTAATGTCAAGACCAAAACAAAATTGATTAAAAAAACAAACAAACAACAAGATTGATGATTCATTTTATGTTTGTTTTGTATTTCCTTAATTTTGTCATTTTTTAAAATGTAAAAATCATGATAGTCTATACGATATCATAAGCTTATTGAACTTTTGGGACTTCAAATGCAGAAGCTATAGGAAAAACAGTGTAAACAGTGTGGGCATGAGCAGGCCATTCCATTCATGGGCAATGGAATTAATCAAATGGATGTCAGATAAGTACGTGTGTTACTATCTTTACAAGGGTCTGGAAAGAGAGCAAGAGAGAATACAAAGAAATGATTGCCTTGGGGGAGGTGAATGTGGACTGATGACTCAATACTATGACAAAGTGCCCAAGGTTTTTCTTGAAACTGCAGTGCTTTGTACAGAAGCACCAGCACATCATCTACTAGGGGTCATTTCTTTCTTTTTTTAAAAATGTTTTATTGTGAATTATGTGATAATTTACATGGGATAACATTAGTTTTACATTCATTCTATCGTATATTGTTTCATTGCCAGGGTTACAATCCCCTCCATGCATCATCAACCAACCAAAGGGTATACACTACAAGCCTGCACCCCGGTGGTCAGCACACAGCCCCTCTCCCTCTCTGTGTCCAAA
>NW_006408590.1:9136864-9142295 GCF_000296735.1 Chrysochloris asiatica
ATTGTTCTCCCATCTGCTTTGTTCTTCCATTCCTAAGGGCCATTTCTTGATATTGATTTCTATATGTGGTACAGATATGGCAGTGATGAACAGCAGGTGAATGCAAGGAGAACTAGCCTCCTTTGGATAGAGTCATTTTTTTCAGGGAAGTGAGGAAATGATCTAAGAGAGATGTCTTGGACCTTATGTTTGGGCAATCTCAAGTAATTATGACTGTATTTGCAGTCTGGAGTCCCTGGTGGTACAAGGACTAAGCATTTAGCTGCTAAATGAAAGGTTGGTAGTCTGAACCCACTAGCTTCTCCATGGGAGAAAGATATGCTTCCAGAAAGATAACAGCCTTGAAAATGATATGAGGCAATTCTACTCTGTACTATATGGTTACTAGAGTTGGAATGGACTCAACAGCAAAGGGTTTGTGGTCTAAGTTTATAGAGCGCTTTGTATCACTTGTATAGAAAATTATTTTTCTCATTTTACAATTCTTTATTGAGTTCCTTTTATATGTCTGTTCTTTTTCTAACACTCTGTACTATGGAGTTGATTCCGATTCATAGTGACCCTGTGCTCTAAGAATAGAGAAATCCACAAAACTGACAAAAAATTCCTGTCCTCAGGGAGCTTACCTAAGGAAAAAAATATATCAGACAGAGCAGCATAGATGGTGGTCAGTGCTGAGGAGAAAAGTAACACTGGGAGAAAGATAGGGATTTGTGCATATGTGTACGTTGGTATTGCTGAGGAAGTCTTCAATGAGAAAGTGACATTTTTTTAAGACCTGAAAAGGAGGTCAATGAATGCTTGAGTGTTACAGGCAGAGGGAGTTCCGAGTATTTGAGGAGACAGAGTATGGTATCTTAGAGTAATAGTGTGGTTGGGGTTAAAGAGTGAAAACTAGGAGATGAACTACTTGTGAGCCAGTTCTATGTAGGGTCTTGTAGACTGTTTTAGGACATTGTATGACTTTCAGTTTTTAAATGTGAATGAGATACGAATTCATTGGAAATGACTTTTAAATGTTAGTTAGGAAAATCTGAAAAAACACAGAAAAGTGGAAAGGTAAAAAATAAATGGCTCCTGACTTCCAGAAAGATGGCAGACTAGGCAGTTTCACTTGTGTGGTGCTGTGGGTTAATGTGCCAGACTGCAAGTCATTTGAACTGCAAGATTGGTGATTCAAACTCACCAACTGCCCCTCAGAAACCCCATACAGGGTCGCTATGGATCAGAATCGACTTGATGGCACTTAACAACAGCAACATAACAAAAATACGAGAGACCAAATAAAAGACACTGATGAAAATACTGGAAATTTAAACTTCAGAAGAAAGGTTAAAGAAGTAAACCGAGTGCTTTCTGGGAGGAGAAGCAGAGTAGGCATAGTGAGAGAGGGTAGACTGACTGGTGAATGGCTGGCTAGGCAAGGCATAGTCATCTTGAGTCTTTATGAGCAACTTTGGCAATAGAAGGTGGCCTGGCAGAGCAGATTCACACAGACAACTGGAAAGTTGTGGTTTCTTCTTTTCCCCTAAGATTCCCTGGTGGTGACCAGAGGTTTGGCCAGCTTCCACCCTCATCTACTCCCAGCACAGACCTTTCTCTCCAAGAGTTTGGAGCTGTGTAGCTGGGAGCCATGCCAATGTGAAGCAGGGGTCAGCTGTGCCACTTGATGTGCCATTTTAGTACCTGGACTCAGGTGGGCTTGGCTTAGGACCTGTAGAACCTGCAGAAACATCAGACCAGCATTTAACCAGTCACCCTGCTCCAAGCTTCCCTGTAGTTCTAAAAGACACTGAAACTAGCTCCAACAAGGGTATTCATGAACTACTTTGGATTTGAGTTTCCTGAATATAGACAATACTCAGGTCAGTAGGAACTCTATCTAAGGCTAGGAACTCTGCTGTCACTTCTCTCCCTTGCCTAGCAGGAGTCCCCCAGAATTTTCTCCCCTCTGGGTCCAACATCTGCACTGTTATTTTGTTTTTTGGTGTTTTCATTTTGTTGTTTCATTGTTTTTGTTTGTTTATTCTTTCTCTTTCTTCTTTTTCTCTTTCCATTGCCTTGAATTTTATCCTTTCATTCTCTGCTTTTGTTTTTCCTTCTTTTCTGTTTCTCACTTCCTCTTTTCTTTTTTTCCTTCCCCTTTTGATCTTTCTTTGCTATTCTCTACTCTCATTTTCTTTTTATCGTCCCTCTCCCTGATTTGTCTAAGGGTTACTTTTATTTCTTTCCTTTATTTTTTTCTTCTCCATTTTCCTGTCCCTTTTTTTTCTTTTTAGTTGTTACATTCTTTTTTTTGGGGGGGTCTCTGTCTGTTTTAAATTCTTTTTTTCTCCCTTATTATTTTCTCTTTTCATTGTTGGTTGCTTGCTTGTTTATTCTGTTTTGCTTCCTGATGTGTGTGTGGTGGGGGGAGGAAGGACTCTCCTCTTTCCCATCCAACATACAACCTAGCCACAACCACACCCTCTGCAGCTCCACCTACTGGGCAGGAGACAATACCAGTCCTTATACCACCTGATCAATGATAGACAACAGCCAATACCAGCCAAACCCATCCTAAACTGAGGTGCATGAATGGCAAATGAAGAATGGTGCACAGCCTTCCATTATTTAACTACACCCCCAGAAGGCAGTTGGTAAGAGCCTCAGAACACATCGACATACAATTATCAGTAAAATAAAAATATGAAAACACCACAATGCTCTGGAGACAACAGACAATTTAAGCTCACACAAAGAAACAAGAAAGAATGGCACAAAGAAATGACCAAGATGCATATCCAAAACAAATAAACAAACAACGTTTCTGAGGAAGAAAAGGTAATGAAATTAACTGGAAAAGAATTTTAAAAAAATGATATTTAGGTACTTACAAAGGATTGACAGAAGATTGAGGAAAGCAAGGAAAACACAGAAAATACTTAAGAAGAATTCAGGAAAACACTATAGTAACAGACAAAATAAATGCAAATTTTGACATAATACAAAATCTTGGATTAGATATCCAGAAGATTATACTAAGATTTCAAAAATGGACAACACATTGAAAAGGCAAAGGAGAAGATCTGAAGCAATGGAAGCCCAAATTAGTGGGGAGCTTGCAGAAAAATCTCTCAATACTAATATGCTAGAAGAACAACCAGAAAATATTGAAGAAAGCCTAAGAGTTATGTGGGACACTATGAAGAGTAATAACCTACAGGTGATCAGAATTCCAGAACAGAAAGGACAATAAAAAGTACTGAGAAAATTGCCAAAGAGTTGTTGAAAGAAAACTTCTGTGAAATCATGAAAGACAAGAAGATAAGTATATGATAAATAAATAAACAAACCCCAAACAGGATAGATCGCAAAAGAAAATTACCAAGATATATTATAATTAAACTTTTCAAAGCCAAAGACAAGGACAAACTCCTGAGAGCAGCTCAGAAAAAATGAAAAGTTACTTACAAAGGAGAACTAATAAGACTAAGCCCTGATTTCTCAGCAGAAACCATGCTGGCGAGAAGGCAATGGGATGACATATGCAAAATTCTGAAAGAAAATGATTGATAACCATGAATAATATATCTAGCAAAGCTGTCCTCAAATACGATGACAAAATTAGGACACTTTCAGATAAAAAGAAATTACAGGAATACTTAATAGCAAGACCAACTTTACAAACAAAATGAACTTCAGCATAGATGATTATGTGGAACAAAAAACCTAGCAGCATCATGCACACACAGAAAAAAACACAGCAAAATGAGAACACTCAATTCATACCTATAGTTAATTATTTGTTGTTGTTGTTGTTAAGTGCCGTGGAGTCAGTTCCAACTCATAGCGAACCTGCACAGGGTTTCCGAGGCTGTAAATCTTTATGGGAGCAGAAAGCCTCATCTTTCTCCCGCGGAGCAGCTGGTAGTTTCGAACTGCTGACCTTGTGGTTCGCAGCCCGATTTGTAAACACTACGCTACCAGAGCTCCTTATAGTTAATTATACTGCATATAAATGGATTAAATACAGCAGTCAAGACACAGAGTAGCAGAATGGACAAGAAAACAGGATCCTTCAATATGCTGCTTACAAGAAATATATCTTACACACACAAAAAGAAATAGACTAAAAATGAAAGGAAATAAATATATCAAGATTAGGGCAATCAAAAATGGGTAAGAGTAGCAATTTAAATCTCTGGTAAAATAGACTTTAAGGCAAAAACCAGCATAAGAGATAAAAAAATGAAAGACATTATATGATGATTAGGAGTCAATTGGACAATAGGACATAACTATAATAAATATCTATGCCCTCAAATACTGAAAATACATAAATCAAACTCTAATAGAATTGAGGAAGAAACAGACAATTCTACAACAGTAGGAGATTGTAATATACCACTTTTGATACAGGACAGAATAACTAGAAAGAAACTTAACAAAGACACAGAAGAACTAAACAACACGATTAAACAACTTGACCTCATAGACATACACAGAACACTCAATCCAACAACAGCAAAGTATATATTCTTTTCCAATGCACATGGAACATTCTTTAGAATAGATCATATGTTTGGCCACAAAGCAATCCTCAATAAATTAAAAATTATCCAACTACTACAAAGCATCTGTTCAGATCAAATGCTATGAAATTAGGAATCAACAATAGGAAGATCAAGAGGAAAAAAATCAAATACATGGAAATTGAGCAACACCCTGCTTAAAAACCTACTGGGGGATAGAGCAAATAAAAATGAAGTAAAAGAATTCCTGAGTGAAATAAGAATGAAACACAACTTACCAAAACCTTAGGGACACAGTGAAAGCAGTGCTCAGAGGGCAATTTATAGCAATAGATGCACACACTCAAAGAGAAGAATGAACCAAAATCAGCACCTTAATCAAACATCTCCAACAATTAGGATAAGAACAGAAAAATAAGCCTACTGCCACCAGAAGAAAAGAAATAAAAAAGGAAAAAAGGCTAGAGCAGAAATAAAAACTAACATAGAAAATAGAAAAAAAAAAAAATAGAAAGGAGCAACAAAACAGAAGTTGTTTTTTTTTTGTTTGTTTGTTTTTGTAGGATTAAAAAATCAACAAATCATTGGCAAATGTAACAAAAGAGAAGAGGGAGAAGATACAAATAACAAGAATAAGAGATGATATGGGTGATATCATGACAGAACCAACAGAAATAAAAGAATAATAACAATCCTATGTCAAACTTTGCTACAGCAAATTTGAAAATCCAGAAGAAATAGATCAATTTCTAGAAACATACAACTTGCCTAAACTAACACTGGCTGGAGTACAAAACTTGAACAGGCCTATAACAAGAGACAAAATTGATCAACTCATTAAAAAACTCTCAAATAAGAACAATCCAGGCCCAGATGACTTTACTGGTGAATTCTACCAAACATTCAGGGAAGACCTG
>NW_006408590.1:9147503-9148398 GCF_000296735.1 Chrysochloris asiatica
ACAACAACAACAACAACCCATGGTCCCCACAGCCCAAACCAATGACTGCTTTGATTATGTGTGCCTTCTTTAACCCTTCAGTTATAATGAAATGTGCAAAGAGCTGGAGTTGGAAAACAAAAAGGGATGAACATGCTGAACATTTCTCAAGCTGAAAAAACAGAATAAAAACATCAATCCTTTAGTTGTAATATTGAAGGATTCTATGGCAAGACATTAAACAGCACAAGACGTATCAAAAGGTAGAAGAAATATACAGAATCACTGTACCAAAAAGGATTGGTCCATGTTTAACTGTTTCAGTTAGTAGCATATTATCAGAGTCTTGGTGTGGTGCTGTGGGTTAATGTGCTGGACAGAAAAGTCAGTTTGAACAGCAAAGTCAGTGGTTCAAGCTCACCAGCCACTCCTTGGAAACACTATTCAGGCTTGCTATGGGTTGGAACCTACTCTATGGCACACAACAACAACAATAACAACAAAACACGTTATCACCATCACCCATCTGTCAGTTTGATCTACTGTGTTGGCTTGTGTGTTTCTGAAAGCTATGCCACCGTTATTTTAAATACCAGCAGGGTCACCCATGGTGGACAGGTTTCAGCTGAGCTTCCATTCTAAGACAGATTCGGAAGAAGGAGAGCCGGACTATTTACGAATATTTAGTCACTGATAACCTTATGAATAGTAGTGGAACACTATCAGAGAACACCAGAATACTGAATATGGAAGCATAATGAATAGTGCATGATATTGTGGGTTTAGTACCAGAAGATGAACCCCTCTGATTGGAAGGCACTGAAAATATAACTGGGGAAGAGCTACCTCCTTAAAGTAGAGTTGAGCATGATGATGTGAATGGAGTAAAGTATTTAGGACTTTCATTTGCTGATGG
>NW_006408590.1:9148799-9150183 GCF_000296735.1 Chrysochloris asiatica
GTACTGGTAATTACTGATGATTGGAATACAAAGGTTGGAAACCTTGAGGAAGTATCATTAGTTGAAAAATATGGCTTTGATGATAGAAATGATGCTGGAGATCACATGATAGAATTTTGTAAGACCAATAACTTATTTATTGTGAATACCTTTTTAAAATGACTTAAAAGACAATGGATCTCACCAGATGGAATACACAGAAATCAAATTGACTACATATATGGGAGGGAGATGGTGGCAAAGCTCCGTATCATTAGCCAAAAGAAGGCCAGGGCAGACTATTGAATAGATTGTCAACTATTCATATGCTGAAGAAAATTTAAACAAGTCCTTGAGAGCCTAGATATGATTTTGGACATATCCCACCTGAATTTAGAGATCATCTGAAGAACAGATTTGCTGAATTAGAAACTAATGGTCAAAGACCAGAAGAGTTGTGAGATGACATTAAGAATATCAGACAGGAGAAAGCAAAAAGTCATTAAAAAGACAAGAAAGAAGGAAAAGAACACAAACGGGTATCAGAAGAGACTGAAACTTGCTCTCCAGTGCAGAGATGCTAAAGCGAAGGAAGAAATAAGGAAGTTAAAGAGATGAACAGAAAATTTCAAAGGGCAGCTCGAGGAGACAAAATCAAATATTAGAATGAAATATACGAAGTGGGTCTGTCTTAGAGAGTGGAGAAGACCCCAAGGAATTGGGAAGCAAGGTTTAATAAACTCAGGACTCCTCTTCTATGGGAATCATTCTTCCTAAAAAATCTTAGTAGGGTTTCATCAGCCCTTTTTTGTGTATGTATTGAATGCTGAGTCTGGGTTTTTAAAATTGTATGCAGGGGTGGATGCATATGTTAATGATATTTCAATAAGCCAGTATACATCAAAAGGTCATGCTAAGGACAAGCCCTAAACTAAAAGGTGGGAATTTTGTGGTCAGTGTGCATAGTTCTCAATTGGTTTATTATGGTTCTGCCTTTCCTTTGGTATGGGTCATGTATGGAGGGACTCAAGATATCCCTAATCTGTTCCTATCACTGGTGCCCATTTGGCTTAGCTTGGGTGGCTAGGATTGAGCTGACCAGAACCTGATTGGATAAAGATAAAGGGGCTTTATATTTAGAGCAGGAGTCCTGGTGTGGCGCTGTGGGTTAATGTGTTGGACCACAAAGTCAGTTTGAACTGCAACATCGGCAGTTCAAGCTCATCAGCTGCTCCTAGTAAACCCTATACAGGCTCGCTATGGGTCGGAACTGACTCCATGGCACTTGAAAACAACAACATACTCTAAGCAAGTGTCAATTGCTACAATTTGTTAGACTGAACTTTTGCTTATGGATGCAGTTGCTCAAAATTCCAGCAAAAATGGAAGATTCTTCATATCAAGG
>NW_006408590.1:9150611-9157514 GCF_000296735.1 Chrysochloris asiatica
TGGGGAATGATGCTGATAGGATTTTATGATTTCACTTGTGAGTAATTGTTAAAGAATTAATTGCGATTGTTGAAACTGTAATTCTAGAAGATGGGTAACTAAAAGGAAGGGGCAGACTATCCTAGGACATCATCAAGGAAGAGCATGAGTGGAGCATGGGATCCCTGACTCGGAAAGCAGTGACAGCAGAGACAGCAACAGAGGCGGTGGCATGGAGACACAGAGCAGCTATGGACTCTAAGCCCATGGACTGAGTAAGGCTGTGTGCCTGTGGGCAGAAGGCTGGTTTGCAGAATGTGCCCTTTGGACTTTTGAATTAATATTTTTTATTTTGTTTTGCATGTGTGCATCAAATACTTTTGCTTTGTTGACTTGCGACATTTAATAGGAGTCCTGGTGAGGCACTACACAATATGTTGAACCACAAGGTTGGTTTGAGCCACAAGGCTGGTGGTTCAAGCTCACCAGCCACTCTTCGGAAACCCTATACAGGATCGCTATGAGTAGGGACTGACTTGATGGCACTTCACAACAACATGGGCAAAATACTGAATGATGCAGAAAGCATCAAAAGAAGATGGAAGGAATACAGTCACTGTACCAAAAGGTAGCATATGATCCAGAGCCAATGATACTGAAGGAAGAAGTCTAAGGTGCACTGAAGGCATTGGCAAAGAACAAGGGAACAGTGAGTGGTTTAAAATTAGGAAAGGTTGTATTCTTTTACCATATTTATTCAATCAGTATGCTGAGCAAATAATTTGAGAAGCGGTATTATATGAAGAAGAACATGGTATCATGATTGGAGGAAACTCATCTACAACCTGTGATATGATGATTCAACCATGCTTGCTGAAAGCAAAGAGGACTTAAAATACTGATGAAGATCAAAGACCATCGCCTTTGGTATGGGCTGCACCTCAATGTAAAGAAAACAAAAATCCTCACCACTGGATCCATAAATAAATCCAGATTTAAATGGAGAAAAGATCTAAGTTGTCAAAGACTTCATTTTGCTCAGATCAACCATCAACACTCAAAGAAGAGATGACGTATCATTACTTTAGGAAAATCTGCTGCATAACTCTCTTGAAAGCGTTCAAGAGCAAGGATGTCAGTTTGAGGATTAAGGTCCACCTGACTGAAGCCATGGTATTTGAAAAAAAAAAATGCATGTGAAAGTTGTACAATGAATAAAGAAGACCATAGATGACTTGATGCATTTGAGTCATGGTGCTGGAGAAGAATATTAAAAGTTCCATAGGCTGCAAACAGAACAAACAGATCGTGTTGGAAGATGTACAGCTAGAATGCTCCTTAGAAGCTAGGCTGGTTAGATTTCGCGTTTTATACTTTAGACATATTATCAGGAGGGACCAGTCCCTGGAGAAGGGCATCAAGCTAGATTAAGTGAAGGGTCAGCAAAAAAGAGGAAGACTCCCAATGAGGTTGGCACAGTGACAGCAGCAATGGGCTCAAATTAACAGTTGTGAGGATGGGGCAGGATCTGGCAGTATTCTGTTGTGTTGTGCATGAAGTCACTATGATTCTGAATGTACTGGACAGCATGGAACAACAACTAGCCTTAATCTGTTTCCATTTATCCTCTTATGACTAAACTTTCAGTTCCTCAAAACTTCTGTTAAGTGCCGCTGAGTTGATTCCTACTCATAGCGACCCTGTATAGGATTTCAGAGGAGCAAATGGTAAGCTTTAACAGCCAACCTTGTGGTTCAAACTGACCTGTTGGTCCAGTGTTTATCTCCAGTCACACTAGGACAACTCTATTCACTGTTATCAGAGCTTAAACTCTAAAGCACTTGCTTTCTAGAAGGCGATGGTCTGCAATGGGAGACTTAACTCCATTTTGAGTGTTAACATAAATTCAGACACCATTTCATCTCTTTTTGACCATTAAACCAGCAATGTGGCTTTGCTTAGACTAGTCCAGAGCAAACCTAGGGAGTGGCAGTTTGCCCTCAGGAAGAAAGTTGTTGAAATAGATTACAACTCCAGGGTGAACCCAGGGAGGGGTAGTTTGCCCTCAAGCTTACACAGAGAACTGGGGAACTTGCCTGGGTGTGCCCTTAATGATTTACTGAAACTAGCCACATTTTATCTAATTTAGATTAAAAGTTGGGGTCTTGGTGACTGTGACTCAAAGTCACATTTCACATCCCAATCATGGTACTCTTCCTGCTTCTGAAGTTCTGCTTGTGACAGTGATTATTTGACCTGCCATCAGTCATGGTTTTGTGATGATTTCCATTTTGCCTGTCATATGTAATTAGCTCCATGGCCTCTGTTGTGTGCATGCTAATGGGTTCCCTCACCATGCCTTTGTCTCCTCCCTATCTGTCAGTTCCAACTCATATTGACCCTATGCACAACAGAAGGAAACACTGTGGTCCTGTGCCAGCCGCACAATTGTTGTTACACTTGAACCCATTGCTGCTGCCATCGTGCCAATCCATCTTGTTGGGGGTCTTACTCTTTTTCGCCGACTCTCTACTTTTCCAGGCATGATGTCCTGCTCCATGGACTGTTCCTGCCTGATAACATGTCTGAAGTTATCAGAGATGAAGTGCTTATTCTTCTGGTAGTCCATGGTACTTTTGATATTTTTCTCCAACACAGTAATTCAAGTGCATAGATTCTTCTCCACTCTTCCTTATTCACTGTCCAACTTTCACAAGTATATGTTGTTGTTGTTAAGTGCCATCAAGTCTCTTCAGACTCATAGTGGCCCTGTATGGGGTTTTCAAGTAGTGTCTGGTGGGCTTGAATCACTGACCTTTTGGTTAGCAGTCCAGTGTTTATCCTACAGCGCCACACCAGGACTTCACATGCATATGAGGCAATTGAAAATACCATGGCTTGGGTGAGGTCCACTTAAGTCCTCAAAATGGTATCTTTGCTCTTTAACACTTTAAAGATCTGCTAACTAAAAACACTGTAGCAGATCTGCCCATTACAATAAGTCATTTGACTTGTTGATCGTTGCTTCCATGAGTGTTGATTGTGGATCCAAGCAAAACAAAGTCTTTGTCAACTCCAATCTTTTCTCCATTTGTTGTTATTGTTAAGAGCTGTCAAGTCAGTTCCAACTCTTAGGATTTCCAAGGAGTCCTGGTGTGGTACTGTAGGATAAGCATTGGACCACAAGGTTGGTTTGAACCACAAGGTCAGCGGTTCAAACCCACTAGTCACTACTTGGAAACCCGATACAGGGTTGTTATGAGTTGGAACCGACTCAACAGCACTTAACAACAGCCACAACATCTGGTGAGTTTGAACCACCAATCTTGCAGTTAGCAGCCCAGTGTTTATCCTACAGTGTCACATCATGATGCTATTTATTGGTCCAGTTGTGAGGATTTTTGTTTTCTTTCCACTTAGGTGCAATCCATACTGAAGGCTACAGTCTTTGATCTTCATCAGTATTAAGTCCTCTTTGCTTTCATCAAGCAAGACTGTATCATCTGCATATCACACATTGTTAATGAGTCCTGCTTGTTATTAAGTGCCATCAAGTTGGTTTTGACTCACAGCAACCATGGGTAGGGTTTCTGAGGAGTGGCTGGTGGGTTTGAACCACAGACGTTGCAGTTAGCAGTCCAGTGCTTATTCTACAGTGTCACACCAGGACTCCAATGAGTCCTGTTTAAGGCTTAATAAAAGGGTCTCCAAATAACATGTTTGAGTCTGGGCTCTTTTTTCCCTTAGCACACCTTTGTTGCCTTTTGTTCTACATGGCTTTGCATTTACCTTTTCTTCTGCATCAAAAGTGCTCTCTTGGCTCTTTGGGCTAATTCTTATATATCTTTCAGAACTCATTCTTCATTCAGCAAATACAGATTACTAGGGTTGGCCTCGTGGATATAGAACCTGTGTAGTTGCACGGGGTCTGGTGCTTAGAAAGGCCCTGTACTTGGTTTAATGCTCTGTTATCACCATCTTGAAATTCTTAACAATTCTGAACAACAAATAAACAGTTGCTGTTGAGTTGATTCCACCTCATGGCAATCCCATTTTGAATAATATTTCATTCCTCCTAGCCCCCCACAGGGACCCTCAAATCATGTAACTGTATAAAAAAGTATGGAGCCCTGGTATGGCTTTGGGTTAATGCACAGGACTGCAAAGTCAGTTCAAACTGCAAGGTTGGTGGTTCAAGCTCACCAGCCACTCTTCAGAAACCCTATCCAGGGTAGCTATGGGTCGAACCAACTCAATGGCACTTAACAACATAGAACAGTGTGGGGCTGCGGGTTAATGCTCTAGACCACAAGGTCAGTTTGTACCTCAAGGTTGGAGGTTCAAGTTCACCAGCTGCTCCTCAGACACGCTATACAGGGTCACTATGAGTCAGAACTGACTCAAGAACACTTAACAATAGAAAGGAGGGAAAAAAATATTTTTCCTCTTTTCAGCCCCTTCATAGATGTGGCAATGCCACACATATGGAGAATGGAAGCCTTTTGTTAGAGATGGTGGTGGTGGTATGCCGTGGAGTTGGTTCCGACTCATGGCGTCCTTGCATAGGGTTTTCGAGGCCATAAATCTTTACTGGAGCAGAATGTCTCATCTTTCTCTCCCATGGGACCACTGGCAGTTTCGAACTGCTGACTTTGCAGTTAGCAGCCCAACTCATAACCACTATGCTACCAGAGCTCCTTTTGTTAGAGATTGTTGTTGTTGTTGTCAGGTGCCATTGAGTCGGAACCGACTCATAGCGACCCCATGCACAGCAGAACAAAACAATGTCTGATCCTGGGCCAACCTCACTACCGCTGCCACACTTGACGCCATCAATGATGCCACCTGGCCGATCCATCTCGTTGGGGGTCTTCCTCTCTTTCTCTGACCCTCCATCTTACCCAGCATGACATCCTTCTCTAGAGACTGTTCCCTCCTGACAATATGTCCAAAGTTTGAGAGACGAAGTTTGGTCATCTTGGCCTCCAAGGAGCACTCTGGCTGCACTTCTTCCAAAACAGATCTATTGGTTCTTTTGGCAGCCCAAGGCACTTTAAGTATTTTCCTCCAACACCATAATTCAAAGATATGGTGTTACAGATAGCCTAGAGAAAATGCTTTTGGGTATGTTATCAGGAGGGATCAGTCCTTGGAGAAGGACATCATGCTTGGTAAAGCAGAAGGTCAGCAAAGGGGAAGACCCTCAATGACACATTGCTGCATCAATGGGCTCAAACCTAGCAAGGATTATGAGGTTGGTGAGGGGCTGGTCAGAATTATACACAGGGCCATTATGAGTTGGAACTGACTAGAAGACACCTAAAAACAACAAAGAAAACATTTGCAAGAATTCTGAAAATTTGTAGTTCTGGTGAAACATTTTGTCTGCTTCGCTGATAAATTTTAAAAAATATTGTAGTTTTCTCCTTTGAGTAATCGTTTTATCATTTTTTGGGCTCTCTTAACTAATTTTTAAATTAAAAGTAAGTTAAAAGTAATGCTTAATAACCTTTCTCTCTGTAAGAAGTAACTATTTTGTTTTTCTATTTTGAAAGACATTGCAATTGGCTAATCTTCCCTAATTTGAAGAAAACAACTGTCATTTAAAAATGTTATTTCCAAGAGCCTAGGGCATACTATTCTTTTCTCTTTTAAAAGGCACAATCCAAAATACTTTTCTAGTTTAAGAAGCAGCAGGAAAGAAAAGTATAGTATTCATATGCAGCAATTTTGCCTTTCCTTTTGCTCTGCCCTAGTTACTGCAATAAAAAAATAGGAATAAATACACAGGAGGTAAATTCAATCCTCCCTGTGAAGATTATGAAGGGAACAGTCCTGGTGTGGCGCTGTGGGTTAATGAGCCAGACTATAATGCCGTTTTAACTGCAAGGTGGGTGGTTCAAGCTCACCAGCTGCTCCTGGGAAACCCTATACAGGGTCGCTATGGGCTAGAACTGGTTCGACGGCACTTAACAACAAATTCAACTCTCCCTGTGAAGATTATGTAGGGAACAAAGAAAGGACACTTCGATTTACTAGAGAAAGGTGCTCTGTTTTCAACTGGTTAAACATTAACTGAGATCTAAAAGAAAAAAGGAAATGATTATTAAAAAAAATAGTAACGTCGAACAATAAGATGAGTAGCTTCCTAGAGGACAGAGGAAAGCAAAAGGGAGTAGAGTCAGCGCTTTGCCTCGGTCAGCTCACAATTCTTTGACTTTCTGCCCTAGCTTAAAATTATGTTTGAACCAAAGATCTCTAAAGTTCTTCCATATCTAAAATTCTATGGTTCTATGATTACGTGGCTTGAGATGGGCCATTCTGTTGATTTTTAGTTTCCAGGAGTGAGGAAAATAGTCTCAGGGTGGACTAATCTGACCGAAAATTATCACTGCAAAGGTGGGTGAACTTCATTCACGACCTCGGGAGTTTGGATCACAGAAAACTCTTGAAAAATCTCCCGAGGGCCTTTCCTCCATTCTTGAACCTGATTTTACAATTCTTTTGACTCTGGGATAGGGGAGTGGGAAAGGATTGGTCACTAAGTATTTCGTTTTTTGTTTTTTTTTAAATCTTAAAACAACCAACCAACCAACCAACTAACCAACCAAAACACAGATGCTAGAGGGAGAATTAGGACTACGGGATTTCGAGAAAGGCCTGTAAAATCCTGCTTCCGCTTTTCAATCCTTGTTGTTGTTGTTGTTGGGGGAGGGTTAAAATAGCAATATAAATTTAAAATGAATGATTTCTTTTTATTTTTTGGTCGGTTGGAACCAGAGTGGTTAATAGGCGAGGGGACACTGATGGAGGCTTGTTTTGCAGGAGGACTAGTGTGAGGGACCCCCGGGACCCACCCGAGCCCAACCGCCCGGCGGGGTCGAAGCAACAAGGGCGCGGCTGCGCGCGGGCGGTCGGGCGGTC
>NW_006408590.1:9157718-9168539 GCF_000296735.1 Chrysochloris asiatica
GCTGCCTCGGTGACGACTGCCGGCAGCGCGACGACCTGAGGAGACCGAGCCGCGGGCCCCTCCGTGGCCGCCTCTCCCGCTGTCTTCTTTCCCTCCCTTTCCCGACAGGGGCGTCAGGAATGGGCCCCAACCGCCACACGTCCCGCTCCATGAGCTATCCGTAGGCCCCAGCCTCCGGAGGCTTGCTGGGCGGCCTCTCACCACTCCTGGCCCCATCCAAGCCGTCCCCACCCCAAATCCTTGGGAAGGAAGATGAGGGAGACGGGCCCGGCGCTCAGTAGCCAGAGCAACAGCAGTAGCAGCGGTCGGGGGAGGGTGTTTCGCCGTTTCCTCTTAGCCGCCAGGACAAGATGGCAGCGGCCGCGGAGAGGGGCTGAACCCGGGCTGGGTGGTGCCGCCTGCTGAAGCGCTTGGCTCCCTGTCCCCGACACGGCCTCGCACCCTACCCCGGACATGCTCAGGGTTGCGGCCGCCCGAAGAGGGGAGAGCTCCGGCCTCTAGGAAGGTAAGGGAGTAGGGCGAGCGCCGCCCCCACCCTGGGGCGGGGAGAATGGCTCGCTTGCGGAGCCTGAAGCTGGGTGACCATCGGGTCCATCATCGGTGAGACCTCAGCCGGGCCCGCACCAGCCGCACGCCCTGCGTTTTGAGCGCTTGCGGATCCAGTTTTCTCTCCGACCCCCGCCGAGCGGCCGCCTTGGGGCCAGGCCGGAGGCTGCCAGACTCGGGGGCCACGCGTGGTTCCTGCGCGCGGTGTCGCAGCCTCCGGGAAGCCACGCTAGGGCCGGGCCACACGACTCCGGCCTCCCCCTGCCTTGGTTGCGCAAGGACTGTTCCCAGCAACCGAAGTTTTGTTTAGTCCCACAGGGGGCCTCTGTTCCCCCGGCCCAGCCCTAGGCCGTAACTACGGATACCTCTTTTCTTTCCTGAAGGGGAACAAACACAAACACGCACGCACACACGCAACTTGAGCACTCCTGCCGATGGACGCGTCCCCGGCTTTGTCGCTCCGCCGCCAGCGTCGCAGAGCGACGGGTTTGGAGGGTGTCAACTCCGGGGACTTGAGTGTTTGTGATTGTTGGGGAGGAGAAATGTGATCCGCGGCTCCGCGTCCCCTCGCTGCCGCCGCCGCCGGAGGAAGGCGTGGCGGCCGCGCGGCAAGGCTGTTGCCGGCGTCTCTTCTTAAGGTGGCGGCCGCACAGGCGGACCTCGCAGGGACACTTGAATGAGAATATGTCTGTTTTCCTGTCGGGAGGGACACGGCTGTTTTAAAATGGTATGTGGCTCTGGGCAAAGCCTGTAGTTTCCCAATCTTATCTCGACTTGAGGAATTGCGCTGAAGGGTGTGTGCATAAATAGCCTTGGACCTGTTAGAGAGTAGTCACAACACGTTCAGTCCTTGAACCGTGTTTTCACAACCTCTTGCTGCCCTATTAGGGAATTCATTTTTCCACCTGTCAGTTCGCTCCTTCTAATTATAAGGAACTCCACTTAGCAGCAGCAAAGTTTTTCAGATTATTGTCCAATTTACAGGGAAAGCTTATGGTTGATTCTGTTGTCAGCTTTTGTTTTGACGTCTCTCTGATACAGGGACGGAAAAGTTAGCTGGTAAACCAGTTTGTGTTTGTGCTTATGCGTACCACCTTCTAATTGCCGGGCTGACTTTTTTTTCTTTTTCTTTTAGCTATTTATTTGCTTGTTGTTGTTGTTGTTGTTAAGTGCCATCGAGTCGGGTCCGGTGTAGCTAAATAGTGGACGTATTTATATTTAAATCATTTCAGTTTATTTCAAAGATTTAGTTGCTAGGTGCTTTGAATTATTATTTTTTAAGAGGCCCTCGTTTTGATCGAATTTTTGATAAAAACTTTTGAGAAGGAATTTTTTTTTAAACTCACAGTTCAAACATTTTTGTCTTATGTTGCTAGGTTATAATTTTTCCGAAATTGGGAAAATTTCACCATATGTTTGATATGCCTAGATTCTGCTTATGGTTGCAAATCCAGGGCTAATTTTACACAGTGAGCAAAGATACGGTTTTGATAGGTCATGATTAAGCGTAGTGTTTTAAGTAAACAAAATACAAATGACCTTTTTATTTTTTTTTTAAAAGCCTTATAGTTTTGTTGGTTACTTTGTCTTTATGCCTTTTAAAAAAATTTAAAATGTATCCAAGCAAATAAAGCTCTTTACCCTTTAAAATCAACAAGATATTTCTTGGTATATTTATGACTGCATTCATAGAGTGTGGGGAATCTTATTTAATGCTCAACCTGTTTGAAGTTTACTTTTCTATCATTTGTTTTTGAAACTTGATTATGTTTAGTTTGTGTGAAGGCAGAAGTGTGGTAAAACATTTGCAATTTTTTTTATATATATTTCATTTTATTCCTCCCTTAATGGGAAATTCAGTACGATTTTAGTTTATTATTTTTTTTTTTACTCGAGGAAATAGATTTTCTAAAAAAAATATTTGTGGTGAACCTTAGATTTTTAATACTATGTTTTAAAAAGGTAAGATGAGCTTGAAATCTTGAACAGAATGAACCATTAAATGTTTCAAATTTATATTTGGACATTGCTGACTACAGTAGCTAAACATGCATATTAGGCCAGCAGATCATAACATGTTGAGCCAGTCTGAGCTTATTGTTATAATGCCTCTTCATTGAACTAGTCATTTTCTTTCTTATAAACCAGTCATTGGCTTCTGGGCATGGGGTTTTAGAGTCATATAAAAGTGGTCAGTTTCTATGAGATAATACTTGTAAACATGCTTGAAAAGAAGCTTTAGATCATACTATTTTCATGTCTTGGATCTTCTGTAATGGATTACCATAAAATAGGGTGCAAATTACAGAGGTAGGTTTCTTTGGCAAGTATGGCATGGGCCTATAGTTATTTCTCCTCAGTGCATGCAAGGTGTTGTTAACCTTTATTTTTCTTGCCACTTTAAAAAACAACAGCTAGCAAATGGACTTTTTGATTGAGTTTTTGCTTTAACTGTTTGATACCTAAGCACTGAAGGACATGTAAGGAAGAATGGGGGAAAGGTAAATTTGAGAATGTTCAAATACTGTTTTCCTCACTGGATTCACATCCATTGAATGGAATACTTATTTGCATATTATTTTACATTTGAATTGTAGAATGACTGTTATTCTGGTAACTTTCAAAGTTAAACTTTATTTTGTCAGGTGAGAGAAGTTGGCTGTCTTAATATTCTGGTACACAAGAATTGCGCTAGTGAGGATTGATTCAAAAGTATGAAAATGTAGTTTCCCTGACAGCTTCATGTTTGAGTTTGGAGGTGAAAAGATGGCATGGCAATGCTTAGATTTAAGGACAGATCAAATTCACCAGCCCCTCCTTGGAAACCCTGTGTAGGGTCACTATACATCAGAACTGACTCCAGGACACTTAAAAACAAACAACAACAAAAGAAACTTTGAAATTTTCAGTATTTAAAATACTCCCTCACAAATTGGTACTGTTGTCTCTTAACTATTAGAGGATACAACGTAACTTGCTATATAATTATGTTGTTGCTTCCAGAATAAATATCCATGTTGTAAAATTTCTAAGTACAGCTGTCTTTATTTACTAATGTCTGAAGTTGAGACATCCAACATGATACGTTTAACCTAGAAATGACTTCTGAGGGAAACTACTAGGGCTTTGTTAGAATGGAGGACTTTGTCACTGAGTTTATGTTTTAAACACTCCCTCCTCCTCCCTCGCTTCTCACTGGGATGTAGTGTCATTTCTTTCTGTGGTAAGCCTTATATGAGTTTTCCCTTTTTATTGGAAGGCATTCTTTTAAACGTCCTTATTGGTTCTGGAACCAGCTGCGTGAAAATACGTGGGAACTTCAAAAAGTTCATGGAAAAATCCCATTATCTTTTAATTCCATTTATGCATGAACTTTTTAACCCCCCTCATGTATACATTGCATAGGACAACTTTAAGGAATTAGTGTAAGTTGAGTAGGGATATATATGTGCAGTGGACGTTTTTCCACTAGTCAGAGCACTTTCTGTGACTGAAGTCTATATAATCCATTTCTTTTGGTTGACTTGTTATAACTGAGAGTGGTTTTGAGGGGAAATGTTAGTGTGCTACTTCTGTACCTTTGTCATGACTATTCTTTTGGATCATATCTTTGTTACTGTTAGAACCAAGGTAGAATAGATAGTTGGAGGATGCATGTTATACATTTTACATAAAAGTTTGTCAGATTAGATCTCATTGAGCTTTTCAGCGGATCAGGCTGTTCTTGGGCCATATTTCACTACACAGAGGCCAACCCTGCTTTGATTCTGAGCTGCACCACTGTTAATACTAGGAACCGAGAACTCTGCTTTTACTAACGTGGGAATTAAAAGACTTGTCAGAGTATTGCAAATATTGTATTTTTGTTGTGGCACTTATGGAATAACTTGACGGCACTTAACAACAACAACTTATGTTTTGGGAGTCCCTTGTTGGTGCAGATGGTTAATATGCTCAGCTGTGAACTAAAAGATTAGCGGTTTCAATCCACCCAGAGGTGCCTTCCAGAAACAACTGGCGGTCTGCTTCTAAAAATCAACCATCAAATATCCCATGTAGTACAGTTCTCCTCTGACACATGGGGTCACCATGAGTTGGAATTGATTGGGTGGCAACTGATTTTATTTGTGGCCCTGGCCTGGTTTGGCGCAGTCATTAGGCAGATTTACTTTGTCTTTTATATTTAGTAGTTAATGCCAAGTCAGTACTTTGAAAGCCTTTCTTTCTCCAAAACAAAGTCTTTGTAATGAAACAAACCAAGGACAATATTATTGCCCTTCCAAATGTCTTTTGTGTCAGGAGTCCTAGTGGTCTTGTACTTAGGTGTTGGGTTGCTAACTGCAAGGCCAGTGGTTTAAACACACCAGCTACTCATCAGGAGAAAGATGAAGCGTTCTGCGCCAGGAAAAATGTATAGTCCTAGAAACCCTATGTAGGCTCACTGTTAATAAAATTGACTCTATACAAGAGGTTTAGTTTTTACTTTTGGTATTTTTACTTGAACCAAGCACTTTCTTTAATTTTCTAAAAGTGTTAATTTTCTCCTCCTATGGGAGACAAAAAGGGAAGAGAGTTGAAGTGGGTAAGGGAGGGGAAACTGGGCGAGAGTTGGGGGAAGAGTTTTGTTTAATTGGATTTGAGAGAATAAGAAACGAATTTTGATTTAAATGCTCAAATTACTACAGTCCAGAGTTCACCTAATTACAAATTGCAGTGGTGGTGGTTGTGGGCCACCAAGTCTGTTCTGACTCATAGTGTCCCTGTGTAGGGCTTCCAAGGCTATACATCTTTACAGGAGCAGAAAGCCTCATCTCTCTACTATGGACCTACTGGTAAATTCAAACCACTGATCTTGTAAGAATAAGCAGTGACTCCTGCTTAATGATCGGTCTTGGGAAATAACATTTTATCATTCTTTACTTCAGTTTTTAAGGCGTCCTGGTGATGTGGTGGATTACCAGTTGGTCTGCCAACTGCAAGGTCAGCAGTTCAAATCTACAAGCTGTTCCTCAGGGGAAAGATGAGGCTGTCTGCTCCTGTAAAGATCTGCAGCTTAGGAAACCCTATACAGGATTGTTATGAGTGGGAACTGACTCCAAGGCATGTTCTTTGTTTCTTGTCTTGCCTCTTCCCTCTTTGTGTCTTGAAGGTTTTTCCTTTCAAGAATCTAGAGAAGATAAACTTTCTAAACAATTCTTTGAAAATGTCTCAAAATTGCAAGCCTAATCTGCTGTTAAAATGAGTTTGATTTATAGAATTTCTATTTTTTGTTTTTAGCTTTTGGATTCCTTAAAAGGAAAATGAAGTGACCATGATATGTGAATTTAAGTTTTTTAAACTTGACTTAAAACCCAGACCCTTCTTAGATCTGTCACACAGTCCATTTTACTTGTTTCTGAGATAGACATCTCTTTTTCAAGATTAGATTTCCAGATACACTTTTCACATTATATTTTCTTTGTTGCTAACATTGTCTTTTGTCTTTTAAACAAAAAAGACTACACTTAAAAGCAGTGAAGATTTAATTTGTAGAGGATAATAAAGGGAAATGTGGATTTTTCTCATTTGAGATATTTGTTTTTCTTTAGGTAAGGATCTAAGTTGTAAAAGACCAATTCTTTAGCATTATTCTTGGTTACATTTTAAGTAAGGATTGGCAGAACTGGTTACATATAACTCCTTTTTATTTTACATAATTGTTTATGCTGGAACAACTTTTTCTAGTTGGAAAAATTGTTTTAGTTTTTGATAGAAATTGAAATAAATACCTTTAAAAATTTGTAGTCACATTTGGTTAAGAAAGTTACCCTTAAGGTTTGATAGATAATATAAAACTTGTCAGTGTTTGACTAGTCAATAATCCCATTTTAGAAAAATATATTTAAAATTTTGATTTGCTAGAAATACTTCTATTAACTTAAAGTTTTTATCTTCCCCTTACTTTGTTGTATATTATAAACCAATTATATAAAACATTTTGCAGTTTTCTAAAGAAGCTTTGAAAAATTTGCATAAGTAATCTGTTTATAAAATGTTTTTACCCTACCCTTATAGAGCAGTTGTATAAAGGCCTGTACGTTTTATTTGTGTCTATTTCAACTGTGTGTTACTTGTTTTATAATATAAAAAGAACTTTGTAGGTTTGGTAAACTATATGACTTTAGATATAATGTTATAGTTTAAAATAGTTAATAAGTTAGAGCGACAGCATTAAAAATCAAACCTGACTTTCTAGAGACATTTCTTCCAAAGTATAATTTAAATGAACACTTGTGAGGGCTCTAAGTATGTAACTGATTACAACGTCTATTGAAATTAAATTGGATATGGTGACAAAGTCACAGTGGGAATTATAGGGTATGCCATTCTATAACCTACAGCTATGATGCTATGCTTCACCATTCTCAAAATAAAACAAACTAATACATAATTGGGTCAACTTGTAACCAGAAAGCTTCAGTGGAGCAATACAATATTTCTGCAGTATAATAATTCTTATTTTATATTTTAACTTAAAAGTAAATAGTGTTGGGCCAAAAAATATTGGATTTTTCATCTCTTTGTTGTTGAGTGCTCAGAGCTACCTTGTATAGGGTTTCTGAGGAGTTTGAATGGCTGGTTAGCAGTCCAGTGCTTATCCTATAGCTTTTGTTGTTATTGAATTATAGACTCTGACTACAAACAAATGAAATCCCAATATTAGCTGATAATCCCATGATAAAGTATTTGTATGAGAACTTTCTTTTCTAGTAGATATTTGAGTCCATTAAGTGCAAGGCCCTGTTCTATGAATGAGGAGAATAAAACATGGTGTCTGCTTTTAACAAGTAGTAGGGAAATCAGCTGAGTACTTTTTAATATTTGTATATATATGTACTTAAGATGTACTGTTTATTTCATTTTGTTAAAGTTGTATTAATATTCACTGCTTTTTTCTTGTAGTGTTTGAAGCCAAAAAAATGATATACAAGTACGAACAAAATTTGAGGGAATTTTATTTTGTGATGAAGTCAAAACTAATCAGCTTGTAGAGACTTACAGTATGTTATGGATTACTGAGTTCAATTAAATCAAAGGAAGATCTTAGTTCTCAGATATGGCTGGTAATCCAATACTAATGTTCTCAGGTTTTTTCCATCTGACAGTGCACAGTTCTAGCATTGCCTCAGGAAGTCTTGTTAACAAGTTGCCTTTTCTAGCTACATTCCCTTTCTCCTAAATTTGGGATGCAGTGCCCTCAAAACCCCTCATTCTTGGCCAATCTATGGAAAAAAAATAGGAGGTGAGAATGGGGATAGGCAGAATCCTACTCCTTTTTTTGAGAATCCCATTTTAAAGTACCTTCAATAAGATTTAAATTTTGAAATTGCTAGTTATAATTTATTTGAAACTACTATATAGAAAGGCTATATATTTGTATACTTCATTTATGTAAATCAAAAGTATATTTAAATATTTGTTGTTGTTGTGTGCCGTGGAGTCGGTTCCGGACTCATAGTGACCCTGTATAGGGTTTCCGAGGCTGTAAATCTTTACGGGAGCAGAAAGCTGCATCTTTCTTCTGTGGAACAGCTGGTAGTTTCGAACTGCTGATCTTGTGGTTTGTAGCCCGATTCGTAACCACTACGCTACCAGAGCTCCTTATACTTAAATTAAAAATCCAGGTGCAAAGACCTGAAGTTAGAAAACCAAAAGGGGAGAAAACATTCAGCATTTCTCAAACTGAATGAACTGAAGAAAAAATTCAAGCCTCAATTTGCATTATTGAAGGATTCTAATGGAGTCCTGTTCAAACCCACCAGCTGCTCCTTGGAAATCCTATACGAGGTTCTATGAGTCAGAATTGATTCAACAGCACTTAACAGCAGCCAGCAGCAAAGGAGTCCTGGCGTAAACTGTGGGTTAATGCGCTGGACTGCAAAGTCGGTTTGAACTTCAAGGTCGGCAGTTCAAGCTTACCAGTTGCTCCTCAGAAACCCTATACAGGGTCACTGTGGGTCAGAACTAACTCTATGGTACTTAACAATGACAACAACAATGGATAAAATATTGAATGATGCATAATGCACCAAAAGGAATACACACAGTCACTGTACCAAAAAGAAATGGTTGATGTTCTACCATTTCAAGAGGTATCATATGATCAAAAGCCAATGGTGCTGAAGGAAGAAGTTCAAGGTACACTGAAGGCAATGGCAAAAATCACGGCCCTGGGAATTGATGGAATATAAATTGAAATATTTTCACAGACTGAGGCAACACTGGAGACACTCGGTCATCTATGCCAAGAAATTTGGAAGACCTGGCCAACTGATTGCAAGAGATGCGTATTTGTGCCCATTTTAAAGCAAAGTGACCCGATGGAATGCTGAAATCATTGGACATTATCATTAATAATGCATGCAAGTATAATTTTGTTAACAGTAATTAAAAAATGGCTGCAGCAGTAAAATGGCAGGAAGCTGCCGTAGGTTCAAGCCAGATTCAGATGATGATGTGAAATTAGGGATATCAATGCTGACATCAGAGAAATCTTGGCTGAAAGCAGAGAATACCAGAAGGATGTTTACCTGTGCTTTATTGACCACACAAAAGCTTTTGATTGAATGGATTATGACAAGGTATGGACAACATTGCAGAGAATGAATATTCCAGAACACTTAATTGTACTCACGAGGAACCTGTACATAGACAGGGGGATACTGAATGGTTTAAAATCAGGAAAGATGTGCATCACAGTTGTATTCTTTCACCATACTTATTCGATTTGTATACTGAGCAAATAAGAGAAGTTGGATTATGTGAAGAAGGACATGGTGTTGGTATTGAAGGGAAGACTCATTAACAGCGTGCAATATGCAGATGATACAACTTTACTTGCTGAAAGCAAAGAGGACTTAAAATACTTACCAGTGAAGATCAGAGTCACAGTATGGCTTGCACCTCAATTTAAAGAAAACAAAAGTCCTCACAGCTGGGCCAGTAAATAACATCAAGATAAATGGAGAAAAGATCGAAGTTATCAAATTTGTTCAGATCAGCCATCAACACTCATGGAAGCAGCAATCAATATATCAGCTGACATACTGCATTAGACAAATCTGCTGCACAAGACCTTTTTAAAGTGTTGAAGAGCAAAGCTGCCAGTTTGAGGACTAAGGTGCACCTGACCCGAACCATGGTATTTTCAGTAGCCTTATATGCATGTGAAAGTTGGACAGTGAATAAGGAAGACCATAGAAGAATTGATGCATTTGAGTTATACTGTTGGAAGAGAATATTAAAAGTACTATGGACTTCTAGAAGAACAAACCAATCTGTGTTGGAAGAAGTACAGCCAGAATGCTCCTTAGAAGCCAGGTTGGCCAGATTGCATCTCTCATGCTTTGGACATATTATCAGGGGGGATTAGTCCCTGGAGAAGGACATCATGTTTGGTAAAGTGGAGGGTCAGCAAAAAAGAGCAAGTCTCCCAGTGAGATGGATTGGCATAGTGGCAGCAGCAACGGGCTCAAGCGTAGCAACAACTGTGAGGTTGGCACAAGACCGGGCAGTGTTTCATTCTGTTGGGTATAGGGTCGCTATGAGTCAGTACTGACTTGATGGTACCTAACAACAACAAACTCAAACCAAATTCATTGCCACCAAGCTGATTCCAACTATTAGTGACCATATATAGGAGTTTTGAGACGGGAGCAGATAGCCTAGCCTCATCTTTCTTCCTGAAGTGGCTGTTGTGCTTGAACTGCCAACCTTGTGTTTTTTGTTGTTGTTGTCATGTGCTGTGGAGTCGGTTCCGACTCAGAGCGACCCTTTACAAGGTTTCCAAGGCTGTAAATCTTTACGGGAGCAGAAAGCCTCATCTTTCTCCCACGGAAAAGCTGGTAGTTTTGAACTGCTGACTGTGAGATTAGTAGCCCGATTCGTAACCACTACACTACCAGAGCTCCTTAACCTTGTGTTTAGCAGTCCAGTAATTACCCTACAGCACCACCAGGGCTTTTAAAATATACTTAACCAACAAAATACCAAAGTCATTGCCATCTAATTGATTCTGACTCATAGTAACCCCTGTACAAGGTTTCTGAAGCTGTAAATCTTTTTTTTTTTCCAGCTTCACATTCAACCATTCATATAGCTTGTTTCATTACATTGATTATTATCCCCTCCATATATCATCAGTTAACAGTGTTTGTCTCTATCCTTTTTTAGCTTTTTTTTTTTTGGATGGGCGGGGGGGACTTGCCTTTTTGGAATTTACAGTCTCGGCTTTTA
>NW_006408590.1:9170164-9178526 GCF_000296735.1 Chrysochloris asiatica
ACTTCCTAATCCCTAACAAAGGCCTCCCCCTGCCCCCTTTCGGTATAATTTCTTTTTCTTAGTCCTTTACAATAGTGGTCCTATGCAGTATTTCTCTTTTTGTGTCTGACTAATTTCACTCAGCATAATTTCCTCAAGGTTCATCCATGTTATGCGGTAGTTTACCGCTTCCTTTGAAGCTGTAAATCTTTTCAGTAACAGAAAGCCAAAGGTATGTTAGAGGAAAGATGATTGCATTGCTTGTATTATAATTGTATGTAATACCATATTTGAGAAGATCTAATGGCACAGTGGTTAAAGTACCCAAGTGCTAGCTGAAAGGTTGCTTCTGTAAAGATTTACAGCTTTGGAAACACAATGGGGCTGTTCTATGCTGTCATTTAGGGTCATTATGAGTCAGAATGGACTCAATTGCAGTGGGACTTTTAAAAAGTATATTTATAAACTTTTTGAAGCCCCCGCTAGTCTGTTCAATTCACAGTGAATTAGAAGTCAACTATGATACATTTTGGGAAAAAATTACATTTAAAAAGATAATATCTGAATTATTCCTGACCTGGTCAGTGTTTGTGTATACCCTCAGGAGCCCTGGTAGTGGGTAATGCATTTATTTGGCTGCTAACTGCAAGTTTAGCAGTTCAAAACCAACAGCCGCTCCTCAGGACAAAGATTTGGCTTTTTGCTCCTGTAAAGATTTACAGCCTGGGAACTCCAATACAGGGTTGCTACTCAACAGCACTTAACACTACCACCCCCACCAACAAAAAATGCCTAGTAGACTTCATGGAATAAAATATAATATTATTAGTATGTTGTTAAGTGCCATCGAGTCAGTTCCGACTCATAGCGACCTTCCATAGGGTTTCCGAGGAGCGGCTAGTGAGATTGAACCATCGACCTTGCTGTCCAGTGTATTATTCTGTAGCACCACACCAAGACTCCATTTTTAGTATAAAACTGTTATACTCTCTCTGTATACATATATATCTTAATCAAAGGAGAGTATCTTTATTGAGAGCTTGTGGTTCTTCACTGAGTGCTTGTGTCACATACATATTTGACTTCTCTTAACCCTTCTTTTATGGAGTCCTGGTGTGGTGCTGTGGGTTGATGCACCAGACTGCAAAGCCGTTTGAACTGAAGGTTGGCGGTTCAAGCTCACCAGCTGCTCCTCGGAAACCCTATCCACGGTTGCTATGGGTCGGAACCGACTCGATGGCACTTAAACAGCAACAACAATAAACCCTTCTGTACTTCCACATCCTCTACTACTAGCAGTTGAGTGAGCTTCCTACACAGAGGTCAGTAGACATGAACTTACTCCAGATTTCCAACCCTCTACTTCTGAGACCTGGTGTGGTGCTGTAGGTTGGCAACTCAAAGGCACCCAACCCAGAGCCTCAGAAGACATGCTCCGCAGTCAGCTTTTGAAAGGTCACAGTCTTTAAAATTCTAGGGAACAGATCTGACATACAGGAGGTCACTAAGAGTTAGAATTTGCTTGAAGCAGTTAACACCATCACCTGTGAACTTAACTGCTAACAGTGCACACTTTGTGTTTTTGCCCCATTCTCAAGGGAGGAAGTAAGTCTCCTCTCCAAGATTATTTTCTACTCTCTTGTAGATTTCATCTGAGTTATATTTTTCTGCATTATGAGGCTTTTCTATAGCTTCAAGTTACCTTTTTATTTCTGGATTGTTCTCTTTCTTAACCCTTTGACATGCTCGGGTCTTTGGGATCTTCAGTAAGCATCTATTAATTGTGCCTCCTGCAGTCTAGGGCCATCTTTCTCTTTTGCTTCCAAACTTTACAAAAGGCATACTTTACCTCCGCTTAGAATCCTGGTGTGGCATTGTGGGTTATTGCGCCAGACTGCAAAGTCATTTGGACTGCAAGGTTGGTGGTTCAAGCTCAGCAGCTGCTTCTTTGAAACCCTGCTGTGATTTGGAACTGACTCGATGGCATTTAACAATACCCTCAACTTGGATTTCTATTTAATTGTTAGCTCTTGACAGTATGGTTCATGCTACTCTGGTGAAATTACTTCCTAATTGTTACCTAGTAGTCTGATTTGGTCTTTAGTTTTTCTTATTTGCTTGCAGCCTTTCACATGACTGACTGTCTTGCTCCATAGTGGCTCCTGGGACACTTTCTTCTGGTTCTGCTTGTGACTCTCATTCCGGAGCTTGTCCTACCTCTTCCTGTTGTAGTTTTCTTTTTTGTCTTAGTTTATACGATCCTCCAGAAGATCACATCCATTTCCACTAATCAAATCTGAGCCCTTCTACCTCTGTTATAACTGCCTGTTGAATCTCTGCATATTTTTCCTCTACCTTAAAACGGAACGGTCTGGTTTCCAAATCTGTTCCTTTTTCTGTGTCCCCTACCTAGTATCTTCACTAGCATTTTTCATCCCAATTTCAGTTTATTTATGTTTTGAACTTTAAGTCTTAGAACTATTTTTTTTCTGGTCACTGGCATTAAAAACAAACAAAAGAACAGTACAAGTCTTTTTGCAAAGTGAAATTTGGTAGTATATGAGTATATTCCAAGTCACCTTTCTTTAAATCCATACTAAGAACATAAAGAATGTATAATAAGCTATTTATATGAAAACATTTACCGTAACTTTATATGAGTAGTAGGGGAAAAGTGGTCCAGCAAGAGGAGAAAGAAGGCTGTACTGTTGTTGGGTTCTGTTAAAGTGTTTCTGATGTATAACAACCCCATGTGACAGAGTAAAACTACCCCATAATGTTACTTTGACTATAGTCTTTGTGGAAATATATCACCAGGTTTTTTCCTGTTGACCTATCCCACCAATCAAAGGTTGATAGATCAAGTGGGTCTAATGAGTTAAGTGCTGGCCTGCTTACCACAAGGTCAGCAGTTTGAATCCACCAGTTACTTTGAGGGAGAAAGATGAGGCTGTCTGCTTCCATAAAGATTTACAGCTTTGGAAACCCTATGGAACAATTCTATGTCTTATAGGGTTGTTGTAAGTCAGAATCAATTAGATGGAAGTGTGGGGGCTAGAGGAGTGGACCCACCAACCTTTCAGTTAGCAGCTGAGTGCTTCACCATTTGCACCACTGGGCCTTTATAAAGGGGAAAATAGTTCAGTAAATGATGCACATTTGGTGGAATATTATGCAGTTCAAACTCTCAAGCCGCTTCTCGGAAACCCTGTACAGGGTCACTGTGAGTCAGAAATGACTTGACAGCACTTAACAACAACAATAGCAATAAAACATTCAGGCCCCAGGGTGGTGCAAATGGTTTGCTTTTGACTACTAATCAAAGGTTGGTGGTTTCAGTTCACCCAGCAGTGCCACAGAAGAAGTTGGATGATCTGCTTCTGTAATGATGACAGAAAACCCCTTCGACCCCAGTTCTACTCTGTAACATGTGAGGGCCTCGGAGCAGAGTCAACGTGATGGCAACAGGTTTTTTTTTTCCTCTTTCTACGATTCAAAGTAATAGTTAAGATCTTTTATGAGAATAAATTGATATATCAAATTTGTACATATACCACAATTATAAGTTTATAATAAAATCTACATTAAAGTGACTGGAAAAAATAGCTTTTTTTCATAAATATTTTATAATTTTATTATAATTGAATAATTAAAAAATAGCTACTATACTAGCATAGTGGCTATGAATCAGGCTGCGAACTGCCAAGGTCAGCAGTTTGAAACTCCCAGCTGTTCCGCAGGAGAAAGATGAGGCTTTCTGCTCCCGTAAAGATTTACAGCCTTGGAAACCCTGTACAGGGTCACCATGAGTTGGAAATGACTCCACGGCACATAACCACCACCACCACTATACTGTAATTCCTCCTATTCCTGGAATAAACAATGTGTATCTTTTCAGGTTTTTATGACAAAATATGTTAAATTTCACATATTAAGCTAGTTTACCTTCATCAACCTGATTTCAGACAATAATACTGGTTTAATGGTAATTTTTACTCTTTCAGTTTGCAAGGTTGCTATGAATAAAGAAGTATTTTATGAAATGACTGTTTTGACATAGTTTTGAGATTTTATCTAGGTTTCTTTTGCAAATGTCTGAGAAGTGGGATGAGGTCAATTTTGTTCAATAAAAATGGTTCAGTCGCCATCTGAAAATAAATTTCTATCAATATACAATTGCAGCCATTTTCAGTCCAATTACTATATTTTTCTTTATTTTGCTTCATGGGAACAAGTACCTTAATTTTTAGTCCTAAGGTGTTGTATTAAGTATTAGTTATGCAACTTTAAACTGATTTAGTCTTTTTAAGTCATAACTGAAAGATGTTTACCCATATTTTATTGACTATGCAGAGGAATTTGAGTGTGTGGACCTAACAAATTATGAATAACAGTGTGAAGAATGGGCATTCTAGAACGCTTAATGGTGGTTATGTGGAACCTGTGTATAGCCCGAGAGGCAGTAGTTTGTACAGAAAAAGACAACTGGTAGTGGTGGCTATGTGCTGTGGAGTCGGTTCTGACTCATAGTGACCCTGTACAGGGTTTCCGAGGCTGTAAATCTTTACGGGAGCAGAAAGCCTCATCTTTCTCCCACAGAGCAGTTGGTAGTTTCGAAGTGCTGACCTTGCAGTTTGCAGCCCGATTTGTAACCACTACACTACCAGAGCTCCTTAAAGAGACAACAACTACATGGGTTAAAATCAGGAAAGGGTGCGAGTGGGATATCCTTTCACCATACTTACTCAATCTGTCTGCTGAGCAAAGAAGCTGAGAAGCTGGACTATCTGAAGAAGAATGTGGCATCAGGATTGAAGGAAGTCTCATTAACAACCTGTGATTTGACACAGTCTTCAGATGATGCAGCCAATATGACAGTGTGCAGATGACACAACTGTGCTTGCTGAAAATGAAGATTTGAAGCACTAATTGATGAAGATCAAAAGTTACAGTTTTCAGAATGGATTGTATCTCAACCTATAAAGAAACAAAAATCCTCACAACTTGACCAAAAAGCAACATCATGATCAACAGAGAAAAGACTGAAAATCCTTAAGGACTTTCTTTTACTTGGATCTACAATAAATGCTTATGGAAGTAGCAGTCAAGAAATCAAATGACATATTCCGTTGATCTCTTTAAAGTGGTTAAAAGCAAAGATGTCACTTTGAAGACTAAGGGTGCCTTACCCACACCATGATCTTCACCTCTTACGTATACAGGAAAGCTGGACAGTGAATACGAAATATTGAAGAATTTATGCTTTTGAATTACTGTGTTGGCAAAGAGTATTGATTATACCCTGCACTGGCTGACAAACTAACAAATCTGTCTTAGAAGATGTATACCCAGAATGTTCTTTAGAAGCAAGGATGGTGAGACTGTCTCACATAACTTTGGTCATATTATTAGGAGGGACTATTCCTTTGAGAAGGATGAAATGCTTGTTAAGATAGAGGGTCGGCAAAAAGGAGGAAAATCCTCAACCAGCTGGATTGACAGTCACTGCATCAATGGACTCAGACATGGAAACAACTCTGAGGGTGGCATAGGATGGGCTGCTTTCATTATGTTGGACTTAGGGGTCGCTGTGAGTAGAACTGTGAGCAAAAACAGCAACAGTCATCTTTCTATATGTTGGTGGCAAGTTTCAAAATCCACTCTGAAGAAATACAAGATTTTAAAAAATAATTCGGATGCGTATTAGTTTATAGTATCATATATTGACAGTTTTGATTTCTTACACTAGTGTAAAAAGTATTTTTAAAAGTTTTTCTATAGGACTTGCCATGGAATAAATATTTCTGTTGTGACCCATATTGCTGTTGTTCAGCACTATCGACCTGGTTCTGATGGCTAGTGACCCTGTAGTGTTTTCGAGGAGCGGCTGGTGAGTTTGAACTGCTGACTGACCTTGTGGTTGAGTGTTTATTCTACAGTGCCACACCAGGACTCTGTGACCCATGCTGTTGTTAGTGCCATTGAGTCCGTTCTGACTCAGCGACCCTGTATAGCATTTCCTAGGAGTGGCTGATGAGTTTGAACTGCCTACCTTGAGGTTCAAACTAACCTTTTAGGTCTAGTGCATTATCCTGCAGCGCCACACCAGGACACCATATAAATCTACCTAGTTTTTGTGTACACCTTATCACAAGCAAGCAGTCAATGTGTTCTTATTTTAAAAGGTTAATCATTACAGATAATTACAGCCCTAATAGATTTCTAAGAACTCAGTGCCTTCTCTTTGAGAGTACTGTTTTGAGAAGCTGCTTGCTTTTCTCTTTAGGTCTGTGACTTAACATTGTTCTTGAGCTTTTTCTGGCATTTCTAAGGAATCCTGTTGTAAATCTCTGCCCTGAGAATAAGGTCTTTATTTTTCTTAACACATTCTCGTTTATATCTCCCATTGTTTTTGATTTGGTACCATGGTCAGAGTTTCCTTAAGTCTAGGGTTTCCTGAAACCATTGTGAATGGCTAGCCTCAGTTGACCAGGTATATATAGAGGTGGTAATGTTGTTGAATCAGGTCTGAGCTATAACAACCTTGCATAGGGTTTTCAAGAAGCAACTGATCTCCAACTTGTAGTTAGCAGTATAAAGCTTATCCTGTAGTGCCACACCAGGACTGACATGTGATAGTTCAACATAATAGAGTATTTCTATATTGTTAAGTGTTGTTGAGTCAGTTCTGACCCATAGCTATAGGGTTTCCAAGGAGTGGCTGATGAGCTTGAACTGCTGACTAGAATGGTTTTAAACGTTATTTCACTAAATCAATATAAAAGGACATTTATGTGCACTGGAATGTTTGGCAATTAATGTAGGAGTAGAAAAGCTAGCATATTGTTAGAAAACAAGACTGTGAGTTCAGCAATGGAGACCTTTTTGTTGTTGTTGTGAAGTGCTGTCGAGTTGATTCTGACGCATAGCGACCTTATATAGGGTTCCCAAGGAGTAGCTGATGAGCTTGAACCACCAACCTTGCAGTTCAAACGACTTTGCAATCTGACCCATTAGCCCCACAGCACCACACCAGGACTCCAGACCCCATTAAGACTGTTAAAGATCTTAACAGAATTTGGAAAGTACAAATAATTGACTTGTTTGGTTATAGTATATTTTTTCAAGCTTCAAAATTATGTAAAGATCTTTTGGAACAAAAGTACTATAATCATGTTTGTGCAGCTGTAAATAATTTGCCTTTAAATTTCCAAATGCAATACTATCTTTTCACATGTGTGTGTACTGTTCTCATTTCAGAATTTTAAGAGTTTTTAGAATTTTAAGTCTTATGCTATATACGTTATTCTGGAGTATTCTCTTTCAGTGTGATTATAGAATGTCACAGTGCTAGAAATACAAAATGAGTCTTAAAGTTGTTTAGGGTAGCTCATAAGTTCTGCCTGCTGTGGTGCTGTGGGTTAATGCTCAGGACTACAGGGTCAGTTTGAACTGCAAGGTTGACAGTTCAAGCTCACCAGCCACTCCTTGGAAACCACCCTGTACAGGGTCGCAGTGTGTCAGGACCGACTCAATGGCACATAACAACAGTCACATACTTTGAAAGAAATCCTGGTATGGCACTGTGGGATAAGCATTGAACTGTTACCTGAAGGGTTGATAGTTCAAAGCCACGAACAACTCCTTGGAAACTCTGTACAGGGTTGCTATGAGTTAGAATCGACTCAGTGATGGCAACAACACAATACATTAATAATACATTGAAAAGTTTTGTATAATTTGACTTTTGATTCTATAAATGTTTATTTAGAATATTAAGTCATTATCTTTTCTAAATAAAAGTCTTAATTTGCCAATAGAATTTCTTCTTTATATTGCTGTATCAGTAGTGGGCATATGATCAAATTAATAATAATAGTATTCAATTCAACTTCATCTGTTGACTTGAGTTATGATTTTATAGGTTAGTTTAGGAAGTCTTCAGGTAAGACTCTTTCACCTCTCCTCTGCCTTTGGTATTTATCTTTGCCTGACCATTAGTTATTTATATGGATTTCTAAAGAAAGAAGAGTTTCCTGGTGGTTCTTTTAGACCTGTCTTTAAGACAGGTTTTTCTATAAAGTAGAAGTATAATGCATTTGTCTTTCTATTAAGTAACTTGTTTGTATTTTTTGTTTATCTTTTCTAACAGCCGTTGTTAGGTATTAGTCATTGTATGAAGAAGTTAAGTACAAAAGAAAAATTCTGATTGAAGTTTATAAACTAGATTTAAATTATTCATCTTAAAATTTACATCAAGAAAGAGATGAAGTTCTTATCTTTTTTTTTTTTTTTAATGTTTTATTGTGAATTATGTGATAGTTTACATGGGAGAACATTAGTTTTATATCTTTTCTAACAGCCGTTGTTAGGTATTAGTCAT
>NW_006408590.1:9182865-9204559 GCF_000296735.1 Chrysochloris asiatica
CTTTTTTCTTATTTATATGGTGGATGATGTTGATCGTTTTTCTAATGTTGAACCATCCTTGCATCCCTGATATGAATCCCACTTGATCATGATGTACTATCTTTTTGATGTGTTGCTGGAGTCTGTTGACTAGGATTTTGTTGAGAATTTTTGCATTTATGTTCATGAGGGATATTGGTCTATAGTTTTCTTTCTTAGTGGCGTCCTTCCCTTGTCTTGGTATGAGGGTTATGCTTGCTTCATAAAATGTATTAGGAAGTTTTCCATCCTCCTCTATATTTTGGCATAATTTGAGTAGAATTGTTGACAGCTCTTCCCTGAATGTTTGGTAGAATTCACCAGTGAAGCTATCTGGGCCTGGGCTTTTTTTGGTTGGGAGTCTTTTGATGACCTGATCAAATTCTTCTTTTGTTATTGGTCTGTTCAGGTTTTCTACTTCACTTTGTGTAAGTTTAGGTAGGTCGTGTTTATCTAAAAACATATCCTATCTGTAGCCTAATATGAGGTCTCTTTCCCATGTTAAAAAAAACAAAACAAAAAGCAAACAAGAAAAGTTCAAGGCCTCCTCTTGGGCTGAGTATCTGTCGGCCGTTTGGTTTTATGTGGATATTTTCTCTTTAAATTTCGAGGAGATCTATGCACATGTGTAGTAGAACCCTCTGAGGGTGGGGCTGGAGTATCCACTAGCTCAGGCACCCCTATAGTTACCAGAATGAAGGTACACAGACAGTAAGGGACCAACGAAAAGATACCAAAGAAAGAAAGAAAAGAATGTCCACACCTCTATCTCTGCGGCTCTGTCAGGCATCTGTGGCTGGTCAGATCCTTTCCCCGCTTGGCCCCACACAAAATGGCGGCTCCTGGAGTATCTGAGTGTCCCGAACCAGGAAACAATGGATTTCTTGCTTCTGCCACAAACTCCCCAGCTGTAAGTCTTCCAACCTTCTAAATATTCCTTTATATGTGGTTCAGAGTACTGGGACCATTCCCTGAGCCTTCTTGGTCCTGTATTATGTGTTGTTCTCGGCAGAGCTCGTCACTACACTTCCACCCGATTCGCCATCTTTTTCCAGAAGGGGAAGTTCTTATCTTTAGTCATCCTATTTGCCAGTATTTCCTTTTCAGATTTTTTCATTTTATTTGGTTAACTTTAGTAAGAGTAGTTCTTACATACTGTTTTGAGTTAACTCTTTTCTAGCTGTTCTAAAGATTTGTACAGTTGTCAGGATGATTTCTAACAACTTTGAAATGTCCAACAGATTACTTTCCCAAACTTGGAACATTTTTCTAAATTAGATAAAGCTTGTTATTTAGCATGTGGATTTGTGTGATAGTCAACACATTCTCTAGATGCTTTGTTCACAGTACTGATGGAAAATACCCAAGATTTTAGTGTATTTCAGATGTTTTTGTAGGCACCTCAGCACATTTCATTTATATGAAGTGTTACAATATGTGGAGATTTGTTTATATAACGATGTTTATTTTTTATGGTCTATTTTACTTTAAGTGATTTTTTGAATAGAATTTTGAGAAAAGAAACAGTCAATATAGAGTTAAACTCACTGCTTACACTAAAATTTTATTTCCTAAAGTATGTTGCCTTTTATTTCTAAGAAGACATGTGTTTTGTCTTTTATAAAGATGCCTTTAGATGAAATTTGAGAAATGAAACTGTGTGACTAAGATCATGGCCCTATATATACTAGTACTTTGGTTCTATGCCTTTTTAAGAATGAATGGTCCTTTTTATTAAAAAAATTACTGAATCATATATTGAAATTTAACTTTAAGTCTCGATTGGGTAAAGAAATTACAGTGGCCAGGAACTCCCAAACCTACTGTGAATCAACTAATATTTTTAAAGGAAAAAGTTTCCCTCAATGCTTGTTCCAGATGCTGTCAACAGAAGGAAACCCCGCCTGGTCCTGTACCATCCTCATGATTGCTGCTACACTGGAGCCCATTGCTGCTGCCATTGTGCCAGTCCATCTCATTGGAGGGCTCCCTCTTTTTCACTGACCCTCCACTTGACCTTGCATGATGTTCTTCAGGGACTGGTCCCTCCTGATAATATGTCCGAAGTGTGAGAGGTGAAGTCTGGCCATCTTGGCTTCTAAGGAGCAGTAATACTGATTGTACTTATTCCAACACAGATTTTTTTTTTTCTGGCAGTCCATGGCATTTTGAATATTCTTTTCTAACACCACAACTCACGCATCAGGTCTTCTACTGTCTTCCTTATTCATTGTCCTCAATGCTTGTTGTTGGTAAGTGCCGTGGAGTCAATGCCAACCCATAGCGACCCTGTATAGGGTTCCCAAGGAGCAGCTGGTGAGCTTGAACCACCGACCTTGCAGTTCAAACAGCTTTGCAGTCTGGCACATTACCCACAGGGCCACACCAGGGCTCCCTCAATGCTTCTTGTTATTGTTATGTGCCGTGGAGCCAGTTCTGACCCATAGCGACCCTGTACAGGATGTCCGAGGCTGTAAATCTTTACGGGAGCAGAAAGCCTCATCTTTCTCCCGTGGAACAGCTGGTAAGTTTTGAACTGCTGACCTTGTGGTTCACAGTCCAATTCGTAACCGCTATGCTACCAGAGCTCCTCCCTCAATGCTTAGGAATACTTTATTAAAGCTGGGCTTCATTGTGTGCCTGGCTGTTCTAGATGTTAGGTGTTCTGAGCCAGGCCTGAGATAATTAATAGTTCATTCAGAAATGACTGACCTTGGAAGAACAACTTTGGGCAAGAAAAAGTGTTTTATGCTTATTATTCATAACTTCTTTTTCCCTTTAACTTATGGATAGAAATTCAGACCTATAAAAAGTGCATAACTATCTTCAAATGTTAACATTTTACCTCATTTGCGTTTTCCTTTTCTCCCTATATAGCTATCTTTATTACTTCTTTCTCTTGAACTTTTTGAGAGTAAGTTGTAGATGTGATATTCCTAGACCTTGAATTACTTACTGAAAGCAAAGACTATTCCTTTCTCAGAAGTTTTCTATAATCTGAAAAGTACTTTAGCCTTGTGTTTGTTGATATTTCCATTTTGAAGACTCTTGCCAGTTATTTAGTAGAATGGCTGTTAATTTGGGTAATTTGTTTCTTGTGCTAGTCATTATCAGCGGTGTTGGGTTCTTCTTGATACATCATAGCGAGAGGAACATGAGGTCGATATATCCCATTACTGATGATTTTAACTTTGATCACTTGGGTAAGATGGCATCTCCTAGGTTTCTCTCTTTTTAATTAACTATGTATCTCATGGGGATGTACTTTGAAACCATGTAACTATTAAGAACTGTGAAAGGTCTTGCAAGCCAACAAGCTAGCCGTGAGTCCAAAGATAAGAGACTCTTAGGTCAGAGATAATGAACTTTCTTACTCATGACAATAGCAGAATGCAGTGTGTCAATATTTACACTGGCTCCTTGATTCAGTTCCTCACAGGGTCAGATATGTCTGTGCAAAAGGAGAGAACCCTAAGTTTAGGAAACTTGAATGTTTTATAATGGATATTCACCTTTTCTGACCTAAGAGGAAGACTTTATTGTACTGGACAGTAAGTAACCTTCCTTTTGCTCAAGAGAGAGATACTATGTATTTTTCAAGGCTGTTCACTATACAAATATCCTTGAAAAGAGAGTTCCCCCAAAATGTGGCACTAAACCATTTTCCTACAACACTCTTTATTCAACTGAGTTCAATCATTCATTGCAGTGAACACACAAAATTCAGACACCATACATACTCTTATGGGATTTTCTAGGGAAGTTGTTGTTGTTGAGTGTCGTTGAGTCAGTTTCGACCCATAGCGACCCTATATAGGGTTTCTGAGGAGCAGCTGGTGAGCTTGAACCACCGACCTTGCAGTTCAAATGGCTTTGCAGTCTGGCACATTAACCCACAGCGCACACCAGGACTCCTTAGCAGGTTACAAATTCAGGGTCAGAATTGCTCAGGGCACAGTTCTTATAGTCAGGACAGCTTCTCCTCAGTGGTGGCCACTGATGGGCAAAGTTATAAAAATACTCTTTTGTTGTTGTAGTTAAGTGCCATCAAGTTGGTTTTGACGCATAACGATATGCGTCAGAATATAGGGTGTCCGAGGAGCAGCTGGTGAGCGTGAGGGCATCTGATAATTGTCCATAAGACACACCATTCCACAATAAGCCTCAGCCTGAGGGCACTCGGCTCTAGCTCCATGGGTCAGTAAACCTAGCTTCCCCCACATAAGTGCCTGTATACCCCATTCTGCAAGCAAGTCTGCCCAGTCACTCAGCTGTACTTGCTCCATGGGCTGGGAAGGCCAGCACTGTGTGTCATGCGCAGGCTCGTGGTTCTAGTGCTGCTGCTCCTGTACCACTCCAGCAGTGTAACCCTTATGGAAACAGGCCTTCCTCCCATGGAACCACTAGCTCCTCTCAGTTTATTCCTATAGCACTGCCTTTGTTCAGGCCCTCATCAATTGTTACAGAAATGAGTACAGTAATCTTTCATCTGTAGTCTCCATTTCCTTTCCAGTTTATCCGTCACAGATTTGCCTGAGTGATTTTTCTGAAACAGATATGATTTTATTGCTGTTCTCTTGAAAGCCTTTTGAGGCTCCACAGTACCCACAGCTTTGTTAGTGTGAAAGACAAGATTCTTGGTGAGGCTGTTTTCTCAAGCATCATCTTTTTCTGCAGCTGCCTTCTCCACTGGCATGAATGTTCTGGCACAGATGTTGGCAAGCATTTATGTAAAGGACTTAGGCCTTCCAGGCCACATATGGTCTCTGTCACATATTCCTTCTTTTGTTGTTTAAATATCCCTTTAAAAATATAAAAGTCATTCTTAGCTTGGGGGCCTTACCAAACAGTCTGGGCCAGATTTGGCCAATTGTGGTTTTGTTTTTTTTTTTGGTGGGGTGAGAGGTGAATGGGCTTTTCTAGCCAAATAAAGCTAATGTGTCCTGTTTATGAAGTAGTTTCTGCCTTACATATGCTGGTTGTTTTCATGACATGGAGTGTCATCTTACTTGCCCACATAGTAGACTCCTTTCCATTTTTCTTTATAATTTAGGTTTTGGACTCCTTTGTGTTCCTTCACATTCACCCCTTTTCTTGTTACCTATGTGCCTTACAAAGTCATTATGCAATTGCTTTCATCAGTGATATAATTATGTGTCCACATGTGTTTGCCTCTTGCTAGAAGGAGGGAGGTCATTGATGAAAAAACAAACGGGCACTTTGCTCAAGTCCTGGTCTGGTGCTGTAGGCTAAGCACTTGGGCACAAGGGTGATGTGAGCTGCAAGGTCTGTGGTGCAAACTCACCAGCCCCTGCTTGGAAACCCTATACAGGGTCACTGACTTGGAATCCGCTAGATGGCACTTAACAACAACATGCCTAGGGTTACAATCCCATTTGGGAATGACTTGTGTTTGTATGTTAGTAAGACAGGATTAGTGTATGGTATTTAAAATCAATTTCTTGCCACTGTGATGGTGAAGGTTGCATGCCATTGATTCAGTTCGGTTCCTAGTGACCCTTTATAGGGTTTTTGAGGCGGTAAATCTTTACTAGGCAGAAAGTCTCACATTTCCTCCGTGAAGCAACTGGTAGATTTGCACTGCTGACCTTGCAGTTAGCAGTCAAGCTCAAGGAGCTGGGTAGCGTAGTGGTTACGAATTGGGCTGTGAACCTTAAGGTCAGTGGTTCGAAACTACCAGCTGCTCCGCGGGAGAAAGATGAGGCTTTCTGCTCCCATAAAGATTTACACCCTCGGAAACCCTGTATAGGGTCGCTGTGGGTCGGAACCGACTCGATGGCACTTAACAACAACAACCAGGGCTCCTTTCTTACAATATGTTCTTGTTAAGTGCCATCTAGTTGGTTCTGACTCATAGCAACCCTGTTTAGGGTTTCTGAGGAGCAGCTGGTGAGTTTGAACTGCTAACCTTGCGGTTCAAACTGACCTAGCTGTCCAGTGCTTATCCTACAGTGCAACACCAGGACTCCTCTTGCAATATGGTAGTAGTGGTGATGTGCTGCTGAGGTTGAGTCAGTTCCAACTCATAGTGACCCTGCGAAGGGTTTCTGAGGATATGGGAGCAGAAAGCCTCATCTTTCTGCCGCAGAGTGGCTGGTATATTGGAGCTGCTAACGACTTTGTGGTTAGCAGCTCAGCTTGTAATCCATTACACTACCAGAGCTCCTTCCTCTTGTAATGTTGTTGTTGTTCTTGTTAAGCTTCTGACTCATAGTGACCCTGTACAGGGTTTCCGAGGAGCAACTGGTGAGTGTGAACCACCAACCTTGTGGTTCAAATCGACCTTGCAGTTCAGTGCATTAACCCGCAGTGCCTCACCAGGACTATGAAAGAGGTTAAATAAGCATGGAAAGAAGCAGAGGTGGAAGAAGATTGGTGCTAAGCCACGTGGAGATCTTCAGGGAACCAGGAAATAGCAGAAGAGACAAGGGCTAGAACTGCCACCCTGACTTCTAGCCCCTAAACTATGAGAAAATAAATTTGTTGTGAGAATCACATGCTTGTGTTACCTCTGTACTAGCAGCCCTAGTTAACTAAGACAATCGGTTATGTGCATAGCAAATATCTTTTCCATATCTTTGTTTTGTTACCTGTCATGCGTGTTTTTTAAGTTAATAATAAAGTCAAATTTGTCCATTTTTTTTCTTACAGTTTTTCTTTTTGCATCTTGCTTTTAAAGAAAACATTGTGCTCAGAGGTTGGTGATTTGTTAAAAGTGTAACACTAATTTTGAACTAAAAGGAATAAAATTAAATCTTCTGTGTAGGCTGGTCAGGGTTATAAAAATGTTGTGAGGCTTTTAGAGACTCAGAGTTTTTTCCTTTACTTCAGACTGGAAAGATGGAAATACCTATAATTGGTGATTTTTTTTCTTTTTCTTTCGTATTTGTTCTCTTAAAGGAAATCCTAACACTTAAATTGTAGAATAACTAGAGCATGTGGGTGTGAAGTTGTTGAAATATAATGAGGAACAAATTTAGCATTATAAACTTTTTGTAATAAATCCACAGGTGTCTCCACTCCCTGGAGACAGTTTATTTTATTTATTTATTTATTTATTTTTTAAATTAAATGTTTTTATTTAGCATTGAGTGAAAGTTTACAGGGCACATCATCAGCTTCACATTCAACCATTCATATAGCTTGTTTCATTACATTGATTATTATCCCCGCTATATATCATCAGTTTACAGTGTTTCTCTCTATCCTCTTTAGCTTTTTTTTTTTTGGATGGGTGGGGACTTGCCTTTTTGGAATTTACAGTCTCGGCTTTTAGGGAAGGTTTTTACATTTGTCTGTGGATATCCAGGGCTCATGTATGAGATTACTAACAAGCATTACTGAATAATCAGATGAGGGACAGTTTGCTATGTCTACTAGGTAGCTAGAGTCTGATCCTCAGAGCCTATGGTTTGGACGGTCAACAACGCTTGGGCCCACAGGGGCTTGGCCTCCTGACTGGGTCTGCACTGTCTGCATCTGAATCCTCCTTATTTATTGATTGTTTAAGGGATGCTGCCTGTCTTAGGTGGTCAGTGCGAATTCCTCAGTCTTACCAGTCATTGAGACTCATTGCAGCATGGCAATGTCTCTGTCTTAAGTAGCCGAGGTTCCACGTGATCCTTACCCATCTCTGGCCACACGTCCAGCATAAACAGCCGCCATCCAAGGAAGACAGGGAGGGAGGAGATCAGCTGGGGACCTCATGCGCCCGACGTTGCCGGCCCACCACCTACTCTAAGGTGACCAAGCAGGATCACTATGCTGAGGTTCAATCAAGTTCTTAGGGGATCTTACTCTCTAGCAGGGGTAGCAAATTAGTAGCCACTCAGTGTTCACTTTGAGAATTACTTATATCATAACTTTGAGCATGTAGCTGATGAATATCCCCAGACAAGTGTATATTGTTCCACAACCTCCTAAAATGCTGTTGGATTAAGTTCCAATTAATTTCTGGGTTACTGAAAGATAACACAAATCTATTTATACCTTGAGTAACCTTAGCTGGGAGTGTAGTCTGGATATATTGGGTATTTTATTTTTTAAATCAGTGAAGATTTCTCTGTTTTTGGGGTGGGGTAGAGTGAGATGGGCAATTATATCTAAATGGCGTAGAGAGTTAACCTGTTTAGTTCATGTTGTTGTCAAGTAGACTCCAGCTCGTGGTGATGTGATGTATAAAAGAATGAAATGTTGCCCAGTCTTGTACCCTATTCATCATCACTGGTATGTTTTCGTCCATTGTGGCAGCATTATGTAGTGTCTTCCAACCTACGATGCTAATCTTCCAGACTGTCTCCAACACCGTCCTGTGTGATCCATAAAGGTTTCATGAACTAATTTTTGGAAATAGATTGTTAGACCTTTCTTCCTAGTTTGTAAGCTCATCTGAAACTTGTCCACCATGGGTGATCCTGCTGATATTGGAAATACTGGTAGCATAGCTTCTAGCATCCTGTTGTTGTTGTTGTTGTTATGTGCCATCGAGTCGGTTCCGACCCATAGCGACCCTGTATAGGGTTTCCGAGGGTGTAAATCTTTACGGGAGTAGAGAGCCTCATCTTTCTCCCGCAGAGCAGCTGGTAGTTTCGAACCGCTGACCTTAAGGTTCGCAGCCCGATTCGTAACCACTACGCTACCAGAGCTCCTTCTAGCATCCTAGCGACACATAAATCAACCACCAGAATATGACACAAAATTGACGGGTGGTGGCGAATTCACTTCATACAAGATATAAACCACACACTGCCTTTGAGTCATTCTGACTCTTCGTGACCCTATAGGACAGAGTAGACCTTCTTTGCAGAAGCAGATTGCCTCATCTTTCTCCCATGGAATGACTTGTGGGTTTGAATCACCAACCTTTCAGTTGGCAACCCACCACTAACCCCACTGTGCCACCAGTACTACTTTCATAAGATACTGAGTTGTTATAAATTGCTTTATGTGTGTTGTTAAGTGCCGTCAAGTCAGTTCTGACCCATAGCGATCCTATATAGCGTTTCCAAGGAGTGGCTGGTGAGCTTGAATCACCAACCTTGTGGTTCAAACTGACTTTACAGTCCCGCCCATTAACCTACAGAGCCACAAAAAATACAGGAGTGAGTCAATTTTAGGTACACAAATTTGGCTGTTTGAATAATAATATACAAAAAATTGAATATATAAAAAAAATGACTAACTATTGTTTTAAGCTAGCTAATTTCATTCTGCTGTGCATAAGGTCGCTATGAGTTGGTATCAACTCGATGGCACCTAACAACAACAACAACAACGAATCTTCCTAGAGTGGACTGCTAACTCCAAGGTCAGCTGTTCAAACCCATCAGCTGTTTTTGGAAACCTTGTTTTTTGTTTTGCTAAGTGCTGTTGAGTTGGTTCTGACTCATCAAACCCATATAGAGGTTCCGAGGCACCACTAGTGGGTTTCACAATGCTGATCTAGTGATTCAGACTGGTCTAGTGGTCAAGTGCTATTAGTTGGAACCAATTTGCCTGTACTTAACAACAACAATTTTCCATTTATGCCAGAAAATACATTTTTCTCTTTGATGTCAGAAAAAACACTGATACCTATGCATATGTACTTTTTGGTCACAACTTAGAGTACTAGTGAAGGCACCTAAACTTTAGGCTAAACATCTGTTGTTAGGGATAGATATGATAGAGGTAGAATTAATTAAAGTATTATACATTATTTGATGCTCTACAGTGAATGCAGATATAGGGTATAACTTTCATAAATCAATAACGCATCATTTGAAAGCCAGATAAAAATAGATTAACTAAAATTTGACCCTGATAATAGCGCTTTTGGCCAAAGGCTTCCAGTTTGTTATAGTACAACAGCTATTTCTGGGACTGTTGTATATTTTTTGGAAATTATTTAAAAAATTATTTTGTTAATGAGGTAACCTAAGAAAATTAGTTAAGAGGTTGGCCTTAATTATTGAAGTTAAGGACTGTCGGGTCAATTCCTACACATAGGGTTTCCAAGGAGCAGCTGGTGAGTTTGAACCACTGACCTTGCAGTTCAAACGCCTTTGCAGTCTGGCGCATTAACCCATAGCGCCGCACCAGGACTCCATTTTAGCTACTGTGTAACTGAAATAGTAATTTTAGTATGTTATTGTTTATAACACTTATCTCTGTATTTGATGCCTTATCTTTCAGCTTAAAAGCTCTGAATGTCTTCATTGTCTCTATATAATGTTGAAAAATGATCAGTTGAAATAGAAATGAAATTAAAATATTGGATATTTGATGATTATCAAGTTACAGGGAGTCCTGGTGTGGTGCTGGAGAATAAGCACTGATCTGCAAACTGCAAGGTCGGTGGTTCAAGCCCACCAGCTGCTCCTCAGAAACCTTATACAGGGTCACTATGAGTCAGAACCGAATCAATGGCACAACAACAAAAACCAAGTTACAGATAGCATAAACACTTCTGGGCAACATTTTGTTGATATCTTTGTACTTCTTTCCACTTATTTATGTTGTTGTTGTTGTTGTTAAGTGCCATCAAGTCGGGTCCGACCCATAGCGACCCTGTACAGGGTTTCCAAGGGTGTAAATCTTTACGGGAGTAGAAAGCCTCATCTTTCTCCCGCTCCACTGATTTACCACTGATTTATAGGACTGAACAAATTTAAAAAATGGAAAATGTGAAACTTTCTTTTTAACTATATCAAAGCAAAACCATTAATGCCATGGATAAACCAGGCTGGGATAATCTATTGTTTGCATTAAACTAGATTATAGAGAATATTATCACCAAGATGTTACTCTGTCTCTTCTGATTGCTGTCATCGCTCTAATCTTGTGAAACTGAAATAATAGTCCATTGTACAAAAATGAGTTGTGAAGCTTATCTCTGAAAACATGTGGAACTGTAGAATAACAAAGTCTTGTTAACCCTGAGAGACTTTGTGAGGAATGCAAAAGTGTATCTAAGAGCAACACAGTTTCCCTTTAGCTAGGTAATGTGTGGAGTCTTGATATGGTCCTGTAGGATAAGTACTAGACTGCTAATCATAAGATTGGTGGTTCAAATCTACTAGCCGTGCCTTGGAAACTCTATACAGAATCAGTATGAGATGGAACCAACTCACTGGTACTTAACAACAACAGGTGAAATAACTCTGCTATTTTCAAGTAGATATTCTGAGCTTAGAATGTGGGCTGCCTATACAATATTCATAGGGGTTGGAGACATTTCTCCAGTATTGAAAGTCATTTTGGTGATAGTCAAAGCTTCTTCCTTGGAACGGTTAATTACTCATTTGCATGGAAAAATACTTTTATGAAGATGACCTTCCCTAAAGTGCTGTACTTCTGAAAAGTTTTGCATAAATGCTGCTAAAAGCCCTTCCTTAAAGAGCTATTCTTCTTTGAAGTTCATCATGTCTGAAGTGTGTCAGGAAAAAGATTAAGAACCATTGTATTCAAATTTAGAGTTCAAATTTAGAATTTTGGAATATTCAGCTGCTAAGGAGCTCTGGTAGCGTAGTGGTTACGAATCGGGCTGCTAACCTCAAGGTCGGCAGTTTGAAACTACCAGCCGATCCACGGGAGAAAGATGAGGCTTTCTCCTCCCATAAAGATTTACAGCCTTAGAAACCCTATGCAGGGTCACTGTGAGTTGGAACTGAATCCACGGTACTTAACGATAACAAGTCTTGATAAATACCTTTCATGTTCCATAACAGAAGTGTTCATTTTGAAGGAGAGAAACCAGAATTTAGCAAAGAACATTGTTAGTGTGCGTGGTGGGAGATAATAAGAAAGAGATCATAGGTCAAAGGAAAAGAGAAAACATTTTGAGGACAGAATGTGAAGGGTTGTGTTGATATGGGTAGGCCAGATCTTGTGTATGTAATTGGGCTGAGGGAATGAAAGCGACAACTTTGATAACTGGATCCAGACAAAGACAAATAGGAATAAGGCTGCTGTTGTTAAGTGTTGACGAGTCCATTCCTACTCATATAGTATTTATAACCCTGTATAGGGTTTCCACGTGAAAGAAAGATGAGGCTTTCTGCTCTCGTAAAGATTTACAGCCTCGGAAACCCTGTGTAGGGTTTCTATGAGTCGGAACCGACTCCATCACATATAACAACAACATAGGGTTTCCAAGGAGCAGCTGGTGTGTTTGAACTGCTGATCTTGTGGTTCAAACCAAGCTTGCGGTCCAGTGCTTTATCCCAAAGTGCCATGCCAGGACTCCAGAAATAAAATAAGGTGGTACTTGCTAAAAGATCCAAAGCTAAACCTGTTGCTGTTGAGTCAACTCTGGCTCATAGCATTCCTATAGGACAGAGTAAAACTACCCCAGAATTGCAACATTGTAATTTTTGAAACAAACTGCATATCTTTATCCTGTGAAGTGGCTAGTAGGTTTGAACTATTGACATTTTGTTTAGTAGTAGAACGCTTAGCCACTGTGCCCGTGCTTTTCTAGGATTAGTCAGTAGGTAGAAAAGCACCTGCTTGTGTTTTCCTTTTTGTTGGTTTCTTTGTTGTTTTTTAAGTATGCTTACTGTGATTCCTGTAAGTACATAAAGGATACTTATAGAAGCCTTGATGTGGCTAAATGCAAGATTGGTGGTTCAAACCCAGTGTACAGAGTCACTATGGGTCAGAACTGACTTGATGACACTTCACAATGACATCAGGAGCCCTGGTGGTGCAGTGGGTTAAACGTTGGACTGCTAACTGAAAAGGTCAACATTTCAAACTCATGAATGGCTCTGAGGGAGAAAGAGGAAGTGTCTGCCCCTGTAAAGAGGTACAGTCTTGGGAACCCGAAGAAGCAGTTTTACTCTAGCCTACAAGATCATTTTGAGTCAGAATTGACTTGAGGACAGTGGGTTTGGTATTTTTGGTTTATAATTTGTAATGTGTATATGTGGAATTTGACTAAAAACATTCTTAGTCAATTTAGTGCCACCCAAACTCTTGTATTTCATAAGCTATTACTGAATTCACATAGGACACTCCTCTACCTCTGTTACTTTTGAGTAAGATATATGGTACATTGTTGTTGTTAAGTACCGTCAAGTTGATTCCGACCCATAGAGACCCTGTATAGGGTTTCCAAGGAACAGCTGGTGAGCTTGAACCACCAACCTTACAGTTCAAAGAACTTGGCAGTCTGACACATTAGCCCACAGTGCTACACTAGGACTTCATAAGGTACATTGTTGTTATTGAGTGCCATCGAGTCAATTTCAACCCATAGTGACCCTGTATAGGGTTTCCAAAGAGCAGCTGGTGAGCTTGAACCACCAATCTTGAATTTCAAACAGCTTTGTAGTGTGGCGCATGAACCCACAGCACCACATCATAAGGTACCTTAGTACATTGGAAAGTTGAGTAAAGAGAAAGCAGTGCCTTAAGCAACTTTAACTGTATTTTCCATTTCCTGCGTATCTCCCTTTAAGAGTGGTAATGTTCAGTTTTCAAAGTTTTACTGCCCCTGAATCTACTTATTTGATGTATTCTGGAAACAGTTGTTAGGTGAGTTCAGAAAAGAAATCTTGAATGCATAGTTGTTATGTTAATAGAATTAAAAGGCTTGCTTTAATCTAATATAACCGCTTATTTCTAGTGGTGAGAGAACATCCTCTAAACAACTTGCTTTGAGGTAACTTATTTTGCTTGTTTGATTGTTGTATTGCTTAATTTTGTGTAATTTATTATTAAAAATTTTAATAAGTTTTAAATTATTATATTTTGTAATTTATATTGTGGACTATTGACTACATATTTCATTCTTTGGTCTTTTATCCTTGTTATGAGTTAATCTTTTAGTGCCCTAGGTTATGCTTTAGGTAAAAACTTAAATTTTTATTTTACTTTATGTATTATTTTAAACAACTTTTCAGTATTGTTGTTGTTGTTTCGTGCCATTGAGTCAATAACAACTCATAGTGACCCTATGTGCAACAGAATGAAACACTACCTGGTCCTGGGCCAACGTCACAATTGTTGCCACGCTTGAGTCCATCAATGGTGCCACTTTGCCAATCCATCTTGCTGGGTGTCTTCCTCTTTTTCTCTCACCCTCCAACTTACCAAACATGATAAGATCTTTTAAAATGTTTGCTCCTAGTCATCACATTTTCAGATCTGTATCCTATTTTAAAATTTGATGGTTTTGACAACTTAATAATTTCTGTACTGTTCATTTCTAAATTTTCCTGTTGAGGTGCTGTAGGATCAGCACTGGATTGGTAACCATAAGGTCGGCTTTTCAAACCTATCAGCCACTCCTTGGAAACCCTATACAGGGTTGCTATGAGTCGGAACCGACTGGACAGTGCTTAACAGCAACAATGCTGTTCAGTGGCAGCCTGCAAAAACTGGGAGAACTGGGAATATCCAGTGAGTATATGGGTTTCTGTTGTTGTTAAGTAGTGTTGAGTTGGTTTTGACTCATAGCGATGTTGTATAGGGTTTCCGAGGAGTGGTTGGTGAGTTTGAACCTCCAATTTTTCAGTTCAACTGACCTTGTGGTCCAATGCTTACCCTTCAGTGCCATACCAGGACTCCTCAAATGAAAGAATAAAAAGTTTGCTTGTATGGCTGCTAGTGGCATCAAGCTCTAGTGGATAGGATAGCCTATATTGATGAAGAAAGAATTAGATTTAAAAAGGGGCCTTTAAACAGCTAGAAGAAGAAAGTTGAGCAAAGGGAGAAAGCAAGACATTGCTTTAAAAAGAAACACAAGACAACAATCGCAACAACAAAACCATTTTATTAAATCTCTTTCAAATGTCAGGTATTTAAAAGAAAAATCCAAATTACATAGCGTTGTGTAGGGGTTCACAATTTTTATGTTGGCTGGTAAATTGAATATTCAAGTAAAGCTCTTCTTTTCTTCCTTCTTCCCTTTTCAAGAAGTCCTGGTATTATGTGTAATAAAAAAAGGAAAACCATTTGCTGTTTGTCAATATGGGTTACATTACTGGTATGGCACTTGTAAAAGAATGTGAAAAATTTGGATAGAGTTCAGATGGGTTTTACAGTTCATTGTTGTTGTTAAGTGCCATCAAGTTGATTCCGATTCATAGTGAACCTATATAGGGTTTCCAAGAAGCAGCTGGTGAGTTTGAACTATTGACCTTGTGGTTCAAACTTACCTGGTGGTCCTGTGCTTTATGCTACAAACATCACACCAGAACCTCTTAAAGATTATTAGAGGATTGGAAAAATAAATCATATTAATCAGGGTTAAAGTATCTGAAAATTATTAAGCCTGGGGAATGGAAGCTTATTGGTTGATCTAATAGGAGGAGTCTCTGCTATCTGAGTGTTGTTTTATAGGCAGCCCAGTGTACAAAGGGTAGTATTTCAAAACTTCATTTCTTAATTGATAGGAAGAAATGTCAATGTCATGGATAATAAAGTTGAAGAAGTGTAACAGTATATGTTGTAATGAAAAATATTAGGAAGTAGTATTGTATTGAAACAATGTTTTGGGCTTCATGGACTTCAACAGCTCCTGGACAATGCAAGATTGTAAAAACTATAAACACCAGGTATAAGGTACTCTTATCTCATTGGGTGCTTATCTGATGAAGTGTACGAGATGGGAAAGACTTAATACCTAGATATGGCATGTAGTCACAATGGTCAAGTTAGTTAGGAATTTAGAGCTTTTTGCCTGTAGTCTTTTGTAATGATCTCAGAACCACCACTATCCCCTTTTCTGATATGCTCTGCATATTATATGATATTCCTAACTATGTTTAGTTTTCCAAAGTCCCCTTTGAGATTGCTCCCACAGAGCACAGCAGTTGGGAATTAAGTGGTTGATGAGTAATAACCTTTTGTTAAGCTTCTTTTAGGTGGCCTTGGTTGGGGGTAGTCTTTGGGTTGATTATCTTTTTATTGGTCAGGTTGGGAAAGGAAGGACAAAGAAGAGCAGCATTTTATGGCAGTTTCTTTGTCCATACTTCACTTGGATTTAATATGACCTGAATTGACCTAAATTGAGTGGTATGGATTATTCTCCCAAGGACTTCATCCTGTTTTTGTTTTTGTTTTTAAAGATTTTTTGTTGTGAGCCCTGAATTGGTAGAACTTGAATTTGCTTAGAATTTGTGTAAAACTAGGTCATTGGTTCTCAAATTTTGGTGTGAATATGAATGGATTTGGAAGATTGTGTATTTTGAGATGCTGGGATCTCACTATTGACTGACTGAATACGAATCTTTCTGACTGAAATGTATAGTTATTTATTTAACTTTTGAAACCATATGCAGACAGGGTAGTATAATGAACCCCATGCACCCTTCATTTACCTTCAGCAATTGCCAATTTATGGTTAATCTCATTCCATTCATATCCCTAGCCACCTTTCCCAGAAATGAAAAAATTTTCATCTAAACATGAAATGTATATATCTAAAAGGTTCCCAAAATGATTTAAAAATCTTTTTTAACAAGTAGTACTTATACATGGTACAAAATTTAAAGTGGTAAAGCAGGATGTACTTTTACAAAAAAGTAAATCTTTCTCGTCTCTCTCAGGATTTTTGGTACTTTTACCAAAGATGTAGTTTATGTAGCTACAGATTCAATGCATATTTTCATACACACATATTCCCCCCCCCCTTTTTTTTTTAAATTAAACACACATGGTAAGCCCTGTAAGAAGCCCTGGTGACACAGTATGTTGAATGGGCTGCTACCTTCAAGGTTAGAGGTTCAAGCCCACCAGCCACTTTTTGGGAGAAAGATGAGACTGTTTGCTCATACAAAGATTTATAGTCTTAGAATCCTTACAGAGCAGTTCAGCTCTGTCCTCCATGGTCACTATGGATTAGACGTGACTCAGTGGCAATTTTTGTTCTTTTTAAAGACTGTAAGTTGGTCCATTAAATGCATATGTCAAGGTGTATTTAATCTGTAAACATCCATCAAAAATGCATTGGTTATTTCCATTTTTTTTTTTTTTTTTGCACAATGCAGCAGTGAATATTCCTGTATTATGTCTGAGATGCCTGAATTTCTAGGTCACTTTTGTTAATCAGTTGCTGTTTAGTTGACTTTGACTCATGGCAATGCCATGTGTGTCAGTGTAGAATTGTGATCCATACATTGGGTTTTCAGTGACTTGTTGTTCAGGAGTAGATTACTAAATCTTTCTTCCAAGACTCCTCTGGGTGAACTCGAACCTCCAACTTTTTGGTGAGCAGCTTAGCACATGAACTTTTGCACCAAGCACTCTGTCATTGAGTTGATTCCAACTCATAGCGACCCTGTGTAGGATTTCCGAGGCTGTAAATCTACTGGAGCAGAAAGCCTCATCTTTCTCCTGAGGGAGCGGCTGGTGTGTTTGACCTACTGACTTTGTGGTTAGTAGTCGAGTGCTTATTCTACAGGGGTATACATTTATAACTTTTATTTGAAGGTTAGTCTATTTACATGCTAATTATACCATACCTAGCTCTTGGACCAATTTTCTTGTTCTATAGGGCTCAATTTTTTTCCAGTACCATGATTGAATAAGATATTATAAGTAAAGCACTTATGAAACTGGTACATAGTAAGTGTTTAGCTAGGTAGAGATGTTATTATTGGTAGTTGCTGCTGAGTTGGCCCCTGACTCATTGAGATACCATGCACAGTGGAGTAAACTGCTGTCCTGTTCCTTGCCATCCCCGCAGTTATTTGCCCATGGGATGTAATTGGCTGGTTTTTGGAAGTGGATTGCCAGGCCCTTTTTTCGAGTCCATCTTTGTGTGGAGGCGCCACTAAAAACTTCTCAGCATCATAGCAGCGTGCAGGCCTCCTCTGTCTGACAGATGGTGGCAGCTGTCCTCGAGGTGCATTGAACCCAGATCTGGAAATTGAACCCAGATCTCCCGCGTAGAAGTTGAGAATTCTGCCACAGAGCCACCAATGGCCCTTATGAGGTAGTAGTGTTTTTATTATTTGTATGCAGACATATTGTGATGGTAGTCCATTGTTTCTGAATTAAAGAATTGATGTTTGCTTAAGAGCAACTGCTAAAATAATAGGAAAGCATACAGTTAATCCGCTATATTGTTGTTGCTCTTAAGTGCCTTCGTGTAGGTTCTGACTCATAGCAATCTTATGTACAATAGAAGGAGACACTTGTCTCATCCTGCCTCATTCTCACAGTTGTTCGAACCATATGGTGGGCAGTTCAAACTCACCAACTACTCCTTGGAACCAGTAGCACTTAACAACAATAACAGCAGTAGTGCTAACCAGAAGATTGGTGGCTGAAACACAACAGCTGCTCTGCAGGAGAAAGATGTGGTAGTCTGCTTCCATAAAGCTTATAGTCTTGGAAACCCTCTGGGACCTATTCTGTCCTCTAAGGTTGCTACCAGTCCAAATGAATATGGCAGCCATAGGGTTTTGGAATCCATAGGGTTTTGGAATCAACTCTAAATTTTAAGCAGTTTGTTTCAGATCCAGTGGGAAAGACAAATGTATACATACATTGGCAATTACAATGTAATGCAATGTATACTAACTGGAAGACTCCAGGGCCTTCTATGACAACATTGAATGCCCAATTCTGCCTGGAGGATGAGTGGTGAGTTTGTGTGTTTTAGGAGAGTTTTCAGCAAGAAGGTGTTACATTACCTTCATCAGAACCTAGAGGAGTTTGTTAGTGCTCAAAGGTAGAAGTGGAGGATATTACTTAGAACATAGCAGCTAACTTCTTATCTTTATTACAATTTGAATAAAGATTTTACCATAAGGGAGATTCCAAGATAATTTTGTGCAGTCTGACACACAGTGTTATTTAAAATGGTATTCTATCAATTGGTTCTTTTTTTTTCGACTTAACCTTTGCAGACACTAGTTGAGTTTCATGGTTATTTGCCTATGTAATTTCTGTTTTTCTAGTATAGCACTCAGGAGTTGTTTTTGTGTCTTTGCTTGTTTAAAACTGAGTTTCTTTACATAGTTCATAGCAATTCATAGCAACTCCACATGACAGAATAGAATGGTATCAAAGGGTTTTCTTGGCTGTATTATAGAAGCAGGTCTTTCTCCCATGGAGCTGCTAGGTGTGATGGAAACTGCCAACCTTTTGGTTAGCATCTGAGCAAGTAACCTTTGCACCACCAGGGTTCCCTGTGGCCGGCTTAAACTCTCTTTGTTAGAGTTCATTTTCCTTCCATGTTGATAAGACTTTTTAACACTGTAGTGCATGGTGTCCTTAGGAACTGAAAGGTAGTTGACTCAACAGTACCCAACAGCAGTATACATAGATCAACAGTTACTCGGTAGATTTCCTGTCATGTAAATTCTAAGTTGTTGAAATAATGATCATAGGGAGAAAATCAAGTTGGATCTTGATATGCCAGTATAGTAAGTAGATCCTTTTTCATATCTGAGTTAAATCAGAATTAAATATTTACAAATCAATATACACTTAATGGTGTGTATCTAGTGTTTGAAATTTCGCCTTTTGTCGTTGTTAGGTGCCATAAAGTCAGTACTGACTCATAGTGACTCTATGCACAACAGAACCAAACACTGCCCGGTCCTGTGCCAACCGTACAATTGTTGCTACATTTAAGCCCATAGTAATCTTACATTGCCTATAATCTTATATTCTTTTATGCTACCAAATAAATAGAATTTCACTTAAGTTTTTGAGGATTTGAGAATGCTTGGCTTTTAATCTGTTTCTCAAATATCAGTGTTCTAGTGTGGTAATGTAGGTTAATGCACTGGACTGGAAGGTCATTTTGAACTGCAGAGTTGGCAGTTCAATCTTAACCAGCAGTTCCTTGGAAACCTGTACAGGGTTGCTGTGAGTTGGAAGTGACTTGACGGCACTTAACAACAACCTTCTCAAAGGGAAAAACCTTTTAATGGAATTTAATTATTATTAGAGATTATGGATTTGGCCCTTGAAAGTTCTCTTCATGAGATTTAAGTGGCTTTTTTTTTTTAATTAGCTTTTTTTAATATGTCCTTTATCTCTTTTTCGTTTCTAGGTATGGCCTCACAAGTCTTGGTCTACCCACCATATGTTTATCAAACTCAGTCAAGTGCCTTTTGTAGTGTGAAGAAACTCAAAGTAGAGCCAAGCAGTTGTGTATTCCAGGAAAGAAACTATCCACGGACCTATGTGAATGGTAGAAACTTTGGAAATTCTCATCCTCCCACGAAGGGTAGTGCTTTTCAGACAAAGATACCTTTTAACAGACCTCGAGGACACAGCTTTTCATTGAAGACTAGTGCTGTTGTTTTAAAAAATATTGCAGGTGCTACAAAGGTCTTAGCTCAGGCCCAGCAAGCTCACGTGGAGGCACCTCAGATTGGGGCTTGGCGTAACAGGTTAAATTTACTAGAAGGCTCCCAGCGATGTGGATTGAAGCGCAAGAGTGAGGAGTTGGATAATCATAGTAGCGCAATGCAGATTGTCGATGAATTGTCCATACTTCCTGCAATGTTGCAAACGAACATGGGAAATCCAGTGACAGTTGTGACAACTACCACAGGATCAAAACAGAATTGTACCACTGGAGAAGGCGACTATCAGTTAGTACAGCATGAAGTCTTATGCTCCATGAAAAATACTTATGAAGTCCTTGATTTTCTTGGTCGAGGCACTTTTGGCCAGGTAGTTAAATGCTGGAAAAGAGGGACAAATGAAATTGTGGCAATCAAAATTTTGAAGAATCATCCTTCTTATGCACGCCAAGGTCAAATAGAAGTGAGCATATTAGCAAGGCTCAGTACTGAAAATGCTGATGAGTATAACTTTGTGCGAGCTTATGAATGCTTTCAGCACCGTAACCATACTTGTTTAGTCTTTGAGATGCTGGAACAAAATTTGTATGATTTTCTGAAACAAAATAAATTCAGTCCCCTGCCACTAAAAGTAATTCGACCCATCCTTCAACAAGTGGCCACTGCACTGAAAAAACTGAAAAGTCTTGGTTTAATTCATGCTGACCTCAAACCAGAGAATATTATGTTGGTGGATCCTGTTCGGCAGCCATACAGGGTTAAAGTAATAGACTTTGGATCTGCCAGCCATGTATCAAAGACGGTCTGTTCAACATATCTACAATCTCGGTACTACAGGTAGGTGACAACTGCTTTTGGGTTAATAAATGTTACATTTCTGCTAATTAAATTATTTGTTGTGTGGGGAGGGGGTGAAAAAGAATTTTTGGTTAAAGATGAGGTTTGAACTTTTAAAAAGATTTTAAAAATCTAAGCATAAGATTTGCCCAAGCACGGTAGAAATCTCCGCTACAAAGTTCCATGCCAAAGATATCTGATTGTTTTTACTGTTGTTAATAGAAGACTTGAAAGAATAATAGGCGATTAATGATCAAACAAGAGTTTCCTATGATTCAAACTAAACAAATTCGGATAGCAAGTCTTATTTAATGTTTTATATAATTTGGTTGTCAGAGTATTTTATGTGGAGACAGCCAATTATAACATACTTAAATTTCAGAATCTTCTCACTTTTCCTGGATCCTTTATTTTCTCTCACAGATATCTTCTTGTCTATTTAAAATATATATTTAAGATTAATTTTAGATGATTTTTTTATAATCTTGCAATGAGAAGATAATCCTGCCCTGGGTACTCTGGATTCTGTTTTAAGAGCTTACAGTAATTTGCCTGCATATTAT
>NW_006408590.1:9204659-9217533 GCF_000296735.1 Chrysochloris asiatica
CCCAGCTATTTGGACTCTATATTTAGTTCACTTGTTAGTAAGTGACTTCACTTTATTTGGCTTCTGCATTGTTCTTCATATCAGATTTAGTTCTCTGTGATTCCCACGCTCCTTTTTGATTTTGATTTTTTAATTAGAAATCTTTTTTGGTTCATTTTAATTGTGGTACAGCTATAGGTAACAGAGCATTTACCATTTCAGCAGTTTTTATGTGTACACTTCAGTGGCATTACATATATTCATCATGTTGTTCCAACCCTGACAAGATTGGAAATCTTTGGGATGAAAATGAAAAAACTCATCCCAAACTGCTGACAGTGAGATTAGCAGCCTGACTCATAACCACTACGCCACCAGGATTCCTTTAACTAGATTTGTGACTTGGCAAATATTTAGATTAGTGAGAAGATAGGTATACTCAATTAAGGAGCTCTGGTAGTGCAGTGGTTGTGAGTCGGGCTGCGAACCTCAAGGTCAGCAGTTCGAAACTATCAGCTGTTCCGCAGGAGAAAGAGGAGGCTTTCTGCTCCCATAAAGATTTATAGCCTCAGAAATCCTGTATAGTGAAGGAACCAACTCCACAGCACATAACAACAATAACAACAACAACTTCCATAAAGATTTCAGCCTCAGAAACCCTATACAGGGTCACTGTGAGTCAGAAATAACTCCATGGCACACAACCACCACCACTCCTTAATTATTGTTGTTGTTAAGTACTGTTGAGTTGGTTCCACTTCTTAGAGACTCTGTATAGGGTTTCTGAGGAGCAGCTGGTAAGTTTGGACCTCTGACCTTGTGGTCTAGCACATTATCCCGCAGCGTCACACCAGGACTCCTCCTTAGTGTTAATATCTAGTGTAATTTTGCAAGAAAATGGCAGGTAACCATTATTCTTTTTCAATATTTGTATTTTATGTTTAGAACCTTGCCAGTCCTGGCTTTGTTTTTGACTTGGTTACTTCTTAAATTTGATTAGGCAATAAGCAAAATGTCTTAAACTTGATTTTCCACTCTTTGTTAACCATGTATTTTAAAATGAAAGACGAAAGTGGAAACTTAACAAATTAAATATTTTTGAGCTCAGCACTGTAGGAACACACATATCCCAAATTCCAAGGTAAGTGATTTGTGTTTCAACACAGGTTCATGTGTTATTCTGTTTCTTTGAACTGAGTCACACAGAAATGTAGTAGGGATATCTTAAAATAGACAGAGGACAGTGGCCAGAAATTGTTGACTACTCTAGATGGTGAGGCTGTCTAGCTGCTGCAGTGATATAAGCCAGAAGTACATGCTGAGGGCATTGCTTTGCTCAAGGTCAGCATGTTCTAAATTCAGCTGCTTGAGAATGGTTTCTGTCCGGAGCACGTAGGCCTCTTGAAAGCATAAAAGGTTTTAGCAGCAGAGGTGTTGTATTTATGAGGTGTGGTGGCAACATTTGGGCCAGGGGTTTCTTGTGGGATTTTTTTTCTCTTTGCTATTTGTTTTTTTATGCTTTGTTTTTTAAATATAGAACAGTAGCCTGTGGTTCTGAGTCATTTCAAAACACAGACAAGAAAATGAACCAAAAAGTAAACCATATAACATGTATATTCCTTGCTATTTTCCTGAGTAGTTTCACCTTAGTTGCTATTGAAATAAAAACCTGCATGTAATAATTGACAGAAGAATATATTATAGTAACTAATTTATTTAAGCTAATTGGTCCTTGTTTAGGACAGTCTCATCTCTTGTGCAATATTAGACACTGGAGTATCAAAGATAAAAGGTCCTATAACAAAACTGTTGTTGTTAGGTACTGTCGAGTCTGCTCTGACTCATAGCCACTGCACAGATAGCAGGCCAGGTCCTGCGCCATCCTCACCATTGTAGGTATGCTTCAGCCATGTTGTAGCCGCTGGGTCAGTCTGCCTCAGGGAGGGCCTTCCTCTTTCTTCCTGACACTCTTTACCAAACAGGATGTCATTCTTCAGGGATTGCTTACAACAAAATTAAGGTCCTGAGAAAAATTCATAATATAACTAATATTTCATATAAGGTACTTTATAAGGGAACACTTGTGTCCATGTAACTGCATTATCTTTTTTTTTTTTAAGTTTTTATTGTGAACTGAGTGATAGTTTACATGGGAGAAGATCGATTTTAAACCTCGTTTCATTGCAATGATTACAGTCTCCTTCATGCATCATCATTCAACAGTATTTGCTATTTGCTTCCATTTTCTCTGTTTTTTGTTTTTGGTTTTTTTTTGATTGGCAGGGTGTACATAGAAGCACTCAGGAATATATAATAATTTGAACAACCAAAAGGCACGTTCTGCAACCTGACTCCTGGCTGCCAGCACCCAGTCCCTCTTTTGCCATGAGTCTAGAGTCATCAGCTACTCCCTCGCTCCATATTCTCATCTCTGCCTCCATCGTAACTGCATTATCTTTGAAAAAGTACTTATAGAACACTGTGTATATATTACTGCATTATTTTTTTATAAAGTACTTCAGTGTATGTTTTCTAGTTAGTTGCTGACATTATCACTGTGAGGTACACTAATGCTGGAATTGTATTTGATAATTACTACACTGAGGTGTTGTTGTTGTTAAGTGCTGTTGAGTCAGTTCACACCCATAGTGACCCTGTATAGGGTTTCTGAGGAGCAGCTGGTGATCTTGAACCACCAACCTTGCAGGTCAAATGGCTTTGCAGTCTGGCGCATTAACCCACAGTAGTTTTCTATATATCAAAGTCTGGCAGGTAGGCAAATAAAAGTCAGACAGATGTAAATTCACACTGCAAGTTTAACTTGACAAATTTTTGTTGAACTATTTTGGTGGTTCTTGGCTCTTTCCTAGGTGCTAGGGATACAGAAGTGACCAATATAGGTACTTCCCACTGTTTGAAAGTTTGCTTTATGCCACTTCATTTTTGCAAAAGACCTACATTAGTAATAACGGTTAACAACAACAAAAAAAATCTGAAGAGGGTTTTTGTTTTTATGAAAAAAGGCAAAAAGTAAAACTAGCATTCAGTGTCTGTTTTGCAGTGCTCAGTCTAAACAAGGAGAGTGGCTTCGCCAAGCTCCTTCCCCAGGAATTATACTGTATTTACATTATTTCTACTCTGTTGTAACTATATTTATGATACCATTTGTGCTTTTCCTACGTTAGTGTTATGTATATGTTATGCATTATTTGGTATGGCTTGGTAGGCTACTTTTGGGTCTGAGAATGCTCAAAAAAATTTCCCACATAAATTAGTGGTAATTGCAAAGTTTATTCACTTTGCACCATTTCAGCTAACAAAAGCTTTCAAAGGAGCGCTCTACTTTCAGATAGTGGGGGACACCTGAATGTGATTTCATCATTTAATGGGGGAGAAAAAGAAAATGCTACAGCCCAGATGTGTTCAGAGTGATATGGAAACTCAGAGGAGAGCACTTAACCTTATCTGAGGATCCCGAGAAGGCTTCCGGGCAGGAGTGACCTCTAAATGAGCCTCCAGAGGAGAGCAGGAGCCAGGATGGACCCATCTTGAGAGCCTTTCCTAAAAGGGCTTAGTATTGGGCTGAAATTGCTGGTAATGTCGTCTCTGTATCGTAAAATAGTTGTTTTTTTATTAGAAATCTTTATTCATCACACACAAGGTTATTAACTGAGTTTAGTTTAATTGAAGTTTCTGAGAGTCTATACTGAGGTGGTTTTAAACACCATATGCACATAACAACAACAGGATTCCGTAGTAATATTATGTACCCATGCAGTGTTGTAGTACGTAATATTATGTCATTATATCTGTAAGTTTATGTAAAATATTTCCAACCCCCAATTTAAAGATTGAAATCATGAAGATACTGATAATAAAAGGCAATAATAATGAAAACTTGGGGAAAAAATGGTATCATGCATTAGAACTGCATCAGAATTGACTTAAAATGGAGTTGTCTGGACAGAACCTTTTGTAAGTCAGAAACTATATGCCTTGCCTTTATGGGTAGAGCAATAGAAAAGTTAAGTACTCTGATGGCAAAGAACAAAGCATATGAAAAGAATATTAGGAGGGGCTTAATAAGAAAGAAACCATCAACTTTTTAATTTGAAAATAATTTCAGACATACAAAAAGTTGCAAAAGTGCAAATAATTCCTGTATATTCTTTACTCCAATTCCCCAAGTGTTCTGAATGTTAATATTTGCCGCACTCATTTTATCGTTCTCCCATTCTCTGTCCACACACCTAGTTTCCTACAATGTTTAAGAGTAAGTTTCAGATATGAATCCTCTTTGCCTCTTAAGTACTTCAGTGTGTATTTCCTAAATATAACATCATTCTCTTGTATAACTGCAGAGCAGTTATTAAAATCATCATAATATTTTCCAAACATGCAGTGTGCTTTTTATTCTTATTCTTATTCTTTTGCCTAAGCCTACATAGCCTCCTGTCTTCTTCCTGGGAAAATTGTATGCATCCTTGAAGGCTCTTGTTATACATTATCTTCTGAATGAGATCCCTGAACCACGCTGTAATCACCCTACCATTGCTTTATCTAGCACTCACTAAGGGCTTAAAAAGGAAGTGCTTAGTTTTGTCTGCTTTGTGAGTAGCTGGAACAGAAACATAGTTATCAAACTGGAGGGATTTTCCTCTACCCTCACGAGAATCCCTTTTAACAGTACCATATATTTATTTGTTCAGCCTTTCCTTGAACTCTTTTCTGTAATCATATGAGGCTTCCATTAAAAAATCAGGTGTTGCTTATATCCTGGGGCATTTAAAATGTGTGGAAGTTTTGATATAATGGGTTAAGTGTGATTGATCTTTTGTGGTATCAGTTCTTTGTTGGACAAGGAACTAACTGCTTATAAAGAGGAAAACAAAAAAAATATATAACTAGTAGTAAATTCTGTCCATTTGGAAACAGCATTAATGTCACTCTAGATATTTCTCAGTCACCGCTTCGCTGGAGAAAAAGGAGTGTCTGCTCCCATAAAGATTTTCAATCTCAGAAATCCTATACAGACTCGCTACAAGTCGGAATTGACTCACAGTTACTGAGTTTGGTATTTATTGCTTATAGGTTAGCTAAGATGACTTCAGTTGTAAGATTCTATGATTCTACGTGATTAGGGATTTGTAACTTGTAATAACCTTCCTTACCAATTTCCTTTTTCCTTCTCTCTATTCTTCCTGGAATGAAAGATGATGATTCTCATATAATCATTTCCCATATATTTTAAAGAGTCCATACTTTGTTCTTTCCACTTAACTCTTGTATGAGAAGTCTCATCTGTTTTCTTTTTTTAAGACCGGACATATGATTCAATAACATGAAGGTGATGTGTTATGAGTAGTATGTAATTTGGGTAGAACTAGCTGATTAGAAACTGTGAATTGTAATTCTAATTTAATCACTGACTGACTTATGAGGAGGCTATATTTTTGCACATTAATGGGCTGAAGTCTTAGAATCTTCTTGCCTTGTAATAATGATATCAGGTTATAAGGCTGTAAGCAATACAGTAAAACCTGCAAAAGCCAGAATCTGTGTAAGATAGAAACCATACAGAGGAAGAAAGTTGAATTATTTCTCACTAAAATGAGTGATAGAAAAGTGGTAAGATTGTAAGCATCTGTCAAAGGCAGACAACTTGCGAGACCTAGAAAAACAAGGCAGTCCTGTTAAGTTTTGGCTCTCACAGGTTTACTACACAAATTCTGAATAGTACCAGTTAGGCAGAGTTCTAAAACACTTTGAAAGCTTGAAAACAGAATGAATTTGTTGAATTAATTCTATAGATTGTGGCTATAAAATAAACATAACTTATGAGCCAGGCTGATCCTGTTGTTTTCTCTGAGGGCTGAATGACTGTATTCTAGAATTGCTTATACTTTTTTTTTTTTTTTAAAGTTTTTTTATTGTGAATTGAGTGATAGTTTACATGGGAAAGCATTGGTTTTACACTCATCATTTCACTGCAGTGATTACAATTAGCTCCCTCTGGTTTTTTTGGGAAGATATACATAAAAACTCTTAGGAATATATATAATCATTTAAACAACAAAAGGGCACATTCTGCAAGCCTGCCTCCTAACTGTGAGCACTCTTTCCATGAGTCCAGAGGCCTCAGCTGCTCCCCCTCTCCATGCCCTCACTTGTGCCTCCATCTCTGCTGCTTCTCTGGATAGGGTCACAAATTCCGCTCATGCTCTTCTCCCTTGATGGTCCTAGGGTCCTCTGTTCCTAGGCTGTAAGATTAACTACTCCCCCCTTTTTGTTACAAAATTTCTACCTTTATAGTTATGACAGTCACAATTAGTCATGATAACAATTACTATTGAATCATAAGACTCTTATCCCCATCTCCTTTCACCAGACCCATCCAGAAAAGATGAAAACTATTCGGTGGGGATTCTACTTTCCCCTGCATGCTTTGAAACTAAACTCCCCCTTGAAAACTTGTAAACCAGTCACTTCATGCCTTTATGGCACCCCCATTTTAGGTAGCCAATGACTAAGTTGCCCGTCCCTATCTACCTGTATACAGAAGGGACAGGATTAATACTTGATTTGAAGACTCCTTCCCTCTTGGTATAAGTCAAGTTCATCAAATTGTAGCAATTTACACTTGTTTCCTGTATCAAAAAATGTTTTTTTAAAAATCTTCCTCTAGTTGAGTTCTGATCATCAAGCCATCGAAGCTAGGTTAAATGAGTACTATCTACAAGTTTGAGCATTCTTGTGCCTCTCCCCTCATTTCCTATCAGCTGGACACTTCATTGTCATCTGTAGCCCTCCATGACTATGTTCTTGTCCATGGGCTCAGGAGTCCCCAGGTCTCACCACACTTCAGATCAACCAGTCCTTCCTCTTATCTCTTTCATCTCCAAATCGACAGGAGTCTATGGAACTTGGTCGAACTCATTCCATATCTTCATTGCTGCCTTTCCCATCTTCCACTCACCAGTTGACCAGCGTGGTCACCAGCAATCTTAATGCTTGCTCATGTGTTCCCTTTGAGTTTCAGTCTTGGGGAGGGTTTGTTCTGAAGGGACTTGATTGTTTGCCTTGATGGCTTGCTGGTGAACAACTTAGTTGTTCTTGTAGTAGCCAACCAGACTGCCATTTTTGTTTTTGATTTTTCCTTCTGGTCTTTCTTTCAAGAAGCATCTTCTGTTCCTCTATCTGTTCCAGGCTGTTCTTCTTGTCCTTTAAAGTGGTACTGTTCCACATCAGAAGGTTCTGGATGGGACTCAGATTCCACTAAGGTCCTGTACACTACAAAGGCTCTACAAGAAGCCTATTTCACTAGGCAAGTTCTTGATCCCCTGTTAGGTATTCCAATTAGTTAAGGCTGAAGACGAGCTTATATTACTTATACTTTTAAAGTTACTATTGTTAGATTTAAAAGAGGACTTTCAGAATAGGTTTTTATTATGTTAAATAAAAGCCTTTAATTTCAAAGGTTTTTTTTACCTCCCTTGTGGTATGGTTTTGTTACTTGCTGTTAAGATGGTTCCAACTCATATTGACCCTGCATAGTGTTTCTCAGTTGCGGTTGGTGGGTTTAAACAGTCAGTCTTGCTTTAGCAGTTCAGTGCTTATCCTTCAGTGCCACACCAATACTAGAATTTTGTTTTTAAAAGAGGCATATAGCAGAGAAAAAGAGGAAGACCCCCAACAAGATGGATTGGCCAGTGGCAGCATCGATGGAATGAAGCGTGGCAACAGTAGTGAGGTTGGCCCAGGATTGGGCAGTGTTTTGGTCTGCTGTGCATAGGGTCGCTATGAGTCGGTGCCGACTTGATGGCACCTAACACCAACAACATAGCCTATAGCCTCATGAATGTGATATGAAAATAGAATGGATTAGATTGCAGCCTTGGCCTCACACACCTCAGAATGTGTTTGCCTGTTTGTTTTTTGTCTTGGGCATTTTCCCATGAATGGAATTCAGCACTGTGGATGTTATTAACAGAGCAGTGCTGCCACGCAATAGTGGCAGTTCAATAGCCAATGAATAATTTAGGCACCAGCTGCTATGTTGAGATTGTGTTACTTAAAGGAGAGAATCTAATATGTGTTAAGCTTTGACAAAAGAACTAAAGTTTCTTTTGTGAGAAAACACTGAATTACAAAGAAGTTTGAATTATGTTTGTCTAAAAATCAGTGCTAAATTAAAAGTTTATTTACTATATTTTGAAAAAAAATTATGAAACAGATACTCAATTGTTTAAAAAATTGCAATAAAAGAGAAGTGTATGAAGAAGGAATTATTTTCCCCTTTATATTGTGGCTCTGTTTTATAATTCTGTAAAATACATTTGATACCTTTATTTGTTAAATCCTCTCTAATGTACATTTGGACTCCTGGTGTGGAGCTCTGGGTTAATGTGTCAGACTGCAAAGCCATTTGAACTGCAAGGTCGGCAGTTCAAGCTCACCAACTGTTCCTTGGAAACCCTATACAGGGTTGCTATGGGTTGGAATCGACTCGACGGTACTTAACAATGTACATTTAGGTTGTTTTCTGGTAATGCCATACTGAACCTTCTTGTACGTCTTTGTACACTAGAGGTGCATTGTCATAACAGATTTTTAGAAGTAGAATTGTTGGGTCAAAGCATATCCAAAGGGACATCAAAAAGTTTGTGGAAACATCCCATTACCTTTCAATTCTGTTTTTCACAAGCTTTTAAATGCCCCTTTGTATACATATTGTTAATGAGGATTGCCAAATTTCCTTCCAGAAATGTTAGACTATTCCACCTTTTAATCTCACAAGTTGCATGGAAATTTCCTTTTTCCCCATACTTGTCATCACCATGATGTATTTGGTGGTTCAAATTGTTGGCATTGAGTAAGCACAAATCAAAATCAAATTGCTTTTAGTATTCTTACTCTGAGAAAAGTTTTGTCTGTCCTGTCTTCTTTCTGTTTTACTGGTTGGTGATTGTGTATGTGTGGGGGGAATGAGAATGTAAAAGGAAACAAAGGCTGTGTGGTAATGTTGTTGTTAAATGCAATTGGATTGGTTCTGACTCACAACCACCCTGTACAGGGTTTCCGAGGAGCGGCTGTTGAGTTTGAACCGCTGACTTTGTGGTTCAAACTGACCTTTCAGATCCAGTCCTTATCCTACAGCACCACACCACTGAATATTATAGCTTTCTTTGCTGGTTTCTGGGTATTACACTCTCAGGATCTTTTTTTTTTTTTTTTTTACTTCTCTGACAGACTTTCTTGTTCCTTTTTCCACCTGTAAAATGAATAAATTTCCCAAGATTCAGGCTTGGATTCTGTTTCATTTAATATAATTTCTTCTAGGAGATCTTTTTTTTTTCCTTTTCGGAAATCTTAATTCTGCTTTTTTTCTTTCAAAATATAACTTTCAAATACCTGCTTCTAGCCTGGTTCTCTCTTTAATGCCTAGTTTTTCTTACTGTCTTGGTTTTCTCTGGACGTCACCAACATCATGTTGAAACAATTCACCTTGCTCCCAAAGTTTTCTCATCTTCTGAACCCACTCACATATTACAGATTAGTCACCATTTCCTCAGTATTGTGCTGGAGTCTGAGTTCCTCAGCTTGACTGTTACTGTTATACCTAATTATTGAGTTACCAAATGCTTTTGATGTTAGTTTTGAAATATCCCCACATCTGAATTTTGCCATAGTTTTCTCACTGCCATATCAGTCTAAACTTCTGCATTAGATTACTAATTCAGTTTTGAATCTGTAATCTTTGCCTTGTCCAGTATATCCTGCAGTATTAGACATATGTTTGAACTGGTTAAGAGACCATAAAAGTGTGCATATACATAAATATTTTAAGTTCTAAATTCTTTAAGGCTAGACAACAGAGTTGGCATGCCTTTCCCTATTCCTGATTTCTTGAATTGAGAAGGCAGCCCATTCTTTGTACATCATCATTCAGAAAGAACCTACATAAACAATTCATGCACTTCACTGTTATAGAGTTAATGTATAAACCTCTCCTTTTCCTGGTTCTTGAATAAAACTTAGCCCTACAGAGATACATCTTCTTGTTGTTAAGTTCAGTACTTATCTTACAGTGTCACACCAGGACTTCACACAAATTAGGATGGTTATTTAAATAAAAAACAAAAGCAAAAAAACCCACCAGAATATAACAAGTTATAACTGGTGGCAATGCAAGATGATATATCCACTGTGGGAAACTGTCTGGATATACACTTGTACTCCAATGTTCATTACGGAGTCCTGGGGTGGCACTGTGGGGTAATGCACCAGACTGCAACGCCATCTGAACTGCAAGGTTGGCAGTTCAAGCTCACCAGCTGCTCCTCGGAAAACCCTATACAGGGTCGCTATGGGTTGGAATAGACTCCATGGCACTTAACAACAACAGTGTTCATTACAGTATTATTCACAATAGTCAAAAGGTAGGGAAAAATCTGTGTCTACCAACAGATGAATGGATAAACAAAATATGGTATATACATACAGTGAAATATTTATTGTACCGAACCTTAAAAACATGCTAAGTGAAATAATACAAAAATGAAAGGGCCCATATTGATGAGTCCACTTATGTGAGATTCCTAGAGAATCTCATAGAGAAAGTAGAATAGAAGTAACTAGGATTTGGGGGTGGGGTAGGAAGAGAGAAGGAATGTGGAGTGTTTTTGTTTTTTAATGGTGTTAATAAAATAATGGCACTAGCCATCCCTCTCATAGCACATTACTCAGTGGGTTCAGTAATTCATTATACTGGCCACACAAATCTCATACACCATGCTCATAATTATGGGGTTGATGAAGGAAGTTAAGGGATTTACAATTCAGGGTCAGAAATGTTCAGGGCATATTCTTCCAGTCAGAACAACCTCTCCTCTGTTGTACACACAAGCAGACTTCTCTCTGGCTCTCAACCCTTTGGTCCTGACCTCTGTCCTGCTCTGGCTATGTTACAGAACTCTTCTAGAGCTGCCTGTAAATGTTCACAGGGCACACCACTCCACCCTAAGCCTTGGCCTGAACACGCTCGACTCTAGCTCTGTATTTCAGTGAACCTAGTGCCCCCAGTTAAGTGCCTGGAGATATCCCACTCAGCAAGCAAGCCTCCTGCCTAAAGTCACTCTTCCCTTGCTCTGTGGGCTAGAAAGCCCACCTCTCTGCCACGGGCTCTGGCTCTTGATCCTCCTGCTGTTGCTTCCCTACCACTTCTCTGGTGTCACAGTCTTCTGTCCCTAGGTTGAGCAGATTCAGTGCATGGGGATCTTGGGATTCCAAAGATGTGCTGCACTCCTGGCTTGTGTTGGTAGTGAGATAACCTGCCTTAAAATGAGATGGCTCATTTTAAACCCAGCTTAGAATTCCAAGTTTTTACCACCACAATAAAATCTTTTCACCATCAAGACTGAATCATCCAATAAGCATCTTTTTCTCACCTCTTCTTATCCAGACCCATCAGGAAAAAGTTGTTTGGTGGGAGTTACAAGGACTATGGGTAGAGAAACCACATGAAGTAATCCACTGCATTGTAGTGACACATGATGAAAAAAAGTTCTGGTGATGAGTACACAGAATTCTCAGTATTGTCCTAATGTCATGGGACTGTAGTTTAGAAATGATGAAAATGGTAAATTGTATGTTATGTACATTTACCATAAAAAAAGGTGAAAACAGCAACTTAGCACTGGAGCAAGTAGCCCTGATGGCACTGTAGGAAAAGCACTGGACTGCTAACTATAAGATTGGCAGTTCAAATCACTAGCTATTCCACTAGGAGAAAGATGAAATTTTCTGCTCCCATAGAGATTTACAGCCTCTGAAACCCTATACAGGGTTGTTATGAGTTAGGATTGACTTGATGACATTGGATTATATAAATATATAAAGAGAGGTTTATATATATTAAGGTTTTGGTATATGTGCTGCCAAAGTGAGCACAGATTTTTTTTTTAAAGTTGCTTTTCATTAACATATAAGCCCTTTAGAGAGAATGTCATTGAATTAGTAACAAGGTTTTAAACATTTGCAATTTGAATACAATAGTATTTATTTTAATGGGAGTCCTCGTATGGCACTGTAGGGTAAGCACTGAGCTGTTAACCACAAGGCAGTTCAGACCCACAAACTGCACTTAGGAAATTCTGTACAGGGTAACTATGAGTCAGAACTGACTGGATGACACTTAATAACCACAGCAACACATGAGAAAATATTATACTTCGCTATAGCATTAAATACAAAGTCTAGTTCCAAAGACTAGACCTGAAGTTAAAAAAAGAAATGAACCAGCAGAACTAAACAGTGCCTGGCTACCATTACCAACTGATATCCTCTGAAAGGGATTACATTAGAAGGATCTAGACAGAATTGGAGAAATGTGTAATAAAACTCAAACATATAAAAGAGACCAGGCTTACTGCTGGAGGCACTGAAGACTGTGGCCCGTGGTCCCCCTTCAGGTCTGGAACACAGCTCAATTTTCAGCCAAGCAGTAGACAGGTGTATGGGGGAAAACAACATCAGTGAGGTATGTACATCATGGAATGATGACCCATTTAAGGGCAAATATACTTCAAGACAGAATTCAGAAGGATTAGGAAAGAAGATGAAATGGAAACAAGAATCACTGGGAGGAATTGGGATAAATGATGTCACACTGAGGGGATTGCAGTCCTTGAAATGAAACAGAATGTATGATTTGTTGATTGTAGAACTGATCTGCTCTGTAAACCTTCATTCAATTTGCAATAAAAAGTTAAAAAACAAATGAAACAATATACTTATGTCTGATGGTGCTAAATGTTAATTATATATCTACATATATATATATATATATATATATATATATACACACACACACACACACACATATAAATATATGAAC
>NW_006408590.1:9217633-9223407 GCF_000296735.1 Chrysochloris asiatica
ACACACACACACACACACATATAAATATATGAACTTGTGAGTAAATATAGGATATATACTCAAGATGCTTGTCAGCTAAAAAAAAGCCCCACCCAGAACCAGAATTATGAACTTGTGAATAAATATGGGTTGACTCACAGGTTCATAATTCTTGTTCTAGGTTGGGGCCATTTTAGCTGACAAGCATCTCAAATAGTATTGACCTGCATTCTTGGACCTAGAGAGCAGATTTTCTGTCAATTTGAGAACTGATTGTCTTATGTCTACATTTATTGCCCTGTCTTGTTAAGACAAATAGATACAAACATACATACTCACTACCACTTGTCTGTCAGTTTGTTGGACTGCTTTGGTTTGGGTGGTGGTGTGATGCTGAAAGCTGTGCCATCAGTATTTTAAACATCAGCAGGGTCATCCATGGTAGACAAGTTTCAGAAGGGCTTCCAAACTAAAACAGACTAGGAAAGGAATAAGGCAATCTCTTTTCAAATAACTAGCCAATGAAAACCGTTTGGATTACATCAGGAAAGAGAGGATGGAGGAAATCAACATTATTAGAACAAGGCCAAGGATTTACTGGAATTGCTAATTTGCAAGTTCAAGCTGAAGATGAAGAAAATTAAAACAAGTTCATGAGAATGAAAGGACAACTTTGAGTATATGCCACCTGAATTTTGAGACCATCTCAAGAATAGACTTGTAACATTGAGTACTAATGACTGAAGATCAGAAAAGCTGTGTGGTGAGATTAAGGACATCATATATAAAGAAAGCAAAATATCATTAAAACTACAGGAAAGAAAGAAAAGACCAAAGTGAATGTCAGAAGGTACCCTGAAACTTTCTCTAGTTGAACACAGAGTAGCTAAAGCAAATGGAAGAAATGATAAAGTAAAAGAGCTGAACAGAAAATTTCAAAGATTGGCCCAAGAAGACAAAATAAAGTATTAGAATGAAATGTGCAAAGACCCTGAGTTAAAAAACCAAAGTGGAAGAACATGTTTAGCATCTCCCAAGCTTAAAAGGCTGGGGGGAGGGGGGGAGAGAAAACAAAATTTTAAACTTTGAATAGCAGAGTTGAGGGATTGCGTGGGCAAAATATTGAATGATGCAGGGAGCATTAAAAGAAGGTGAAAGGAATATAGAGTGACTGCATCAAAAGAATTGGTTGGCATTCAGTAGTACGGAAGGAAGAAGTTTAAGCTTTACTAAAGGCATTGACAAAAAATACGGCTCCAAAAATTGACAGAATACCAACTATGATGTTTCAACAAATGAATGCAATGTTGGATGCACTCTCTTGTCTATACCAATCAATTTGGAATGCCAAGAAATTTGGAAGATCACAACGAGATTCTGCATGGTTTAAAATCAGGAAAGGTGTGTGTCAGGGTTATAGCCTTTCACCATATTTATTCGGTCTGTATCCTGAGCAAGTAATCTGAGAAGATGAACTATATGAAGAATGTGATATCAGGATTGGAAGCAGACTCGTTGACAACTTGTAATATGCAGATGATGAAACCTTGCCTGCTGAAAGTGAAAAGAACTTGGAAGCATTTACTGATGAAGATCAAAGACTGCAAACCTTCATTATGGATTACACCTCAACATAAAATAAAAATCCTCACAACTAGATCAGTAAGCAACATCATGATAAATGGAGTAAAGTTTGAAGCTGTAAAGGATTGCTTTTTACTTGAATCCACAATCAACACCCATGGAAATATGAGTCAAGAAATTTAAGAAAACATATTGCATTGGGAAAATATTTTTTAAAAATACTCAAAGCTAAGTTGTCACTGAGTACTAAGATGTGCCTGACCCAAGCCATGATATGTTCACTTGCCTCATGCATGTAAAAGCTGAGTTTTGTATAAGGAAGACCAAAGAAGAATTGATACATTTGAATTATGGTGTTGGCAAAGAATATGGAGTATACCATAGACTGTTAGCAGAATGAATAAATCTATTTCGGAAGAAGTACAGCCAGAATACGCCTTAGAAGTGACAATGGTGAGACTTTATCTCACTACTTTGGACATGTTATCAGGAGGGACAAATCCCTGGAGAAGGACATCATGCTTGGTAGACTAGAGAGTCAAGAGAGGAACAGTGACTGCAGCAATGATTGTGAGGATGGTACAGGACCCGGTGGTGTTTTGTTCTGCTGCACATAGATTTGATGTGAGTCTGAACTATTAGGCAGCATCTCACAACAGTTTAAAATTAACTCACAGGTTTAAAATCCTGATTCTGCTATTGAGCAAGTTTTTAACCCATTCTGAGTCTCAGTGTATTCATCATTCAAATAATAATGAAAATAACTACCTCAGTGGTTGTTATGAAGATTAAATTCCTTAATGCACATAAAGCACTTAGTATAGTGTTTGGAATATTACATAAACTTTATAAATAGAAGCTATTAAAAATAATGACTGGCATATTTAAAGGAAAATCATGAAGTGATGATATGATGATAGAGTCTCCCATAGTTGTTTCCTGGTGGCCTGTTTTTGACCTATATGCTGCTGCTATTGTTCATCAGAGCAGACGGCTTACTAAAAGTAATAGCATTTGTGTGCACCCATTTCCTTTTTTTTTTTCCTTTTAATAGTTTCTTAAAGAATATTTTCTGTAGTGTAAACTACACAGATATTAAGCATATATCTTGAACTGGGAACACACCTATATAAATATCACAGATTGAGACATAGAAAAGATTTAAACCATTGCCAGTACTTTAGAAGTCTCCCATGAGTCTTCTCCCATTCCTTCTCTTCCCACATGTAACCGTCACCTCTGTCCACTTAGATTGGCTTTGTCTGTTTTCGAACTTGATAAAAAAAAGTACAACCATACAACAGGTACCCAGTTGTTTCCGGATCATTTTACTCAGTGCTGTGCCTGCGTCATTCATCCATATTGTTGCTGTATAAGATTTCATTGTATATATTTACCGTAATTTATCTACTGGTAGAATGTTAATAGGGTGTTAACAGAGCATTTGGATAGTTTCCAGTTTTTTCAGTATTACAAAGAATGTTTTAAATAAGCATGAGTATATTTCTTTTTGGTATATGATTGAGAGTAGAATTGCTTGATCATAAAATACACATATGGTAAGCTTTAGTAAATATTGCTAGGTTTCCCAAATGGTGTACCAGTTTTTACTCACATTAGCAGTACAATTTGCTCCACAGTCTCACCAATGCTTGGTTTGTTCTGTTTGTCTTTTGCCCATCTGGTATTGCCTATTGCGTTCTCTGTTTACTAGTGATGTTATATCTTTTTGAATAGCTTAGCTTGACAGTCTTTGTTGTTAAATACCATCAAGTCTATTCCAACTCATAGCAACCCTATATGGGGTTTCCAACGAGTGGCTGGGTGGATTTGAATCACTGACCTGTGGTTAGTAGTTCAGTGCTTATCTTATAGTGCCACACCAGGACTGTTAGGATGTACTGTTTTGTGAAGTGTGTTTCACCTGTTTTTCTATTTGCTTGACTGCATTTTTCTTGTTCAGTTTAGAGAGCTCTGGTGTGGCTCTGTAGGATAAGCACTTGACTGTGAACCATAACATAAGGTTAGTGGCTTAAACAAATGAACTGCTCCTTGGAAATCCTATCTATGCAGGATTGATACTGACACTTAACCACTCTGGTAGCGTAGTGGTTACGAATCGGGCTGCGAACCTTAAGGTCAGCGGTTCAAAACTACCAGCCGTTCCGTGGGAGAAAGATGAGGCTTTCTACTCCCGTAAAGATTTACACCCTCGGAAACCCTGTACAGGGTCGCTATGGGTCGGAACCGACTCGACGGCACTTAACAACAACAACAACAACCACAATGAAAAATTGTATGTGAATCCTTTTGGGGGAATAGATCTTCTTCCATTCTACTATATGCCTTTTCATTCTTTGAAAGCTGTCTTAGTTAAACAAATGGTTTTAGTTTCAATGTAGTTTATTTTTCTTTTTCTCCCTTATGATTAGCATCATCTATCTCTTTATTTAACAAATCTTCATGCACATCAAGGTCACTAAGATGTTTTCCTTTAAAAGCTTTGTTTTACCTTTCACATTTAGATCTGCCATCCTTCTGGAATTGAGTTTTGTACATGGTATGAGATAAAGGGTTAAGATACTGAGAACCATTTATTGCTCCCTTAACTTCTTTATCTTCATGGTGTCCTGGTGTGGTGCTATGGGGGTTAATGTGCTGGATACAGAGTTGGTTTGAGTTGCAAGGTCTGTGGTTTAAACTGACCAGCTGTTTCTCGGAAAACCCTATACAGGGTCGCTATGGGTTGGAACCGACTCAATGGCATTTAACAACAACAACAACAACAAACTTCTTCATAAATCAGGTGATCTTAGACATATGAGTGTGTTCCTGGAGTCTATTCTGTTCTTTTGGTCATTGTATCTATTTTTTTCACCAGTAAGATTGTGTCTAGGAGTCCTTGTGGCGCTGTGAGATAGGCATTGGGCTGCTAACCAAAGCGTCCGCAATTCAGAACCATCAGCCACTCCCAGGCTGTCGCCTCCTGGGAAGACTTAGAAGACTCAGAAACCCTATATAAGGTTGCTGTTGAAATTGACTTGCTGGAAATGGGTTTGGTGGGGTTTTTTTGGTTTATGATAGTGTCTGAGAAGCCCTGGTGGTTTAGTGGGTTACGGAGTTGGTCAGAAGTTTGAATCCACTAGACACTCCTCAGGAGAAAGATGAGGCATTATGCTCCCATAAAGATTTACAGCCTCAGAAACCTTGTAGAGGTTTGGTTCTGACTTGACATTTCACTCAGAACCAACTTGATGGTACACATTCACTCCCACCATCACCACTCTGACCTATAGAGTCCCTGTCAGCAGTTTGAAACTACCAGCTGTTCTATGGAAGAAAGATGAGGCTTCCTTCTCCTGTAAAATATTTACAGCCTTGGAAATCCTATACAGGGTTGCTATGAGTTGGAACCGACTCCACAGCACACCACCACCATGAGTAGGAATCAACGCAAAGGCAACTTTCTTTTTAAAATAATAGTATAAAAATTACCATAATTAATGTTGTAAGTTCTTTAAGGGACTGTTCTATTTCTGCTTTTTGCATTTCTAGATTTATTTTAGAATCTGTTAATTTCTACTTAATTTCATTTTTGAAGTATGTTTGTCTTGGGTAAAATTTAAGAGTTATTTTCCTTCAGAATTTTAAAGATACTATATTGTATTCTGGTTTTCATAATTTGTATAGAAAAGTGGCACCTTTGATCGTAACATGCGTATTTTGCTGCATTTAAGATTTTTGTCTTTGTCTTTAATTTAAGCAAATGACTCTGTGTCTAGGTGTATTGGGATTTAAAGAGGTTTTTTTTTTTTAATGTTTTATTGTGAATTATGTGATATTTTACATGAGCGAACATTAGTTTTACATTCATCCTATTGTATATCATTTCATTGCCATGGTTACAATCCTCTCCCTGCATTATTAACCAACCAAAGGGTATATACCCTGCAAGCCTGCCTGCCCCCTCCCTCAGCACACAGCCCCTCTCCCTCTCTGGGTCTAAAGTCCCCAGCTGCTCCATCTCTCCATGTCATTGTCTCTGCCTCCATCTCAGGGATCACTGCTTCTCTAGGTAGGGTCCTGCTCTCCGCTGTTCTTCCTTTATGGTCCTAGGGACCTCCGCTCCTAGACTGCAAAGTTAATCACTCCCCTCCTTGCTACAAAACATCTACCTTTACATTTCCAACCCTCACAATCAGTCCTGATAA
>NW_006408590.1:9223862-9225637 GCF_000296735.1 Chrysochloris asiatica
TCTTGTGCATTTGCCCTCTCTTCTTATCAGCTGGATGCTTCACTCTCCACTCCAGTCCTCTGTGGCTATGTCACTGACTCTGGGCCCAAGAATCCCCAGGTCTTGCCACACTTCTGGTCTCCACCTGGGTTCACAGGAGTCTATTGAACATTGTAGGGCTTAGCTTGCAGCTTCATTGCTGTTTTCCCCTCACTTCCCCTTATCAGTGGTGAACATGGTCCCAGTCAGAGCGTCTATTCCCATTGAGTCTTAAAGTCTTGGAAGTGGGTTTACTCTGAGGGAACCCGACCCCTTCCCTTGATGTTTCCTGGCCTACAGAGCTTCTTGAATCTATCAGTTTTCAAATCTGATGGTTTTGGAAAATTCTAGGGTAGTATGTATGTTTTAGAGTCCTGGTGTATTGCTGTGGGTTAATACGCTGGACTGCAAAGTTGTTTGAACCAGAAGGTTGGTGCTTGAACCTCACCAGCTGCTTCGCTATGGGTTGGAAACTACTCGACCGTACTTAACAACAACAGCACACTGTTTTATTATTTTTTAAACTCATTATATTTTTCCTTTCCCTTGGGATTCGATAAAAGTAGGTTTTTTAAATGATGTCTTATATGATGTCTTCAGTTATGCTCTTTATATTTCCTTTCTTTTGTTCTCTGTGCTTCAATCTGGATATTTTCCAACTGTCCTATCTTTTAAAAATTCCGCTCCTCCAATATTTAATTATGAAATTGTTCAGGCCTGCAACAAAGGACTGTACAGTGAACACCCATCCATTCCCATCTGGATCCCACAATCAACATTTTGCTTTATTTGCTTTATCATGTTAGTGCTGTCCAGTCAGTGCCAACTCATAGTGAACGCTGGCCCCGCAGTATGGTTTCTGAGGAGCAACTGGTGAGTTTGAACTGCTGACTTTGAGGTCCAAACCAACCTTGCAGTCCAGTGCTTATCCTACAGCACCACACCGTAACTTATGCTTTATTATGGTGGTAGTGGTGGCTGTGTGCCATGGAGTCAGTTCCGACTCATAGTGACCCTGCATAGGGTTTCCTAGGCTGTATCTTTACAGGAGCAGAAAGCTTCATCTTTCTGCCACAGTACAGCTGGTGGTTTCCAATTGCTGACCCTGAGGCTAGCAGCCCGATTCATAACCATTTTATATTCTTAAATTCATCCAACAGCCTGTCTTTATTTTTTTGCTCGAATTCAAGTTAGTTGTAGACATAAATTTACCTCACTAAACATTTTAATATTTGCATCATAAAATAAAATTTAATATTTATGGTTCTTTTTTTGGAGATAAATTTTATATACTGTGAAATGCACCCATCTGAAGTATACCATTCAATGAGCTTTGACAAATGGCATACACCTGGGTAACTCAAATTATTATCAAGGGTAGAATGCTATCATCCCCCCAGAAAATTCCCTCTTGTTCTTTGCTAATCAATCCCTGTCTGTATGCCCCATCCCCACATGTTACCATTGATCTCTTATTTTAACCATAGACTAGTTCTTCCTGTTCTAAAGCATCATGTAAATGGAATAATATATTTAGTCTTTTTTTTAATGACTTACTTCTCTTAACATAATGATTTTGAAACTAATGTTTGTGCTTGTATCAGGAGATCATATATGTACATAGCAATAAAGACCTGTTGTTGTTGTTGTTAAGTGCCGTTGAGTCGGGTCCGACCCATAGCGACCCTGTACAGGGTTTCCGAGGGTGTAAATCTTTACGGGAGTAGAAAGCCTCATCTTTCTCCCGCGGAGCAGCT
>NW_006408590.1:9227249-9228958 GCF_000296735.1 Chrysochloris asiatica
AGTCCCAAGCCTGCCCACCAGTGATGTATCCACCCTGGCTTTGGGGTGCCTCATTGTCTCCCTTCTTCTGTTTGTCTATGTATTCTTTCGCTATCCCTATCGCCGCTGGATCTCCCCTCCTCGTGAACCAAAAACTCGTGACAACTATGTCGGGGCCAGACCCCGGCAGAAGAAGTACAGCCAGAATGCTCCTTAGAAACCAGGACAGCCAGACTTCACTTACTTCGGATATATTATCAGGAGGGATGAGACCCTGGAGAAGGACATCATGCTTGATAAAGTGGAGGTACAGCGAAAAAGAGGAAGACTCCCAAGAAGATGGATTGGCTCCGTGGCAGTGGCTATGGGCTCAAGCATAGCAGTGGTTGTGAGATTGACACAGGACCAGGCAGTGTTTTGTTCTGTTGTGTATAAGGTCACTATGAGTTGGTACTGACTCCACGACATCTAACAGTAACAGCAACATACCTGGGTTCAGTCTAGGTGATATTGTCATATATGTTAGTGTCAGGTTGTTGTTGGTACTCAATCTTTTAGTGTTTTTTGTAAGGTTGGTCTGTTTTTTTCAAATTACTTTGATTTCTGTTTATCTGAAAGTGACCTAATTTTGCCATCATATTTGATGTACAGTTTTGCTTAATGTGTGATTCTTGGTTGGCAGTTTGTTTCTTTTAGAATTTTAAATATGTCATGCCATTGCCATCTTGTCTGCAGGGTTTCTGTTGACAAATCAGTGTTTAGTCTTAGTAATTTTCCTTCGTAGGTAGCTTTTCATTTTTCCTGAGCTGCTCTCAGGAATCTTTCCTTAGTTTAGAAAAGTCTGATTATGTTTTTCATTTGGGGTCTGTCCTGTTCAGAGTTTGTTCAACATCTTTTCTTGTTAGGAAATTTTTTTCCCCATCAACTCCTGGACAGTATTCTCCATGCTTTTTTTTTTGGACTTTTCCTTTTCTAGAGCTCCTTTCACACATAATCCTTTTGATAGTGCCCCACATAAATCTTAGGCTTTGTTTGGATTGTTTTTGTTCTTTCTTCTGATTATTTCTAGCAGATGGTTATTGAGACATTTCTCTTCAGGCTCAGTGATTCAGCTTGCCATTGACTCAATTCTGTTTCTTTGCCTTTCAGTGTATTATCTGTTTCTGAAGTCTTTGTGTTCATTTTCTGGCTTTCTAAGTGCTGATTTTTTATGGGTCCCATTTTTTCAGTTATTTTGTCCAATTGTTTCCCTGTTTTCCTCATAATTTTATCTATGTTTTCCTTGATTTCATCTGTAGTTTTCCTGATTTTTCTCTTAATCCATTGAAGGTGCCTAATTACCATTCTTTTCAAGTCCGTACCCTGTAATTCCCATACCATTTCTAGTGTTAGATTTTCTAACTTTGTTTTGGTCACTTGTTTGAGGTACTCTGTTGTTTTTTTTTTGTGTGTGTATGTGTGTGTGTGTAGGCTGAGATTATCTGTTTTCTCAGAGACAATGTGGTGCCATATTTACATTTAGTTGATGGTTGTATATTGGTGTATTCTCAGGCACTCAACACTTGTCTCCTGGTGGATGTAGTAGAGACCCGAAGTATGAACACAGTTTTCTGTTCACTGCGTGTAGTATAGTTCAGGGCAGGTTAACATCATTCAGAAAGAACCTACATAAACAATTAATGCATTTCACTGTTAAAGAGTTAATGTATAGAGCCCTGGATATCCACAGA
>NW_006408590.1:9229058-9234269 GCF_000296735.1 Chrysochloris asiatica
TTTTTTTTTTTTTTTTTACTTCTCTGACAGACTTTCTTGTTCCTTTTTCCACCTGTAAAATGAATAAATTTCCCAAGATTCAGGCTTGGATTCTGTTTCATTTAATATAATTTCTTCTAGGAGATCTTTTTTTTTTCCTTTTCGGAAATCTTAATTCTGCTTTTTTTCTTTCAAAATATAACTTTCAAATACCTGCTTCTAGCCTGGTTCTCTCTTTAATGCCTAGTTTTTCTTACTGTCTTGGTTTTCTCTGGACGTCACCAACATCATGTTGAAACAATTCACCTTGCTCCCAAAGTTTTCTCATCTTCTGAACCCACTCACATATTACAGATTAGTCACCATTTCCTCAGTATTGTGCTGGAGTCTGAGTTCCTCAGCTTGACTGTTACTGTTATACCTAATTATTGAGTTACCAAATGCTTTTGATGTTAGTTTTGAAATATCCCCACATCTGAATTTTGCCATAGTTTTCTCACTGCCATATCAGTCTAAACTTCTGCATTAGATTACTAATTCAGTTTTGAATCTGTAATCTTTGCCTTGTCCAGTATATCCTGCAGTATTAGACATATGTTTGAACTGGTTAAGAGACCATAAAAGTGTGCATATACATAAATATTTTAAGTTCTAAATTCTTTAAGGCTAGACAACAGAGTTGGCATGCCTTTCCCTATTCCTGATTTCTTGAATTGAGAAGGCAGCCCATTCTTTGTACATCATCATTCAGAAAGAACCTACATAAACAATTCATGCACTTCACTGTTATAGAGTTAATGTATAAACCTCTCCTTTTCCTGGTTCTTGAATAAAATTTAGCCCTACAGAGATACATCTTGTTATTAAGTCCAGTACTTATCCTACAGTATCACACCAGGACTTCACATGAATTAGGATGGTTATTTAAATCAATAACAAAAGCAAAATAACACCAGAATATAACAAGTTATAGCTGGTGGCAATACAAGATGATACATCCACTGTGGGAAACTGTCTGGATGTACACTTGTACTCCAGTGTTCATTATGGAGTCCTGGGGTGGCACTGTGGGGTAATGCACCAGACTGCAATGCCATTTGAACTGCAAGGTCGGTGGTTCAAGCTCACCAGCTGCTCCTCGGAAAACCCTATACAGGGTCGCTATGGGTTGGAATCGACTCAATGGCACTTAACAACAACAGTGTTGTTAGATATACAAATATTGATCTGTCCATCGTTGTTGGTTTTAGGATATAAACCATATACTGGTAATTAACATTAAACCTCTGCTTAATGCATTTCATTTATGGTGTTGGAAGAGAATATTAAAAGAACGGTAGATTGACAAAAGAACAAACCATTGATAGATATAAAAATATTGATCTGTCCATCTTTGTTGGTTTTAGGATATAAACCATATACTGGTAATTAACATTAAACCTCTGCTATCACTTTTCCTCTACCTCTTGTCCCTCAGGTTTAAAATTTAATCCGTCCCCCCACCTATAAAATTTAAGGCATTTTGGAATTTAGCTTTTTGAAATATTTATTTTTACTGCTGTTCTTTGTATACGGTGCTTGGATCTAGATCATTGTCCGGCATACTTAAAAGATTAAGTGGCCTTGCAATAGGATATTTTTAATTGTGATATTTTTAGCCTACGACTCAAGCTACCTTTGAATGAATGTCTATTCTAAGAGCCTTACTTGATTACATTTCAGCATGTTAGGTATTAAATTGTTCACAGTTACACTCATAGAAACAATCTTCGTTGATGTCAGATCTTCTGTCAAATTGTGATGTTTTTTCCCACAAGCAACAATTTTCCTAATATATAATAAAAAGTCTTAAGGTTTTTTCTGTAAGTGAGTTATAATTTATTTTAAAATCAATTTGCCTAAGAGTGTTGAAGTTTTGTTGGCTTTGGGGTATAAAAAGTACCTTTCTGCTGGAAATAACCTTGCTTGTGATATTTTAGCAGTCATCCTTTTGTTAAAATTCCATTTGTACTAACATTCTTTCATAATTTCATAAATCTTAGTTTGACTATGATCAGGAAGCATTCTTGGAGGTTCACCCATATAAGTTCCCCTGTTGTGCTTAGAAGCATCTGATTCCTGGTAGCACCTCCAGATAGTGGTAGACCTCTGAGGGACTTCTCCAGTGTTTTTTTCCCTTCTGAGGCAGCGCACTGTTATCGCACATATACTTTGACTAGAAAATGCTTCCTTATAATAAATGGAAATTTAGAAAATTCACTACATACTGATCATTCAACATTCTTGGTTGTACAAATGACATACTTGGTGACTAACCAAAAATGGGTGGTGTAGTGCATTATTTAATACGTCTCTTCTAGCCTTAGTCTTTGTAACTCTTACAAAACAACTTTTTCCTGATGGTTCTGCAAAAGAGAAGGTGGGAGAAGATACTGATAGGATGACATAATTCAGCTGTGGATGTTAACAGTTAATTGTAATAGTAAAAACCTGAGACTTGTGCATGGGCTTAAAATGAGCCATCTCAGAAGCACATCCTCTGAACCCCACAATCTCTGTGCACTGAACTTCCTTGACACAGGTACAGAAAGCTGTGATACCAGAGTAGTAGTAAAGGTGTGGCAGAAGACCAGCAGAGCTGATTTAAGAGCCAGAACACAAGCCAGAGAGATGGGCTTCCCAGCCCATGGAGCAAGCAACACTGAGTGACTTTGAGCAGGTGGCTTGTTTGCAGAGTGGGGTGCCTCCAGGCACTTAATTGGGGGAGCTAGAGCCTAGTGTCTTCAGGCTAAGTCTTATGTTGGAGTGGTGTGTCCTGTGGGCATTGATCAGTAGCCATAAGAGAGCTTTGTAACATTGCCTGGGCAGAGTTGGGACAGCTGAGAAGAGGCTGTCCTGATGACTATAACTGTACCCTGAACATTTCTGACCCTGAATTGTAGTCTGTTAACTTCCCTACTTTTACTAAAGATAATTCAGAAATGGCTGCAACAGTACATTGACATGGAACTGCCCGAGTTTTAAGCAGGATTCACATGTTGTTGTTGTTGTTGTTAAGTGCCGTCGAGTCGGGTCCGACCCAGAGCGACCCTGTACAGAGTTTCCGAGGGTGTAAATCCTTACGGGAGTAGAAAGCCTCATCTTTCTCCCGCGGAGCGGCTGGTAGTTTCGAACTGCTGACCTTAAGGTTCGCGGGACATGAAATGATATATATATATATCATTGCTGACGTCAGATAGATTTTGGCTGAAAGCAAAAAAAAAATACCAGAAAGATGTTTACCTCTGCTTTATTGACTATGCAAAGACTTTCAACTTTGTGGATCATGACAAGCTATGATAACATTGTGGAGAGTAGGTATTCCTTAACACTTAATTGTACTCATGAGGAACCTGTACCTAGACCAAGAGGCAGTCATTCCAACAGGATAAGGGGACACTAAATGGTTTAAAATCAGGAATGGTGTGTGCCAGGGCTGTATTCTTTTACCATACGTTAATTAGTCAGTATGTTGAGCAAATAATCTGAGAAACTGGATTATATGAAGAAAAACATGGAATCAGGATTGGAGAAGGACTCATTAACAACTTGTGATATGTAGATGATACAACTTTGCTTGCTCAAAGGGAAAAGGACTTAAAATACTTACTGATGAAAATCAGAGCACCACAGCCAATATGGGTTGCACCTCAATGTAAATAAAGCAAAAAATTCTCACCACTTGACTAATAAATAATATCATGATAAATGGAAAAAAGATTGAAGTTGTCAAAGACTTCATTTTGCTTGGACCCACTAGCAACACTATGGAAACAGCAGTCAAGAAATCAAACAATATATTACGTTAGTAAATCCACTGTACAAGACTTCTTTTAAAGTGTTCAATAGCAAAGATGTCAGCTTGAGGACTAAGGTGCCCCTGACCCAAGCCATGGTATTTTCAATAGGCTTATATGCATGTGAAAGTTGGACAGTGAATAAGGAAGACTGCAGATGGATTGATGTATTTGAGTTATGGTATTGGAGGAGAATATTAAAAGTACCATGCATTGCCAGAAGAACAAATAAACCTCTGCTGGAAGAAAGTACAACTAGAATGCTCCTTGAAAGCCACGTTGGCCAGACTTCATCGCCCTTAATTCGGACATATTATCAGGAGAGACCAGTCCCTGGAGAAGGACATCATTCTTGGTAAAGTGGAGAGTCAGCGAAAAAGAGGAAGATCTTCAACACAGTGGCAGATTACTGTGGGCTCAAGTATAATAATAATTGTGAGGATGGTGCAGGACCGGGCAGTGTTTCATTCCATTGTGCAGAGAGGTGCCATGAGTCGGTACCGACTTGGTTGCACCTAACAGAAACAACTTATCCCTAATAAATTCCATAACTGTGAGTGTGGTATCTGAGTATTGCATGGCCATTGCAATGGATTATTGAGTCCAGTTGAGTAGAGTGCGCTGTGGGATGGGTGCTTGGTGCCCTCTTTCTGCATTAGTATTAAAAGAAAATGTGGAGCAAACCAACCTGGAGTGGCTAGAAGAACAGAAGATACTTATTGAAAGAAAGACCTACAGGAAAAATACAAAACAATAGAGGCAGATGGACTGTTTCTACAAGAACAAACAAGTTGCTTGCCCAGGAAACATCAAGGCAAGTGGTCGGGTCCCCCCAGTGCAAACCCCCTTCCAAGAATAAGGCTCAGTGGGAATACACGCTTTGATTGGTGACCACACTCGTCACCGATAAGGGGAAGTGAGGGAAAAACAGCAATGAAATGGCGAGCTAAGCCCTACAATGTGGAGAGTGGAGCGTGCAGCTTATACCCACTTGACCTGACTTCAATGACTGGATGATCAGAGCTCAACCAGAAGAAGAAAGAAGAGGGAAAAAAAGAGTAATCTGATACAATTTGATGAACTTGACCTACACCTATGGATGCAGTAACTCAAAAGAGTGAACAAATTCTTACAGCAAGAATCATCCCCATCCCCTCTACACACAGAGTAGACAGAGATGGACAACTTGGACATTGGGTACCCAAAATGGGGGGTGGGGGGGACTACAAAGGCAAGAAGTGACTGGCTTACAAGGTTTCAAGAGGGAACCTAGAGCCAGGGAGCACGGAGGAAGGCAGAATCTCCAGTAAGTACTATCCAATCTGTCTAGGCGGAGCTGATGAAATGAAATGCAGATGGGTCTCTTGTGATACAATAGTGAATAATTGTTATCAGG
>NW_006408590.1:9234703-9243932 GCF_000296735.1 Chrysochloris asiatica
AATTTTAAACATTCTTTTATAATGTAGTATATCAAGATATACTTATTTTAGAAAAAAATCAAGTATTATAGAAATGATGCTTTCTTACCAGCTTGATTCCTCAGTGGTCACTGCTAATAAACTTGAGTATGTATCTTTCCCTAGAGACTCTGTGGTAGTGCAAAGACATGTTCACGTATGTTATGCATTGTATACTTCAGATATCCTTACAAACAATTGTGGAGGAAGTGGTGTGAATAGTACAATTTTAGATTCAGGGAACTAGAGGGCCCTGGTGTGGCACTGTAGAATCAATCAGCACTAGGCTGCTAGTGATACGGTGTGAAGTTCAGACCCTCCAGCTGTTCCATGGAAACCCTGTACAGTCAGAACTGACTCGATAGCACTTGATAACAACAACAGTAACGGGGTTTGAATGGCCATTAATCCCAGTTTCTATGGGAAACCGAATCAAGTTTAAAACCATAAAACTTTCTCTTGGTTATTGATGGATAGACATTTCACTCCATTTCATGGAAACTTGGTTTCATAGATGAAGTGGGATCCTTAGGATCCAATCCAAAGAACTTGTAGGAGTTAGCCAAAGGAAGAAGGAAAGGAAAGGTAAAGAGCTATAGTAATGAAGAATGTGTGATATTAATTGAAGAATATACAAAGAGATCAATGGAATAGAATTGAGACCAGAAATAAATCTATACTTATCTTCAGTGGACTTTCTTTCACCAAAGGTGCTAAGACAATTTAATGGGGGATGGGGTGGAGAAAGGGGGGTAATTTTTTTTTTTTAAACAAAGGATCTAGGGACAACAGGATCGCCACATGCAAATGTATTTGAACTTACCTCATACCATATACCCAAAAAACAAAACTGAAAGTAAAAGCTAAACCTATGATAAGAAAACACGTGTAAATGTTGAATGACCTTGAATTATTATTTTTTCTTTAAGAGATATCATCCAGAAAGTGTAAAGACAACCCACAGATCTGCAATAATTATTTACAATATGGGACTTACTTATAGGATAAATAGTGGACCACAAGGTCTGTTGGAATTGCACGGTCTGCAGTTCAATCTCAACGGCCACTCCTCAGAAACCCCATATAGAGTTGCTGAGTCAGTACTGACTTGATGACACGTAACAACAAATCTGGAATATAGGGAACCCACTAATAAAAAAGAGAAATAACCCAACTGAAAAATAGACCAAGTTTCTGAAGAGACATTTTGCCAAAGAAAATACACAGTCAGCCAAAAATAAGCACATTTAAAGATTCTGTGTATCATTAGTCTAGTCGTCGTCATTGTTGTTAAGTGCCATTGAGTCAGTTCCAACTGATAGTGACCCTGTCTACGGTTTCTGAGGAGCAGTTGGTGGTTTTGAACTGTTGACCTTGCAGTCCAGTACATTACCCTGCAGTGCCATTAGCCATTGTTGTTAAGAGCCATCGAGTCATTTCCGACCAATATAACCCTGTATAGGGTTACTGAGTAGTGGCCAGTGAGCTTGAACCACCAACTTTGAGGTTCAAACCAACTTTGCAGCACAGTGCATTAACCCACAGCGTCACACCAGGTCTCCCCAATTAGTCATTAGGGAAATGCAAATAAAAACCACAATGAAATACTTCTTTATACAAGGGGGCTTCAAAAAGTTTGTGAAAAAATGCTATTATCTTTTAATACCATTTTTCCACAAATATTTTGAAGCATCTTTGTACTTACTAGGATGGCTGTTACCAATGTTGGCAAAGATGTGGAGAAATTGGAACCATCTTGCACTGCTAGTGGGACTATAAAATGATACAGCCACTTTGGCAAAAGATTAAGAATAGACTTTGGCAAAAGATTAAGAATAGACTTATCATGTGACCCAGCAGTTCTGCTCCTAGGTATATACCCAAAAAACTGAAAACATATGTTCACACAAAAGCTTGTACATGAATGTTTCTAGTAGCATTATTCTTAACAGCCCCAAAGTAAAAAGAAACAAATGTTCATTAGTGATGATTGAAAAGATGAAATGTGGTCTATCTGTACAACATTATGCTTCCTGAAAGAAAGCTGTCACAAAAAACTAGTGGTAGCGTAGTGGTTACGAATCGGGCTGCTAACCTCAAGGTCGGCAGTTCGAAACTACCAGCAGTTCCGTGGGAGAAAGATGAGGCGTTCTGCTCCTATAAAGATTTACAGCCTCGGAAACCCTGTGCAGGGTCACTATGAGTCAGAACCGACTCCACAGTACTTAACAACGAATATATAAGCATACCTGGCTTCTACCTACTAGCTGTTAGTAGTAGCCCCACATCTACCTCAGATAGATGTAATAACCAAAAAATGTCTCCAGAGAGTGCACACATCCTCTAGGGGTAAAACTGTTCTGGTTGAGAACCAAGATGGTCTATCAGTATCAGGACATTAACTATTAAGGCTGAGAAAGAAAGCCACACAGATATTTCTCATGGAAGATTTTGAAAGTGAAGAAATCGCAGCCGATGCTTTTCTGAGTTTAACCAACTCAGTTTCTTAATCTGTATAGTAGGAATACAAGTGTATTGCAAGTTATTGATGTATGAAATGTTTTATAGTGATGATTTCAAACCATTTATTTCGTTTTAAACCACCATTCAAATGTTGAATGTCGTGAAGAAAAAGTTGAAAGTGGGAAGAAACTCCAACATTTCATTTGTTGGTGAAAGAAAAGTAAAGATTTAGGTTTACAGAATGAACGTGCAATTGGTTGAATTGTTGCTTGGGCTGCTAACCACAAGGCTGGCAGTAGAAGCCCACCAGCCATTCCTTGGGAGAAAGATGAAGTTTTCAGCTCTAGTAAAGATTTACAGTCTTGGAAACAGTCTGGGGCAGTTCTACTCTGTCCTTATAGGGTCTCTAGGAGTCAAATTAGGGTTGCTCTGAGTCAGAATTGACTTAATTGCTCTGGGTTTTTTTTTAGGTGAAATAGTAGCAAAAAACTTTTTTGCCATTTGTGACTACCTTCTTGTGCAAGGAAGTTGTTTCTCCTTCATAATAACTCAAGAACGTGAAGTTCTGGTCAGTTCTTCTTCAGTCTTCCTTAGTCATTGTCCAGTTTTTTGCATGTGTATGAAGTGATTGAAAATAATAAGGCTTGGGTGGTTGTTGTTAGGTGCCATCGAGTCAGTACAATACTGAGTATGCATAATAGAATGAAACACTTACTGGTCCTGCGCCTACCTCACAATTTTTGCATAAGGTATTAGGCGTCTTGGTGTGGTGCTGTAGGATAAGCACTGGATCGCAGGGTAGGTTTGAACTGCAAAGTAGGTGGTTAGAACTCACCAGATGCTCCTTGGAACTGTTTTATATGAGTCATCATTATGAGTCATAATAGACGCGATGACACTTAACAGCAAGAAGAAAGTGTAGGTCTTATATTCAGATATAATCCAGTGTTAAGTTGTAAGAAAGAGAAAAAAACCAGCACACTTTCATTAAGTTATGAATTCCATTTACAGTCTCTCAGAGGGGGATCTTACCTCTTCTTTGTCACTATTATACCCCAAATCTACACACAGAATATACACTCACTCAGCAAGCAATGGAAGCACTCACTCGTCTCTGCCAAGAAATTTATAAGACAGTTACCTGACCAACCAGCTGGAAGAGATCTTATTTGTGCCCATTCAAAAGAAGGGTGACCCAACAAAATGTGGAAATTATCCAACAATATTACATGTAAGGAACACTGTGCTGTTGAAAATTCGACAATGGTTGCAGCAGTACATCATTAGGGAGCTAATTCAGCCCAATTGGGCTAATTCAGCCCAATTCAGAAGAGGATGTAGAATGAAGGTTATCAATGCTGATATCAAATGCATCTTGGCTTAAACATGAGAATACCATTGCTGCTATCACTGTGCCAATCTATCTTGTTGGGAGGCTTCCTCTTTTCCTCTGTCCCTCCACTTTACCAAGCATGATATCCTTTTCCCAGGGACTGGTTCCTCCTCATAATATAGCTGAAGTATGAGAGACAAAGTCTGGTCATCCTGGCTTCCAAGGAGCATTTTGGCTGTGCGTTTTCCAACACAGATTTGTTTGTTCTTTTAGCATTCCATAATACTTTGAATATTCTCTTCCAATACCATAACTCCAATGCATCAGTTCTTCTACAGCCTCCTTTATTCATTGTCCAACTTTCACATGCATAAGAGGTTATTGAAAATACCATGGCTTGGGTCAGGCATACCTTAGTCCTCAAACTGAATTCTTTGCTCTTCAGCACTTTAAAGAAGTCTTGTACAGCAGATTTGCCTGATGCAATATGTCCTTTAATTTCTGGCTGCTGATTCCATGAGTGTTGATGGACGATCCAAGAAAAATGAAATTTTAGACAACTTCAATCTTTTCTCTGTTTATCTTTATGTTGTTTATTGGTCCAGATTTTAATTTTCTTTACATGTGGTGTAACCCATACTGAAGCCTGTGGTCTTTGGTTTTCCATCAGTATTTTAAGTCCTCTTCACTTTCAGCAAGCAAGGTTGTATCATCTGCGTGCCTCAGGTTGTTAATGAGTCTTCCTCCTATCCTGATGCCACATTTTTCTTCATATAATCCAGTTTCTTGGATTATGCTCAGCGTACACATTGAATAAATATGGTGAACAAATACAACCCTGGTACACACCTTTCCTAATTTTAAACCATTCAGCGTTCCCATATTCCGTTCAAACTACTACTTCTTAATGCCTGGGATATTGACGTTTAGCATTTCATTTCATTTTTGACAATTTCCAGTCTTCCTTCATATATCATATTCTCCATGTTCCGATTATTAACAGATTTTTACAGCTCTTTTTCCTCATTTTGAGTTGTTCACCATCAACAATTGAAGGTCCTGAAGACTTTACTGTATTTGTGTCATCATGGTCATCTGTACTTTGAGGAGGCAGCTCTTCACCAGTTCTGTTTTGAGTGCCTTCCAACCTGAGGGGCTCATCTTCTGGTGCTATTATCTAACAGTATTCTGGTGTGCATCTTCATGTTTCAGTATTCAATATTTTGGTGGTAACTGACAGTGTTCCTCTGATTTTCATAAGGTTTTAATGACTAAATGTTCAGAAGTAGTCTGTCTCTACTTCTTAGTCTTCGTCTGGAAGATAAGCTGAAACGTGTCCACTATGGATGAGCCTGCTGGTATTTAAAATACCGGTGGCATAGCTTCCAGAATCAAAGTTAACACTCACGCCACTACAGTACGACAAACTGACAGACGACTGGTGGAAGGCTTGTGTTAGTTGCACCTTCATCCTCATGTTAACATCTTAGTTGCTGATTATCTTTTTTTAAAAAAGCAACAGCTTAAAGATGTCTTTTCAAGCAGATATGCTATCTCTCCCTGCTAAGTAATAAGTCATTTGATTTCTTGACTGCTAGTTCCATGGATTTGATTGTGAATCCAAGTAAAAATGAAATCCTTGACAACTTAAATATTTTCTCCATTTATCACACTGTTGTTTATTGGTCCAGTTGTGAGGAATTTTATTTTCTTTACATTTAGTTGGAATCCACACTACAGGCTTAAGTCTTTGATCATTAAGTTCTATTCGCTTTCAGCAATCAAGGTTGTATCATCTACATATTACAAGCTATTAATTGGTCTTTCACCAATCCCAATGCCTCCTGCAATCATATAGACCAGTTTCTCAGGTTATTTGCTCACTATATGGATTGAGGAGTCCTGGTGTCGCACTGTAGGATAAGCACTGTGCGGTTCAAACTTACCAGTCGTTCCTTGGAAACCCTGTACAGGGTTGCTATAAGTAGAAGCCTACTCAATTGCACCTAACAACAACAACGTGTAGATTGAATAAATATGGTGAAAAGATAAGATACAGCCCTGACATACACCTTTTGTGATTTTCTATGAACAATTGTCTCTTGGTCTATGTACAGGTTCCTCATGAACACAATTACGTGTTGTGAAATTCCCATTATTTGTAATGTTATCCATAGTTTGTTATGCTCTACAGCCAAATGCTTTTGCAAGCCATTAAAAAAAAAAAAAACACAGGTAAGCATCTTTCTGGTATCCTCATGTTTTAAGCCAAGATCCATCTTATGTCAACATTGATATCCTCTTATGAGTCTGACTTCAATTTCTGGCAGCTCCCTGTTGATGTACTGCTGTAATCATTTAAAAATTATCTTCAGCAAAATGTTCCTTGAATGTGATACTGTTTGATCATTTTCTACATTTTGTTGGGTCACTTTTCTTTTGAATGGGCACAAATATAATTTCTTTGTGTTGATTGGTCAGGTTGGCAGAGATGAGTGAGTGCCTCCGTTGTTTGCTGAGAATGAGTGTATATTCTTTGTGTAGGTTTGGGGTATAATAGTGACAAAGAAGGGTTAAGACCCCCTTCTTTCGTGAGAGTGTGACTTCATGGAATTCATAACTTAATGTAAGTTTGTGTTTTTTTCCTCTTTCTACCATACAACTTAACACTTGATTATATCTAAATATAATACCAGAAATATAAGAACCAGAAATTATCGAACTGCTTTGTGCTTCCTAGTCTTGAAAGTTTTCTGCTTTTGACAGGGTGGAGTTTTACCACTTTTCTGCTGCTTGTTTTAGTGGAAAATGTTGTGTTCCCCTTCTCTGACTGATTTCTGCTTTCTGTAGGTTCTGGCTTCCATAGATGTTACTGTGCATGTGTGTGTAGCCACATAAATACTTATTGATGAGGTGTTTCATCAAAAGAGTAAAATAAGTCTACAATAACTATGTTTTGAGGATCTTTTTTATACAGCATAATGTCTCCCCATGCTGCTCACTTATTTTTAGCCAGTGCTTGTAGATTGATAATGGTCTTGTTAGTAGTTAAGGGCTTGTCCACTATATGTTTGCAGAGTAGACCTGCACTGCATTCAATTACTGAGGCTGTGTGTGACCTTTTGAAAGCAGATTGCCACTCCTTTCTGCCCCAAACTGCACTCTGTTTGATTTTCAAGGCTGTGTGTGACCTTTTGGAAGCAGACCATGATTCCTTTTTTACCAAAATGCTTCTTGGGTAGGTTTGAGCTGCTAACCTTTCAGTAGTTAAACACTTAATTAACCATTTATTTGTACCATCCTGGGACTCCTGATAAAGGGTCTGCTGAATCTATTAATTACAGTAGAAAGGGTCAGGAGTAAAAGTGCCACTTTATTAGCTGCACATTGTAATTACGATTACTGAAGTCTAAATCCCATCTCCAGGGTTGCTGATATAATTGGTTTGGGGCCCTGGTGGCACAATGGTTAAAGCAGTTGGCTGTTAACCAGAAGGTCTGTTGTTCAAACTCAGCAGCTGATTGGACGGAGTAAAGTGTGGCAGTCTGCTTCCATAAAGATGCTGCAGTTCTTGCTCTTAAAAGGGTCACTATGAATCAGAATTGACATGATGGCAGTGGATTTGGTTTTTGGGGTGTGTGTGTGGCCAGAACAAAGTAGTCTTGGTGATTATGCCAGGGTAAACACTGGACTGCTAACTGCAAGGTCAGTGGTTCAAACTTACCAGCCATTCCGCAGCAGAAAGATGAAACTGTCTACTTCCATAAACGTTTAGTCTTGGAAACTTTATAGGGTTGCTATGAGTCAAAATTGACTCAATGGCAGTGCATTTGGTTTTTCTGGTTTTGGAGGCCAAAACCAAGTGATTGCAATGCACAGCTAAGATGGCAAAATACTACTTTAGGAATTAATTTCAATCAACGATCTCAGTTAAATAAATTAGTAAAAGGTTTATTCAATTTGACTCAGAAAACAGTGTAATAAATACCTGTTTTCAAGAGGGTAGTGAGCACTCATTTTATTAATCTTGGGTAGATTTCAGCTTCTCTACTTTGTACCAAGTTGAATTTCTCAAATGTAGTCTGAGCACCACTTTCATAGTAATGATATGAACTGGTGTATTTGTTGAAATGCAGAGTCTGGGTTCCACTTCAGATCTCCTTTTTTCCCCCCTTTCTAATGAAAGGATGGGATACCATCAAGAATAACTTGCTTCCGCCGCAGCAGCCATTGAAGAGAAGCAGCCATGGCTGAGCGCTCCCCTATGGCCGTTGGCCTCAACAAGGGCCACAGAGTAACCAAGAACGTGAGCAAGCCGAGGCACAGCCACTTCCGTGGGCGCCTCACCAAGCACACCTGATTGGTGCATCACATGATCTGGGAGGTGTGTGGCTTTGCGCCTTACGAGCGCTGGGCCATGGAGCTGCTTCCAGCCTCCAAGGACAAGCAGGCACTCAAGTTCATCAAGACAAGGGTGGGGACACACATCAGCATGGAGAGGAAATGAGAGAAGTTCAACAATGTCCTGACCTCTGTAAGTAAAGTGGCCAAGAAGGACTGAGCAGGTCCCTGTCCCTTCTCCCCCCACCAAATAAAAACCTTTACAGAAAAAAAAAAAAAAGAGAAGAATAACTTGTGTGTGTTCAGAATTCTAGAACAGGGTAGTGGTGGTGGCTGTGTGCTGTGGAATTGGTTCTGACTTGTAGCAACGCTGTATAGGATTTCCAAGTCTGTAAATGTTTTAAGGAGCAGAAAATCTCTTTGTTCTCCCAGGGAGCCACTGATTGTTTCAAACTGCTGACCGTGAGATTAGTAGCCTAACAGAGAAAATCGTTGGAGGAAAATGTCTCTATCATCATGAAAGATGAGAAGATATGTGTTCAAGAAGCTGTATGAACTTCAAACAGACCCCAAAAGAAAATCACCAAGACATATAATCAAACTCTCCAAAGACATGGAAAGGATCCTGAGAGTAGCTTATTAGGAAAACTAAGACTATGTAGGCAAGAAGACAAGGAAATGACATATTTAAGATTGTGAAAGAAAAACATTGCCAACCAAGAATCTTATTTCCAGCAAAATTGTCTTTCAAATATGACAGTGAAACTAGAATGTTTGCAGATAAACACAAACAAAAAGAATTTATGTATACCAATGTCACCTCGAGCAGCAGCGAGAACTTCGAGCAGCAGCAAGGTGTGTAGTGAGGGGCTCCAACAACAACAACATAGAATACTGGGCCACAAGGCTGTTTAACGGAAAACCTCATCTCTCTCTCTCACATGGAGGGCCTGGTGGATTTGAGCTGCTGACCGCGGGGTTGGAAGTTGTCAAAAATGAAATGGAACGCATCAACGTCGATATCTTAGGCATTAGTGAGCTGAAATGGACTGGTATTGGCCATTTTGAATCTGA
>NW_006408590.1:9246369-9262573 GCF_000296735.1 Chrysochloris asiatica
AGGGTCAGAGAAAAAGAGGAAGACCCGTAACGAGATGGATTGGCCAGGTGGCATCATTGATGGACTCAAGTGTGGCAGCGGTAGTGAGGTTGGCCCAGGATCGGATATTGTTTCGTTCTACTGTGCATGGGGTAGCTATAAGTCGGTTCCAACTCGATGGCACCTGACAACAACAACAACAGTGTCACAAAAATTACTAAAGGGAGTTCATTGGACAGAGAACCAATAATAGCAGACAATAAACTAAGATTAACATACATGAAAATATTACCCAGAACTCAACCAGATAAAGACGTACCCAAAGCAAAGCAAATCTACAGGATGAAAAATAGGGAATCAGAGTTACCAGTTTGAAGCAACAACAACACCAATAAAAACCCCACAAGGTAAAATGAGGAAAATGATATAGAACTTAGAAATGAAGAGGGTATCAAGTAAATTTCAAGCAAAAAAATAAAGCTAACTTTAAAGCCTAGTCCAACCCCTTCCCCTCACACAAACCCTAGTCCTAACCAAAACCCTAACACTACACGAAACCCTAGGCCTAGCCATAGCCCCAACTCATTACTCCTACTCCCCCATCTCAGTGCCTCAGTAAAACAGAAAAATAATGATGTGGGGTGGTCAGTACTAATATAGTTGTTGTTAGGTGCCATCGAGTTGGTACCAATTCATAGCGATAGTACATAGATATATGGTAGCATGAGCATAAAGATGAGGACCTTTAATTCGGACCCAAAAGGTCAGGTCAAGGTCTTCTGGTGTCATGGCAAAAGAAGCAGTTAGTCACCCATTCCATATCCTCCTGCTTAGTCCTGGCTCTTCCTTCTTCCTCTGTTCCAGGAGGATAAAGGCCTAGTGTGCTTGGATGACTGCTTGGAAGCTTTTAAGATTGCAGGTACTACAGAATAAACTAGGAGGTAGAACGAAGCACTAAGCATATTATTAGGATAGTTTACTAGGCTGTTAAACAATGACCCTAAACCTTCAAACCAAGGAACCAAATCCCATACGGGGCTTGTACATAAGTTACCTTAGCAGCCTATACATCTATCACAACTTTTACCAATTCAACTTTTTACAGGTGTACAACTCATTGACAGCAATTACAATAATTGACTGTACAAACCTACCCTTAATCACTGTGATTTTTTTACGGTAACCTCTCTTTACCCCTCCTACCCACCCTTGATTTTTGTTGTTGGATAGTATTGAGTCGGTTCTGACTCATAGTGAACCTATGCCCAATAGGATGAAACACTGTCAGGTCCTGTACCGTCCTCATGATTGTTTCATTTAAACCCATTGCTGTTGCTAGTATATCATTTCATCTTGTTGAGGGGTCTTCCTCTTTTTCACTGACCTTCCACTTAACCAAACATGATTGTTGTTGTTGTTAAGTACTGTGGAGTTGGTTCCGACTCATAGTGACCCTGCACAGGATTTCTGTGTCTGTGAATCTTTACGGAAGCAGAAGGCCTCATCTTACTCCTGCAGAACAGCTGGTAATTTCGAACTGACGATCTTGAGATTAGCAGCCCGATTTGTAACCACTACGCTACCATGATTAAGTGGACTTAATCATGACTTGAAACAGCCTCAGGACTAGTCCCTCCTCCTCCTGTTAACATGTCACAGTATGAGAAATGAATTCTTCCTCTCCTAGCTTTTCAGGAACATTCTGGCTATACTTCCAACACAGATTTGTGTGTTCTTTTAATATTCTTCTCCAATACTGTAATTTAAACGCATCGATTCTTCTACTATTTTCCTTATTCATTGTTTAACGTTCACACGCATATGAGGCGAATGAAAATATGTGCCCCTGATAAGTACTAATAAACTCTGATCTCTATGCATTTGTCTTTTTGAGCAAGTGAAATTTTGTGTGATTGGCTTATTTTCTCAGCATGATTCCTTCAAGTTCTTCTCATGGCCTCTTTTGCTCAGCATAATGTCTTCAAGATCCATCCATACTGTAACATTTATCAAGACTGTTTCTTCTACTGGCTGAGTAGAATTTCATTGTATATATGTACCACATTTTGTTCATTCATTGATCTGTTGATGGACATTTTGGTTGTTCCTACCTTTTTGGCTGTTGTGAATAGCGTTGTCATGAACCTTGGTGTACAAGTCTCTATTTTCAAGTCTTTTGGTTACATATTTAGGATTGAAATTGCTGGATCATATATGGTAGTTCTATTTTTAATTTTTTGAGGGCACACCATGCTGTTTTCCACAATGACAGTACCATTTTGCATTCCCCCCTGCAATTCCCCATCTTCTTGCCAACATTTGTTATTTGTGTGTGTTGTTTAAATTCTTAGCCTTCCTGGTGGGAGTGAAATGGTATCTCACTCTGGTTTTCATTTGTATCTCTCTGATAGCTAATGACGCTCAACGTCTTTTCATGTGTTTCGTAGGCGTTAGAAAGTCCCCTTTGGTGAAATTTGTATTCAGATCCTTTGTCCATTTTATGAGTGATTTGTTTTTCTTTTTGTTGTTGTCAGCTTTATATATATATATTCTTGTTGTATATATGTTTTCTGAAGATACCAGTAGCTTGTCTTTACACATTTTTGGTAGTCTTTTGATGAAAAACAGTTCTTAATTTTTATGAGGTCCCATTGATTTATTTTGTCCTTTGCTGTGTGTGCTTTTGCTATTATATGAAGAATTCCATTTTTCCACCAACTTTTTGAAGCTCTGTGTATTAGATAATCCATTATTGAAATATCGGCCTGATAATGTCACCTCTGTTTGTTCTAAGGATGTTATGGTTTTAGTGTGTACATTTAGTTCTTTATTCATTTTGATTTTGCTTCTATCTATGCTGTTTTGATTAGTGTAGGCAGTATGTTGTTGTTGCTCTTAAGTGCTGTCAAGTTGTTTCCTACTCATAGCTACACTGTATAGTGTTTCTGAGGAGCGGCTGGTGAGTTTGAGCTGCCAACCTTGCAGTTCAAGCTGACCTTGGAGTTCAGTGCTTAACCTACAGCACCACAAGTTTAAAATCTGAAAGTGTGACTCTTCCTTTCTCTTTCAACATTGTTTTAGCTATTTGAGGCCTCTTGCCATTCCCTATAAATTCAAGTATTGTTTTTGTTTGTTTGTTTTTGTTTAATTTCTATTTCTTTGTAAAGAAGACTTGGAATCTTGATTGGGATGCATTGAATGTATGGATATTTTTGTATTGATATATTAACATTATTAGTCTTCCAATCCATGAATATGCACTATTATCTTTTATTTATTTAAGTCTTGTTTAATCTCTTTCAACAGTGTCTTATAGCTTTCGCTCTATAAATATTCCACATCTCTGGATTTTATTTTATTTGATGTTATTTTAAGTGGAATTGTTTCTCTTTCGGTTTTCTCATGCTTGCCTATAGAAACCTAACTGATTTTTATTTGTTGGCCTTGTACTCGGCAATCTGCCAAATTCCTTTATAGCTCTAGAAGTTTTCCATTATTAACTTTTATAACCAATTTGTATAAAGTTTATGAATCTAGCAGGAGTCCCACTAGCCTCATCTGTATGGCATTCTTGAATGAATTGGAAATAGGAGGTTCTTGCTAAGACACAATTTACTGGCACCTGCCAAAAATTTATGGCTAGAAGTCAGTCCTGTAGGATCAGCATTGGATTGCTAACCACAGGTCACAAACCACCAGCTGCTTCTTGGGAGCCCTATACAGGGTTGTTTTAAGGTTGTTGTCATAATTCTATGACACTTACAATAGGTATACCAATATATGAATGGTGGAGCCCAAGCTGGTTGAGGAGAGTGTGCATTTGGGCATGTGCATGGGGGATCATCTATGGCAGCAGTGGCCCAATACCAGGTATTTGGAGCTTGGGAAGGTTGTCTACACTGTGGGGAGATGTACTGCCTCTGAGAAGGGTGTGTCTGTGCATGTGGGCATCCTGGTGGGGCTAAAGAGGCATATCCACATGGACGGCAGGCCATTGCAGCGTGTGAGAGCCCAGGAGGATTGAGAAGGGAGTTGAGGTTGGGGAAAGAATGTAGGCAGTGGTCAACTACTGTGGAATTGTCTAGCATGAGGTGTCAGAGCCTGAGCAGTGCAAGCAGTGAATTAGCTGACTGGTAGGACTTGGATTGAGGCTTAGATAATTGACCAAGTAAGAAAGTCTGTTAAGAGGATTAGAAAAGGGAGAAAACTAAAATGAACTTGTGGCATTAGATTAGAATTGGATATATCTGTGTGAACTCATCACTTAAAATATTTGTATCTATAAGTAGTTATATATATGCATATATGTATTATATATAAACATTCATATAGTATATATAATATACACACCCTCATAGTAACATCCAGTAGTCATGAGACTCCCTAGTACCCAGTTCTTGGTTTCATCTAGGATTACTATGAGATTTGTATGGCATCCTTTGTAATTACACACTTGTATGTGGAAGTTCTTTTAGGACTTTGCTCTTTTCATGGGAAAGCCATATGATATAGCAACATAATCTGTCTGAGGGTGACATATTTTATGGAGTTTCTTTTCCAAATAAGTCCTCCAATTGTCAAAATGCTTGGTTTTATCTCTTTTGGATAACTAAAGTTCTAACTTTGTGAATATTCATTGTGGTATTTGAAGTTAAAGGCCTAGATCCAGCCTTTGGAGTTTTTGTATTGTTTTAGTCTTATCCCTGAATGTCTGATTTTCAACTCTAGTGATGCCTTAAATATTTAATACTTAGCCATTCTCTTTCCAGTTTGCTATTTCTATTGTGTTCAAACTTTATGGAGCACAGTTTTACAGTGACACATATGTAGTTGTTGTTTAGTGCTGTTGAGTCGATTCTGACCCATAGCGACTTTGTATAGGGTTTCCAAGGAGCAGCTGGTGAGCTTGAACCGCCAATCTTGCAGTTCAGATGGCTTTGCAGTCTGGCACATGGGGTCACCATTTGTTGCTGTTGTTAATAAGTTTTGTCAAGTTGATTCTGTTTCATAGCAATCCTGTTTGAACTGCTGACCTAGTCTCAATGAGATCTATGCTTTCTGCGGTTATGTTAATGAAACTTTCTATAAGGTAGGGTAATTATGGTATAGAGACTTTATCATAACAATGTGGTGCTCATAGATCCCTTTTCAGTTTAATTCAGGACTGTGACTGGATTTCAAAAAGAATTCTGAAAAATGTAAAGTTATTATAAATAGAAGCAGATTCCTCTGTCATTTTACTATCCTTTCTTAGAATGTCAAAGGAAATAAGTCATAGATTTTAAAGGAAAACCACCCTGATCTTTTTTTTTTTTTTTTTTTTTTTTTAAATTATAGAGCTCCAGAGATTATTTTGGGGTTGCCATTTTGTGAAGCCATAGACATGTGGTCATTGGGATGTGTGATTGCAGAGCTATTCCTTGGATGGCCGCTCTACCCAGGAGCCTTGGAGTATGATCAGGTAACATATCTGACATGATAATTAAATAAACTTGATTAAAAAACAAAGATTAATAATAGATGTATAGAAATGTGCAGCACCAGGTGTGTAATACATGTGAAAATCTATAAAAAATAAAGTGATCAAACTTGTGATATAAAATTTAAATTCAAGATCTTAAATTGATATTTCATTAATAAAATGTAACACTGAGGTAAGTTTTTGTAAATAAAATTAGAACCCAAAGGTCCAAAAACTAGTTCTGTAATGCTCTTGGGAGCAGTTTTTCTATCAGATATTTTTATATAGAAATCTAAAAGCCTGAACTGTATTTCCTTAAATAATTGTGCTTTGCTTTGATGACAACCTTCAGATAAAATGTCCACTTCTCACAAGGAATAAAAACTTAAAAAAATCATCATAACTCCTGGTCTTAAACCTACAACCATTATTGGTCTTAAGTACCGCAGACACTTGAACCCTTTCCCGTATTTTCAGCTGCTTTTGAATGAATGGTACTTCAAGCCTAGTTTCGCACAACTTCAGTGATTCTAGTAGAATCTAGAAAATTACCTCATTAAATTCACTCTTTATTATAGTTTTCAGGTATATTTGCTTGAGCTATTGTACACTGTTGCTTGTTATCTTACTCAGTTTTGTTTTACTCATTCCTTGAAAAAGGTTCATGGTATCTTTCTTATTGGATACTTTTTTAACTTATTTTTTGGTGGGAAATATTAGTCAAAATTAACGTTAAAATGAATTTTGTCTTTCTGAAATTGGCTTGTAGTGTGTAAAGTAATTATATTTAGAATAATATATTATTTGACACTTAAGATAGAAATAGAAAATAAAACATTTTAAAGTACACATGGCATAATGGTATAATATGTTGAGCCTTAAATCTAATTTTCTGGGCTTAGTTTCAATATCAAAAGGGAATAAAGAAGTACTTAATTTGGATGACTTAGATGTTCCTGAGGTACTCTCAAAGTCATTTAATTTTAATTACTTGATTATATGTTATCACTGGCTTTAATCTATTGTCTTGAAGTGAATTTGTACTCATTCACATTCCTGTTTTTATGCCAGATTTCTTATATTATCACCTTTCTTCCTCCCCTCATCCTCATGTTCAGGATACCTATTAAAAAGAAGACAGTTAGTATAAAATTTTCCATACTTCCTGACTTCCTTTGGTGACACTCACTATATCCAGTTTTATATCCAGCCACCAACATATACTTTTGTTACAGATGCTAAACTCTTGCTAAGCTCTGACAGAGTTGATAATCAAGTAGGAGAGTCCCATGATTGATCTCTAAAGGAGTACTGAGGTACCAGTCAAATGCTAGAAATGTACCTTTTCCTTTTGCATATTACAATTTATGCCATGCACAATATCCTGAAACAGAACACCATCTAGTGGCAATTCAAGTTGGTTTTTACAATTCTAGTCTGAGACTACTGAGGTTAATACCGAAAGAAAATTCAGAGGTGGTTTAGTTATTCCAAAGGGGTACCGTGAACTGTAGTTTTAGTTCCTGAATAGTCTTTTTATTTTCCATTTTTATAAATATACTGGCCGTGGACTAGATTGGGTTTTTTTCTACCTTCCCAGGGCTAACTCTTTATTTTTGTCCTTTTAGACCCAATTTGAGCATTATCTTGTCTTTTCATAGTGCATAGTACACAAAACACTGTATTATAATTGTTTATTAGTTTATTTCCTACTGTGAATTTCTTTAAGACACAGACTGTCTTTTCATTCCTGGTCTAACATGTAGCTTAGTAACTGATGTATATAGTAAGTGTTTACTTAATGTCTGTTGCATGAAAAAAAAAAAAATCCTTCTGTTATAAATTGTTTTTCAGATTCGATATATTTCTCAGACTCAAGGTTTACCAGGAGAGCAGTTGTTAAATGTGGGTACAAAATCCACAAGATTTTTTTGCAGAGAAACAGATATTTCTCATTCTGGTTGGAGATTAAAGGTAATTAATAATAATATAGATAATGTTTAGAAAAGACACTTCCTAGATGCCTCATATGCATGGATAATATCCTCCATATTGTTTTTGGTCTATTACATTTCTTCCCTTTTTAAGTTTTTATTTCTACCCTTTGTTTAAGAGGAACGCATTCCCATAATTTACTCTCTAACCTAGCAGCATAAATTAAAACCTTATGTTTGTTAAAACTTTTATCAGTAAAGTTTTATTTGTATGTGTGCTTTGTCTGCTCTCTCCAATTCTACTTTATTAAGCTTCATAGGGAAGTAGCTGAATATGACCATTTACAATGTATTGTTGTTGTTGTGTGCATGGAGTTGGTTCCGACGCATAGTGACCCTGCACAGGGTTTCCGAGGCTGTAAATCTTTATGGGAGCAGAAAGCCTCATCTTTCTCCCGCGGAACTGCTGGTAGTTTCGAACTGCTGACCTTGCGGTTAGCAGACCGATTCGTAACCACTATGCTACCAGAGCTCCTTACAATATATTACAAGTACCTAATTTATTGCTAGGATCTTTAGGTAATCAGTAAATTTTCAGTGACTAATTTGGTAATAGGTTTTTAAAACAAAACAAAACAAAAAAACCCCATGAATATCTGAACCAAATTCTTCTGGTCTTTTTTGTTTTTGTTTTTGCGCACACTTGTGTGTGTGTTTGTTAAGTGGTATTTCTTAAACACTATATATTTTTTAAAGTTTGAAACTTTTACTGGCCTAAGAGTAGTCAGTGTGTTAAACTAAATGTGCCAAGTTATAGAAATAAAAATAGATAAATGGTGATTAACAACATTGTTTCTCTTGGCTATATCACAATCAGACTCTAGAAGAACATGAGGCGGAGACAGGCATGAAGTCTAAAGAAGCCAGAAAGTACATATTCAGCAGCCTGGATGATATAGTGCATGTGAGTTGCCTTGGTCAGATTTGGGGATTTTATGTGCTTAAGATGGTAAACTTGAATGCTAGGGATGCCAAAACAGTTAATAATTTTTTAAAAACTTTTGAGTACCTGCTGTTTTTAAGCTTTCCAAATAAAATTGATTCTAAGGTTTTAGTCTTAAAGGGAAATGTTGCATTTGTCTTGATTAGATTTTTAATTAACACTAGCCAGTTCTTTAGTAAAAAATACAAAAGCAGATTTGTTTAGTTAAAAAATTGTTTTTCCTCCTTCAAATCCCATTTAATATCTCAAAACATTTTGAGCATTTATTAAGCTTAATTGTTCTTTCTTGTTTAAGATAATGATGTTGTTATTGTTATGTGCCGTGGAGTCGGTTCTGACTCTTAGCGACCCTGTACAGAGTTTCTGAGGCTGTAAATCTTTACGGGAGCAGAAAGCCTCATCTTTCTCCCAAGTAACAGCTGGTAGTTTCCAACTGCTGACCCTGAGTTCTCAGCCCGATATTGAAAGGGGAAAAACAACCCTGGTGCCGCTCATCAACCATACCTCACTCCAAATGGCCCATCTAAAGACCTTTATTCAGGGTGAGGAAGATAACCTCTGCTGGAGAGAGAAGGCAGGAGGCGGAAAGGAGGAGAGAAAGAAGGAAGTAGAAGGGAGAGTGAACGGGAAGGGAGGGGATTTATATAGGTTCAACAGGACCGGAGTGGTCATTGCTGGGGTGATTTAGCTCTGGCCTATCAAAAGCCATGTTGTCCTTTAAACTACGCACCTTGTAGCTTAGGGCGGGGAAACAGACAAATGGAGTTGGAAGGAGGGGAGAGGGAAGAACCAGAAGGTATTGTAACATTGTAACAGATATGGTCTCCAGTTTTTTTCCTATGTTGAGATGAATTTTTTTTTTTTAATTGGGAAACTTTAACATGTCTTACCCTTTATGGCTTATTTTTTATTTGTTGACTTGAAATATTAATTTCTTAGGTGAACACGGTGATGGATTTGGAAGGAAGTGATCTTTTGGCTGAGAAAGCGGATAGAAGAGAATTTGTTAGTCTTTTGAAGAAAATGTTGCTGATTGATGCAGATTTAAGAATTACTCCAGCTGAAACTCTGAACCATCCTTTTGTTAATATGAAACATCTTCTAGATTTCCCTCATAGCAACCAGTAGGTTATTTAAAAATTGTTTTAAGTAATTCTGGAAAAATAATCTTAAGTCTATAGAAAATAAGTGTGTTAAAGAGCTCATTCCTTCCTGCCCCCCCATACACACACACACACACACACACACACACACACACACACACCGCACTGAATATAAAAATATAAAAGTAAACTGAATCAAAAGATGTTAAGCTGCCTTGGTCAAGCCACATATACAAAAAAGTAGCTCAGGAAAACTAGAATACAAGCCTGAATTATAGTCATGTTCTTTCTGCAAAGTGATTGTTGCTGTTGTTAAGTGCCGTTGAACCAGTTTCAACTCATTGCAACTCTATTTAGGGTTTCCGAAGATTGATTGATGGGTTTGAACTGCCGACCTTGCACTTAGCCCTACACTAGGACTCCTCTAAAATACCAAACTGAAAATAAAGACTTGAGTGATTTTGTTTTTATATTTCTACTTTTACAGCCAGGCTTGCGTATAATAAAAAAGAGTGCTAACAGTTTTCTCTCTCAAGTCATATTTCAGTTTTCATAGGCCTTAGAATCTGTTTTCTTTTGGTTCCGTTTCTCTCTTCTTTCTCTTCTGAGGTGTGGAAGAGAAGGGGACTTTTAATGAGTTAGTAGAGAGAAGATGTTAAATTCAGAAGACCTTGGGCAAATCTCTTGAATTCCTTTATCCTCAGGCCTCTTCTGTATTGAATGAAGGGAGTAAAATAAGTGATTTAAAACTGCTTTTTAAAAATATTTTTTAAAGACTGAATAAAGATGACATAGGAATGAATCAATATCTAGTATTGTGAATTGTCCTTAAAATTAGTATTTTTATAAAGCCCAACTGCTTTCCCCTCAACATTAAAAATATCCTAATATAGCAGCCACACACTTGATAGCATTTATTTGAAGTTGTGGGTTTCTAGAAGTTTGGGAGAAATTATTTGGGGGTCAGCGTCTTAAAATTATTGTTTGTTAACCAAAAAAATGTTTATTATTGTTTTGCTGTATTTAAAAAATATTACAGATAGAAGATATTTTACTTCCTTTGAAATTACATTTTTTTGTTATTTCTCGGTAGAAACAGTATTGGAAATAAACAGACCAAGTACAAATGATACAGTTCTTTTGGAAGGGGTTTTTAAATGTTGTGAATGTACATTAATTTTAAGTATTTAAAATAATGCAGTTAACCTGTCTTTTCTTCTTTTGCAGTGTAAAATCCTGTTTTCATATTATGGATATTTGTAAGTCCCATCCAAATTCATGTGACACAAATAATCATAATAAAATTACATCACTTTTAAGACCAGTTGCTTCAGGCAGTGCTGCTAATCTGACAGCAAATTTTACTAAAATTGGCACACTAAGAAGTCAGGTAAGAATTTACAGTATTTAATAACAATCATTTAATTTTGGAGTCCTGGTGTTGCATTGTAGTATAAGCATTGGTCTTTTAACCACAAGGTTGGAGGTTCAAACCTACCAGCCACCCCTCTAAAGCCCTATACAGTGTCACTATGAGTTGGAACCAACTCAATGGAACTTAACAACAACAACAATAATTTGTATTTCTTTCTTTGTTTCTTTTTTTAAGGGTTTTATTGTGGATTGAGTGAAAGTTTACAGGACAGATCATCAGTTTTATGTTCCATAAATCATATACCTTGTTTCATTACAATGAGTATAATCCCCTCCATGTACCATCAGTTAACTATTCACTTTAGCTTTCTGTTTTTTCAAAACAAAACAAAAACCTCTCAGGCATATATAATAATTTACACCTTCAAAGGGCACATTCTGCTAATCTGCCTCCTGGCCACCAGCTCTTACTCCTTCTCTTCCAAAAATCTAGAGTCCTCAGCTGCTCCCCTCTCCATGACCCCATCTCTGCCTCCATCTCTGGCGTTGCGGCTTCTCTGGAAAAGGTCCCACATTCTACTTGTGCTTTTCTCCTATGATGGTCCTAGGGTCCACTGTTTCTGGACTGTAAGATTAACCACGCCCCTGTTTTTGTTATAAAACTAACTTTACAATTGTGACAGTCGCAATTAGTCATGGTAACAATTATTCACTATTGAATCATATGAATCTTATCCCCATCTCTTTTCACCAGAACCATCTAGACAAGATGAAAACTATTCAGTGGGTACTCTTTCTTCCCTCCCATGCTCTTACACTAAACTCCCTCTTGAAACCTTGTAAGCCAGTGACTTCGTGCTTTTATCACCCCCTCATCTTAGGTAGCCAATGTCTAAGTTGACCTTCAGTATCTACTGTGTGTACAGAGGGGAATAGCATTGATACTTGATGTGAAGACTCCTTCCCTCTGTGTTGGTATTTAGAGTTACTACCTCCATGAGTATAGATCAAGTTCATCAAATTGTACCCTTGTTTCCTTAACAAAAAAAAAAAATTTTTTTTTGTAATCTTTCTCTAGTCGAGTTCTGATTATCAAGCCATTGAGGCTAGGTCAAATGGGTACTGTCTGCAAGTTTGGGTGTTCTTATGCATCTCCCCTCACTTATATCAGCTGTATGCTTCACTCTCAGTTCTAGACCTCTGTGGCTATGTCCTTGTCCTTGGGCTCAAGTGTCCCCAAGGTCTCACCACACTTTGGACCAACCATCCCTTCCTCTTCTCTCTCTCATCTCCAGATCAATGGGAGTCCATGGATTGTGGTTAAACTCAGCCCATTTCTTCATTGTTACCTTTCCCCTTTCCCCCTCTTGCACTCACCAGTAGACCAATGTGGTCACCCGCAAGTTTACATACCTGTTTATGTTTTCCCTTTGAGTTTCAGTCTTAGAGAGGAGTTTGTCTTGAAGGAAGTTGATTGCTTGCCTTGATGGCCTCCTGGCTAACTGCTTGCTTATCCTTGTAGTAGCCAGTCAAGCTGACCTTTTTTTGGGGGGGTTTTCCTGATGACCTTTCTTTGAAGATGTATCTTCTGTTGCTCTAGCTGTTCCAGGCTGGTCTGCTTCTCCTTTCAAGTGGGAATGTCCCACCTCATAAGGTTCTGGATGGGACTCAGGATTCCACCTAAGGTCCTATATATACTCTGTAAAGGCTTTGCAAGATGCCTATTTCACTGGGCAAGTTGTAGAACCCCTTTTAGGTATTCCAATCAGTTATAGGCTGAAGACAGGCTTACAAGTCTTCTGTAATCATGTTTCCCAACATTCCTTTCTATCCCACTCAAGTGTCTATTTTACAATAGTAGGCAAGGGAAACTGATATTCATAAGACAGTCAAGCATTTTAGTATTATTTCCCCTCTTCAAATTATGCCTAGATCCCTGTATCCCAGAGCCCTGTTGTTGCAAGGTTGAGCTTGCATCACTATTTACCTCTGTTCCACTTAGCCCATGCAAACCTTTCTTAGTGTTCCCCTACCTATCTTGTTCTTCTGCCTCCTCCCCCTTCTTATATTGCCCTCCCCAACATCTGAACTAAAGCCCCACTCCAGCCCCACTGTTGTGGTTACCTCATATTACATTAACTCTTCTCTCCACTTAATGTAGTCTATTTTATCCTGTAATCTGTCTGACCTTCTCACCACCTGGAACTCTGTTCCTCTGTGTTTACCTTCTTTCACATTGTAATTGTTTTGGTCATAGACTGACCTCCCAGATCCTCTGTTCTTATAATTTTATTCTGTTCTTGAATGTTCCATTTGTTGATTGAGTTCAGGGTGATGTTACCATGTACATCATTCTCTGGTTTTTTTCTGTTCTTGTTGGTTCTCAGTCCATAGAACTTCCTTTAGGATGTTTTTCATAGCGGGGTTTAGCTTCTGTTTATCCTGGAATGTTTTGATTATACCATCGTATTTGATTGACAGCTTTGTCAATCAAATTCTTGGTTGGCAGTTTTTTTTCTTTCAGGGTTTTATATATGTCTCCCCATTGCCTTCTTGCCTGCCTGGTTTCTGTTGAGAAATCTGAGCTTAATCTGATTTGCTTGCCTTTGTAGGTTACACTTCTCTTTTCCCTAGCTGCTTTCAGGATTCTGTCCTTATCTTGGATTTTGGAGAGCTTTATTATTATATGTCTTGGTGATTGTCTTTTAGGGTCTATCCTTCCTGGGGTTCGTTGAGCTTCTTGAATGCTTATCTTTTTGCGTTTCAGAATGTTAGGGAAATTTTCTTCCATCAGCTCTTCAGATATCTCCTCTGTGGACTTGTGTGATTCTTCCTGTTCCAGAATGCCGATAATTCTTAAGTTGTTCCTCTTCATGTTGTTCAACATGAATCTTAGGCCTTCAGGGTTTTTTTAAATCCTTTTTTGTGTTTGCTCTTCTATGTTAGTAGTGTTGAGAGATTTATCTTCTAGCTCACTAGTTCTGGCTTCTATCTCTTCATTTCTGCTCTTTTGCCCTTTCAGTGTATTGTCCATGTCTGATACCCTGTTGTTAGTTGTTTGGACCTCTTTCTGTAGGTTTTGAATTGATTCCAATGCTTTATCTATCTCTTATTTGATTGTTCCTGTAGCACTTTCCTGACTTATTTTTCTCAACTCCATTGTATAGTTTTTGATAAATTTTTTAAACATTTTTCTGAATTCCTTCTCAGGCATTTCCAAAGCCTGCCCATCTTCCAATATGGGTTGTAGGTCTGCTTCCAGTTCATTTGCCTTAGTTACTTTATCTTGTTTCTGGACATGTGCTGATAAGGTCATCTGTTTTTGTTTTTTAGGCATATTTAGGAATTATCTGTGGCCTTAATACTTAGATGGGTGTATATTTTGATATTTTTTATGCTTTCTGACTTTCTCCATATTGATGTGATCAATAGATTGACTTCCCTTTTCTGTCTTCTTCCTGAGAAGTTTCAAGATGCCACTGTTCGTCATTGTGAAGTAACTCAGGATTTAATTTTCAGCCGATTTCCTTTTTAGTCTTTCTGTCCTGCTTCACAATCCCCATTCAGGCCTTTTTTCTAGTGATAAACAATTCAGGGCCAGATGTGGCCGTTTGGCTCTGCCGTTTGGTTTTAAGTGGAAACTGTCACTTTAAATTTTGAGGAGATCTGTGCGCATGCGTAGTAGAATCCTTCGGGGGTAGAGATAGAATGTCTACTCATTCAGGTACCTCCTCTAGTTACCAGTATGGAGATGCACAGCCAGTGAGAGACCAATGAACAGATACAACAAAAAAAGAATGTCCAGACCTTTATCTCCATGGTTCTGTGAGGCGTCTGTGGCTGTTCTGATCCATCCCCCGCTTGGTCTCACCCAAGATGGTGACTCCGGGATCAGTTGAGCATCTTGAATTAGAAAGCAATGTATTTCTTGCTTCTACTACAAATTCCCCTAGCTGTGTAAGCCTTCCAACCTTCTAATTATTCCTTTATATGTGGTTCAGAGTTCTGGCACCAGCCCCTGAGCCTGCTTGGTCTGGGTTTTTGTGTTGTTGCTGATGGAGCTCCTCACTGCATGTCTACCCGATCCGCCATCCTGTTTGTTCTCCTTTATTTCTTTTTTTATGATTACTCATTTTGCTTCATGTTGGCAGAACCTAGAGTGCTGGTGAGGTCTTCCTGTGGCTTATTTTATTAAATCTCTAATACTTTAGGGTAGCATTTAGAATATACCTACTAAAAAATTCCTCTTTTTTGTTTAATTCCTTCATTCTCTTCAGTATCTTCCACCTGCCCTTCAATGCCACAATGCTACCAAAACATACGATTTTCTAGTTCTGTAGTATAAGTTTCTAAAATTTATGGGTTTGGTCAGTTTTCTTTTGTGTTCATATCTGGGCCCATTTTTATTGTAGGATTGTGATTTTAAGAAGTGCGCTTGAATTCTGTTTGTAATGTAGCTATATGGTATATACATATACAAACATCTTGCTTTCTGTAATGTGATATTGACTGTTCATTTCAGGCGTTAACCACATCCTCTCACTCCGTTGTGCACCATGGGATACCTCTGCAGGCGGGGACTGCGCAGTTTGGTTGTGGTGATGCTTTTCAACAGACACTGATTATCTGTCCCCCAGCTCTTCAAGGTATTCCTTCATTTAAATTGCATTTTAGATTTAGGCATGTGTTATTTTTAAGTGACTTTATGTAGCTATTCATTAAACACACTGCCTAATTTTTACTGAATTTAATGCTACATTTGAATCTAAGTTGTTCAGAAGGCTCTAGACTAGTGACATTCATCTCTTGACTGGAGTTGCATTGTGACTATCATAACAGAATGGGTGGCATGGCATTGCAGTGTGTATAAAGTTTAGCATGATAATTTAATAGACATTAATGGGCATAGACAGCACTGGGTTGCCATATCCACAGGGAGGTTTTAAGAATTTTGGGCTCAATTTTTTATTAAGTTTGATTGTGCCCCCATTTAGATAAAAATAGCAAATTAAATTTTTCATTGGGGTAAAAGACAGAAGACTTTTGAAGAGGCCATAAACAGCCAACCTTGTGACTGGATTCACAAGATTTTCTCCCTCCTGGGCCATAACATCTAGTTATTTCTTAAGAGACAGATTGCAAATGGAGCCCAAAATGACTGAATGTGGAGGTGTAATATGAAGTAAGTGAAAGCCATTGGTGATAAATCAGGATATCTGGATCTAGTTCTATTTCTGCTGCTAACTGTGTTCCAATCAGGCCGACTGATTGGAAGAGATCAATGTTTGTGCCCATTCCAAAGAGAGGTGACCCAACGGAATGCGGAAATCATCGGACAATCTCTTTGATA
>NW_006408590.1:9263728-9283268 GCF_000296735.1 Chrysochloris asiatica
TTGGCCCAGGATCGAGCATTGTTTCGTTCTGCTGTGCATGGGGTCACTATGAGTCGGTTCCGACTCGATGGCACCTGACAACAACAACAACAACTGTGTCATCATAGGACAAGTACATTGAAGCAGATTGTGTAGATAATATTCGGGTCATTTATAAGCTCTGTTATTTAGGGATTCTGAATGATACTTAATTTTTTTTTTTTATTTAATGATTGGGGTAAGCTTTTCAGTATTTTTTTTAATATTTCCCTCAATGCCTATAAAGCAGCAAGAATATGTTGACTTGATTGACTGCTGAGTGGGTGGGAAAGAGGTCACATGTTTAGCCACTAGTCTTCTGCCAGTGTAGCATTGCTTCCATAGGTTTCATACAAAGTTTAATTGGGAGAACTGAAAAGTGTATGAAGTGATAACTTAGGTGGTTGATACTCAGTGAAACTTGGGATCTTCTCTCTGTTTTAAAGAGATAATACTGAGCACACCTAAGAGTTTGTATTAAAAAATGAATATCTGCACTACAAGGTGATGACAATGTGTAGTCAGATTTACCTTCCCATGCCCTTTGTCATAGTGGCAGAACTATTTGAAACGACAATAAAGTTACAATAGCAAACTTTGAAAGAAAATGAGGCTTTCTCATTTTCTCAAAAAAAAAAAAAAAAAAAAAAAAGTGAAATGATTCGGCTTTGTTGTATACATTTCAAAATAGTAGATTAGTTTTACAGCAGTTTTTTGGAATGATGTGCCACAGGCAGGTAGAAAATACCTAGTTTTCTTAATAAATTACTTTGTTAGTTTTATGACAGTTGTATGCACAGAGTGGTTTTATAATCTCAATCAAAATTGCAGCAGTTCCTTAGAGGTAAAACAATTTTATAAGTTAAATCAGAGTAATGCCATTTCTTTCATGTAAGAACTCTTCTTTTCTATTATATAGGTATTCCTGCAACACATGGTAAACCCACTAGTTATTCGATAAGGGTAGATAACACAGTTCCACTTGTAACTCAGGCCCCCGCTGTACAGCCACTGCAGATCCGACCAGGAGTTCTTTCTCAGGTTGGTGATAATTCATTACTTTTGTACATCCACTATCTTTTTCCCATGTAAGTAGAGATACTCTGCTGTTGGGGACAATAAAAATGACCTGGATGGGAATTCCATCCTTCGTAGGTCATTGACTTTTTAAGAAAAATAATGATTCGTTGATTGTTACTTGAATAATCTGTTTAGTTTGAGATGTGGTATGAATACCTGACTTGCATCTTACTAGGTCTGGTTTTGTTTTGATGCAGCAGACATGGTCTGGCAGAGCACAGCAGATGCTCGTACCTGCCTGGCAGCAGATAGCACCCTTGGCTCCGGCAGCTGCTACACTCACTTCAGAGGGCGTGGCTGCTTCACAGAGGCTTGGAGATTGGGGGTAAGTGAAAAATAATACTAATAACTTATTTTTTAATTCTTCTTTGTGAGTAGTTTGCAAAATACATCTTGGTAAAGAAAAGATTGAAGTTTTCTGAATTTTCTCCCCAGGAAAATGATTTCCCACAGCAGCCATTATAACTCAGTGATGCCGCAGCCGCTGCTAACCAATCAGATAACTCTGTCTGCCCCTCAGCCAATCAGTGTGGGCATTGCACATGTTGTCTGGCCTCAGCCTGCCACTACAAAGAAAACTAAGCTGTGCCAGAACAGGTTGGTATTGCTACTTTCAGTTGTCTCTGAATTTTTGAAATGGCTCTTTAAAGTAAAATTTGCATGTACACTAAAGGGTCACTCTGTTATATTCAAAATGACCTCTTTGATAGCCTTGCTACAAACACTAAGCCAGCTCCCTTCTCAATTTCTCAGAGGTATTTTGGTAAAACTAATGGAATGGGAGCCAGGAAGAGAGGAAATAAATGCTTTCAGTTGGTAAGATTGTCTTTATTGCCCTTTTGATTTATTCTCCACCTAGACTGTAGCAACTCTAGACATCAGCTATCACATTTACCTCCCCCCCAAAAAACATGACTGTTTGAATGTTTGTAAATGTAGTAGACATTAATATTTCTAGAGATAAGTAGATTTTGTATCTCACAAAAGCTCATGATTTCTATGCTGTTGTGTTATAGACATGGTTTTCAACAAGTGAAGGTTTGTGTTCAATTGAACAAATCTTAGAAAAATGGCATGTACATGTTCTGATTATAGACATTACACATTATTCCTTTGGTTGCAGGAGTAATTCATTGCAGAATACCAATATCCCCCATTCAGCATTTATTTCTCCAAAGATAATAAATGGGAAAGATATCGAGGAAGTAACTTGTATAGAAACACAGGACAATCATGACTCAGAAGGAGAGGCGAGAAATTGTTGTGAAACATCTGTCAGACAGGACTCTGATTCATCGGGTGCCGACAAACAGCGGCAAACCATCATCATCGCTGATTCGCCGAGTCCTGCCGTGAGTGTGATCACCATTAGCAGTGACACTGATGAGGAAGAGACATCCCAGAGACATTCACTTAGAGAGTAAGTAATGTCAGGTGCTGTCGTCATCTGCTGGGGTGGAAAATCAGTTCTTTAATTTGTGTCTTGGGTGTCAACGTCCTGTGGGGTAAAGCCTTCAAATTAGAGCATCAGATTTTTAGACTGAAGGAGCTTTCTAAATAGTATTTAGCATGATTATTATAGTAGTTTTCCAAAAGTTAAGCTTTACATTTTTGTCTGTGGGAGGTCATTCTGAAATGTTTGTATCCTTAATTTTGGCTGCCTGCACAGTCTACTCATTTTTGACACATTTTCCCTTTCCTCCTCCTATTAGATGTAAAGGGAATCTAGACTGTGAAGCTTGCCAGAGCACCTTGAATATTGATCGGATGTGTTCATTAAGTAGTCCTGATAGTACTCTGAGCACCAGCTCCTCAGGGCAGTTTAGCCCATCCCCTTGCAAGAGACCCAACAGGTAAAGGGATTTTAATAGCAGTACATCATTAAATATTAAAATGACTATAAAAAGCTTTGATTTCTTTTTGTGTTGCTGTGTAAATTAATATATGCCTGCCAATTTACCACAATGATGTCTCTTTTGAACATAAATTTTGAACTGGATTACTTTTTTTAATGTAAGAATTAATAGTAGTCATTTTCTGTATTGTTTTAGATATAGCTCTAAATGTGAGAATAGGAGTCTAAGAAACTATTTTCTTATAAAATCATCTGTTTTTGAAAGGGTGAAAAAAAACAACAACAACACATTATCAACTTTAGCTTTTCAGACTACCCTTGTACTTAATTTAGGAAATGAAATATATACTTTAGGTAAATAAAAAAGGAATGTTTTGCATAATGATGTACTGACTGACCCACTGACAGTAGAGTATCCACTGTAATTTTTTCTCCCGTTGGTGATTAACTTGCATGGTATCATCTTTATATCCTTGCCATTCTTTTGGTCAAGGACATGCATGGCCATTCAAACAGTGAACTTCTCCTGACCAGCATGATGTAATACAAATTAACTGAGTAAAGTCATAAGAAATTTCAGTGAAGTACATTCAGTGAAGTGAACACACTCTCTGTGTGTTCACTTTTTTTTTTAATGACAATATAATCTGAAATTTTTAGATTTTAATTTTATATATTTGGCCTCTCTTTTTCCTGAATCGGGAAATAGGGTTTCAAATACTTAGAGCCGAAGCTCTGTGGAGGATATAAAGAAGTTTAACATACCCTCTTCTTCCAAGTTGCTATCATATTGTTTGGAAGTTGATGCATAACTTGTTAAAAGAGATTGTACATTGCTTCAAATGGTTAAGTATGAGATAAGTAATTAAAACAGTACGTACTGTAGAAATCCCAAGGAGAGAGAGATTGTCAGGCTCTGAGAGGGCCAGGAAGAGAAGAGAGATATGGGAGAGGTGCAGGAGACCTTCCAGATAATGGCTGATGGAATCCAAATTAACCACTCATGACACAATAGAATTTAATCTGAAATATTCCAGTCACATGCTTATATGTCCAAGTATTTCATTTGAATAATCCAAAACAGTGCTTCTGAAAAATGGCTTGATGAAATTATTCAGAATTTATAAAGGGGAATTTTATGAACTGCTACTAAGGATCAAGTGGAAAGGGAAAGAAAAGAAAATTAAGGGCCAAAGGATGTTCCAGAACAGGACCGAGTTAGAGTTAGTAGTCTGAATAGAGAATTACTGTGAAGGTCTAGAAATTCTGTAACAAAATGGTAGACAAGGAAAAGGGTTTAGTTAGTCACAAAACTAATAAAGATCCTTAGCAGTTTGCTGGAGACTGGTTCTTATTTAACTGTAGATTTAATATTGGAAAATAGTGTCATCACAATGCTTTTTTGATGTAGTATGTCGGATGAAGAGCAAGAAAGTGGTTGTGATACTGTGGATGGCTCTCCCACGTCGGAGTCTTCAGGGCATGACAGTCCATTTGCAGAGAGCAGTTTTGTGGAGAACACTCATCAGAACACAGACCCGGTAACCTCTGCTGACACGAAACCTAAACCAGCTGTTTGTAGTGTCGTGGTGCCGCCAGTGGGACTAGAACATGGATTAAATCCTGATGAGCATATGGCAAACACCACAGGTAAACAGAATCCTCTTGATTTCCCTGAATGTCCTTAAAAAGGTTTTAATTTATGACCATCAGAGAACATCATTGCTGAAAGTCATCTCTCAGTTTCCAACTTGACTCTTCATATCTGTTATCCCAAAGAAATCTCTTATCATCCATCCAGCGCCTAGAAACATGAGCTCGCTTTTTTAATTTGATTTTAAGTTCTCAAATGACTAGCACATAAAATATCCACAGTTCATTTAAATTTTTATTAGAGAAGGAAAAAACATCAACTCTGTAATCTTTTGTTTGTTGCCAGATTCTACATGCCAGCCATTAGTAAAAGGGCGATCTGCTCCTGGAAAATTAAACCAGCCTTCTGCAGTGGGCAGTCGACAGCAAAAATTGACATCAGCATTCCAGCAGCAGCATTTGAACTTCAGTCAGGTGTGCTTGTTTGTGAAATTCATGAGATTCTTGAGATTCAGATTTAGCACTTGTATTCCACTTAGGCAAAAAAAGGATTCTGAAACTATACTCTTAATAAATTTTCCCGATTATTATCCAGCATAACTGAAGAGTTGTTATTGTTATGAAGTTGTTAAGTGCTGTCGAGTCGGTTCCAACTCATAGCGACCCTGTCTAGGATTTCCAAGGAATGGCTGAGGTTGAACTGTTGACCTTGTGGTCTAGTGCATTATCCTAATATCAGATAATTTAACAGATTATTCATAGAGCTTGAGTTCTTCAGAAAGATTAGGTTCTTGATTCTCTTAGTTTGGATTTTTATTTATTTTTGTAGTGGGTTTATAGTGCGCTATGAATTGATGGCTTCATCTCTCATGTGCCCATGGTGTGATTGTCCAGCCTGAGTAAAAGTTTGTCATCTGTTCAGCATTGTACTTAGCAGTTAATCTCATGTGAGGAAACAAAAGATCTTAAGTATTGAAGACAGACCTCGGTTCAAACCTACTTATAATATGCCTAATACTACTTAAGAGCTTTGGGTGTGGCTCTGTGGATCAACCCTGGGCAGCGAGCTACGAAGCTGGCAGTTCAAATCCACCAACTGTTCCTCAGAAACCCTATACAGGGTCTCTGTGAATCAGAACTGATGCAATGGCACTTAACAACAACAAATACTACTTAGAATATGACCATGCTTGGTCTCTTCAACAAATCTGGGCCACAATTAATGAGAATAGTAGCAACATCTTGGGGTTATTTAGATTTAAGTAAAGCTGTTTTTGTAAAGTTTTTAATTTGATGTATAATAAGTGCTATATAAATGGTAATTTTAAATTATGATGGAGACAGTAATAGTACTAGTTGAAGAGTAGCAATGTTAATACTATTAGAGTATGTAGTAATAAATACAGGATCTTAACACTAACACATATAATTGATAGCTAAGAAGAAAAACTATCTCAGAAGAGATTCACCATGCATTGTCAGTAGTAACAGACTATTGTAATTTTCCTTTTCTTTTTTATTTCTTAAATACATTATTTGGTTTTCTTTGTGGATAGGTTCAGCACTTCGGATCTGGGCATCAAGAGTGGAATGGAAACTTTGGGCATCGAAGACAGCAAGCTTACATCCCTACTAGTGTTACGAGTAATCCATTTACTCTTTCTCACGGAAGTCCCAATCACACAGCAGTGCATGCCCATCTGGCTGGAAGTACTCATCTTGGAGGCCAGCCTACTCTGCTTACATACCCATCATCAGCTACCCTCAGTAGTGCTGCACCAGTGGCTCACCTCTTAGCCTCTCCATGTACCTCAAGACCTCTGTTACAACCTCCAACCTATAATATCTCCCATCCCAGTGGCATAGTTCATCAAGTCCCAGTGGGTATAAATCCCCGTCTGTTACCATCCCCAACCATTCATCAGACTCAGTACAAACCAATCTTCCCACCACATTCGTACATTGCAGCATCACCTGCATATACTGGATTTCCATTGAGTCCAACAAAACTCAGCCAGTATCCATTTATGTGAAAACTCAAAAACAGTATATTGAGGAAGCTCAATGATATAACCATTTGATTAAAAATAAAAACATGGTATTTAATAAATATTAGCCATGGCACAAGAAAACTATTTTTGAATCATGTAGACTTGGGTGCAATTTAAACAACTTTGAGCTTTAAAAAAAAAAAAACAAAAACAACTCACTTTTAATGTGTTTTGCACATTTGGTATAACTTGTCTTTGGTCATGTTATCTTCTTATGTAGTAACTCTAGACAGGTGACTTATGGGAGCAGAAGTCCAGTTTTGCTCCTGCTATTTTTTATAAAATTGCCTTCTAACTAGTGCAAGACATGTCCACATTTGGGAAGCCATTCTGTGTACAGACTTAGAGCAACAGATGCACATGTGTCCGAATTACAGCATATAAGTGAATTGTATTATCTCTGTCTTAGTGTATAAATGTTGGGTCACTTACCTAAGAAATTGAGCTATTGTTCTTTACATTTGCATGTGTCTTTTGCATGGGCAAAACATTGCCTAGACTTTGCTCTTAAATGTTGTTCTAATAATCTCAGCTGCATTGTAAACCGTTCCCACACATAGTGCCTTAAATATTTGAGGTTGTTAATGTTATTACCTATTATAAATGTTGAGGACTGCAGCACTTAAAAATCTAGACCTACTCTTTACTTTTCTTTTGATAGAGTAATGTTCATTTTGGGTTTTGTGTGGTATGATTTTGAGTAGTAGCTGTTTTTTCCTTATTAAGAGGGCAGCATGTTTGCTATAGCTAAATTCTGCTGTCTGATTTTTCAGAATGATCTAGCTTCAAAAAAAGTAAGCAGTTAGTAGTGCTTAAGAAAAATTAATTCAGTATCTAATGGATAGTTGATAACTGTCACAACACGGCATTTTATATACTGTTAAGTGAAACTGCAATACAATCTAGGTTTATTTTGGGAGTGTTTGCTATATAATTGGATTTATAAAATGTTTAGAGATGCAGTAGGCATGACTTTGAATAGATAATGAAAGAAAATGCAAAATGCTCATTGATTCATGATGTGGTTTCATCTTAGCTTGGGCAAACCATGCAGTATTTAATAAATAGTAGCAGAATATTTACTATTGAAGCTTGAAAAGATGTGAGTTCTTTGTGTGCAATTTTTCATTTATGCATGTGAGAAGGTTATTTTTTGTTTTGTTTTAAATATTTTTGCATTGTGTTTGTTTTGCTTGTTGGTGGTGTTTGCTTATTTAATACATTCCGTCAGGGACAGAAATTACAGGCTGTTTTGTTTCCCCTAGAAAGTGTGTCTTGGGTTTTCCTCTTCTATTGTATTATTTTTCTTCCTTTCTTTCTTTTTTGTGTGTGGTGGTGGTGATGTTTAAATGAAGTTGCTTTTACAGCACCAAAGACTTAATCATCCATTTCCTATATAAAAGGTAGCTACTTTTGCATAGACCTCAAGTATATTGTAGTGTAGAGATGGAATTTAAGAGCGGTATTAAACTGAGGCTGTGTTTTCGCTTACGGGCAAGTAATAAATTGTATCATTTATCTTGAATGTATCATAGATAAGCTGCTATATAACGATTGCCACTTCAGATAGCTGTGAAATTAGGTGATTAACTAGTTGTTATGTAGCCTTCTAATTTCTGTATAAGTCTAATTACATGAAATAGAAGTTGGGGTTTTGATTTTTTACTTTGCTTTTCTGTTTGGAGTGTCATTGTAACTACTGTATTGTAAATGATGGAAAACAATTGCATATGTTATTTTGGGGTGTGTTATTTGCATCAGTATTTTATCTCTATTAACGTTTGTGCTCATCACTGCATATAAAATACTTGGATGTATCAATGTAACTTAATTTTTTATTTTCATACTGGCATTGTAGACACTTGAGGAAGCTGTATCTTGCAGGCTTGACTTAACTTTTTTCCTTACAAATCTGGAACATAATCTTATAGCATTTACTGGAATAAAGAGTACAAAGCATTTGAGTATAAAGCTCTCCAAATGTTTTGGACTTAATGCATTTCTTTGATAAATGAATTGCATACCACTAGTCAGCGCTGATGATAAGCTAATAATGGATAAACTTTTCTTTACTTCATTAACACAAGCAGTGTTTTATTTAATAATCATCAATGAAATAAATGTGCCTGAAATTGATTTTAAAGATTACAGTATTAGACCATAACAATAAAAACCAGCAGTACATTTTTAGTCACACTGAAAATGAAGGACTTAATTTTCCCCACAAGTTTCAGTGTTTTTAGTAATCAATTCTATGCATTTTATATAAATATAAATATATATATATGTAGTACAAATAAGAAAGGAGTAGCCTGATTAATTTAAAAGCTAATTTACAGATGACAAATTCATGGTGTCAATATTTAACCCTTTTGTGGTCTGTGGGACATATATCCCCCATTGACATTTTCAGCCTCTCAGGTGTCTTGGGAAGCTGCTATCCCAGTTGTACGTGCTCCGCCTATATAACTGCACGAATCAGAAGAAATGGGACTCACCCTACCAATACTACACTACCAGAGTCCACTTGGGATATACGTGTCCCATATAGTTGTATCAAAACCCATATTAACACAAAAAAGATTTTCCCGTGATGTCAGCATGCATTCAGAGCAGACAATATTTCGATCAAAAAATGGATATGCAAAATTGCTGCCCTCCATAGTCTTTTGAATTTTATTTGTATGGTCCAGGAAATGACTGGTATCTGCTCCCTTCTTGGAAATGATATCAGTGCTGGTAACAGATGTTTCAGAAACTGCACGAAACTGGCCTTGTTTGCTTTTTATCCAGTGTCATCTTTACATGTTCCTTGAAATGTTTTATTTTCATATTAAAGTTCCAGGACTGAGAGACCCTTGTTAAATGGTAAAGTTTGACAGTTTCATAATAGTAACGTTTGATAAAGGCTTAAACCAGTTAAGTACACTGTTCCTAATTGATTATAATCATGGGCTTTTTATGTGTTAAAAGAAAACTATTTTAAAGGTCTGCTAGTCTGAACTTAGCATACTGACAAAAGGATCTAGGTAATGTCTTTAAAACCATTTTTACCAGTTTTCTTTGGTTTTTAATGCTTTCTTAAATAAAACACTGCATGATTTCTAATTTGCATATTTGCAACTATTTTAATTTTCAAATTATTTTTTAAAATAAAATATCCTGATTATCTAGTTTGTTTTTCCTTCATGGTATTTAATTAAATATGCTATTTACTATATTAGCAAAATCTTTTTCATTTTTAAAATCTACTAATTTTAAAACTTTGTGTTAAGCAAAAGTTAAATCATACACTGCAAGGTGTAGAGAGATTTGTTTTACCAAACCCAATGATAAAGATTTGATTACTAAGTTTGAATTGTTAACTGTTTAACAGTTTTAGATCGTAGCTTTCTTCCTTTGGTTAGTTGGTTTTTGCTTTTACTTCTATGCTACACTAGTTTGCCATGTAGCAGTTGCACTGTGCAATATTACAATAAGGACTGGGAAAAATTTCTATGGATGTAATGTCTATTACAGTTTGCGATAGTATTTCTCTCTAGTTCTCAGTGATTTAAATGTGACCAAGCCTTCTGTACTTTGTCACAAAAAGCGGGTTTTCCAGGTGACTCTTTTGGTGAGTGTCAAAATAAGAATTTATGGTGTATTACTGTCGATTCACTTTGAATTAAAATATATATATTGCAGCAAACAGCCTGTTGACTTTTTTTTCCACCCCAGTGCTGCTTAAAGGGTTGGGAGGGGAAAAGGTGAGTAACATTGAGCACTTAATTGACATTGTCTCAATTTAACTTTCCAGAACCACCTTGTGCGTTATATATTATTATGCTCATTATATAAATGAAAGCACCGAATCTTAACCCTTAGATCACAGCGATGATTGTATAAATGAGGGGAATAGCTCATGACGACTTGGTAAATTACGCAATGTCACATCTCTCATGAATGGCTAATCTGAGACAGGAACTAGGCTATCTGACCGTAACTGTTCCACTTTCTGCCAGTTCTTTTTAACTGAAGTTCGAGGCAGCGTACTAGTAGGCATGGATCATGCCTATTCCTGTACCCAATAGAATTGGCATGGTCCATGTATATTATACTTAAATTATTTTTGATGGAAATATTTTTTGTTTAATATGCATGAATGAAGAATATGGAATTCATATGAATTCTTAAGATACGTAAAACATGAAACTTGAAAAACTGTAGTTGGCCAGTTTGAGCTATGTGCTCAAATAACCACTTGTACTTCATGGGCCAACTTTAGACCAGTGCATCAGTAGAATGACTTGTTTGGAAGCATTTCCCCAGCACACACCAGTGAGGAATGCATATGCTCTAGATGTCTTTCAAGAAACTTTAGTTGAATTATAACATATATAGGTACTCCTTTGTGTCTAATTTCTCTCAGCATTTTATTTGTGAGATATATCTGTTGTATGTATTGTTGTTAAGTGCAATCAGGTCAGTTCTGACACACAGCAACCCTCTAGGATTTCTGAGGAGCGACTGGTGGGTTTGACCTGCCAACCTTGCAGTTAGCAGTCCAGCACTTACTCTACAACACCACATCAGGACTGGCAAGGTACACAATTAGACCAAGTACGCTATGGATTTAGACTAACCTTAAATAAGACTTTCCATCTTTATGTTTTTCCATCCCAAACAGATATATTCTCCTTGTTGTTAAGTGCCTTTGAGTCAATTCCAACTCATAACCACTCTGTATAGGGTTCCCAAGGAGCAGTTGGGTTTGAACAGCTGACCTGCGTTTAGCAATCCGTACTGAGTAGTTGTGGTTTATTTATCCTTATTGTTATATAGTATTCCTTTGTGTACATATGTCATATTGATTTTATTGACAACATTTGAATAGTTTTCACTTTTTTGGTGACTAGGATTATACATAGTGTTGTCATGAACATTTTTGTCTATAGCTATGGTGAACACATGCATACGTTACTGTAGGCATGAAATTGTTGGGTCATGAGGCATGCATGTTTTGCTTTAATAGATACTTTGAAACATTATTCCAAAGTGATTAATTTACACTTGCCAGCCCTGTAAATTAGAATTGTAAAGCATTCGTGCAAATGCACCAGCTGCTCCTTGGGAGAAAGTTGTGGCTGTCTACTCTAGTACAGATTGATGGTTTTGGGGAACCCTAAGGAGCAGTTGGACTTTCTCCTGTAAGTCAGTATGAGTCACAATTGACTAGATGGCAGTGCTATTCCGTTTCAGTTTTTCATTGTCTTCTTAATCAAAATTTCTCTAGTGCATAGTGCTGTTGAACATCTTTTCATAGACTTTTCAACTCTGTATTTTCTTCATTGAAATGTCTGTTCATGTCTTTTGCTCATTTTCTAATTGGATTGGTTACTTTTTTTCCTGTTACGTTGTGAGAGCTACCTGTAGGTGTAAGTCCTTTGTCTGATACGTGGTTTACTCCAAGTCCTTAATATTTTTATCTTTTTAACAATGTTTCTCATAGACCAAGTTTTTTATTTTAATGAAGTTCAATTTAATGATTTTTTTTTTTTTTAGTGGATCATGCTTTTGGTGTTATGATGCATGTGAATTGTCCAAGATAGTACGAACATTTTTCATTTAGTCCAAATCTCTGATCAAATATATTAACACATATAGACGAAACCCAGTTTTTTCTATTTCTTTTATTCTTATCTTTAAAAAAGAAACTTTTTATTGTGAATTAAGCGAAGGTTTACAAAGCAGTTTACCAGTTTTCCATTCAACAGTTTATACACATTTTATTTCATTTTGCAGTCCCCTTCAGTGTGACTTCATGTTTCCCACTTCCTGTGTTTCCTGTTTCCTTTCCTCCTTTCCTAACCTGTCAGAACTTTGTCCTTGGGTAGGTTTGGTCTCAGATGGATGATTATTTTAAGATGTGCATACCTCACTAGTGTTACTATACCTCTTGATAGACATCTGTTGTTTGGCTGAAATTTCATCATGGGTATGAGTTCAGATCCAGACCTCAGGGCAAATAAGAGCCATAGTCTCGGGGGCTCCATCAGTCTATCCAACCAGTAAGCCTGCTGGCATATGTATATCGCCCCCCTTCCCATCTAGAACTCTTTCTCTCTCAGAGTAGTTGGTAGTGATAACCTGGCACCATCCGGTTCTTCTCTTTTCAGGGTTGTGGAGACTGATGTTCGTGTGTTCCGTTAGTTCATGGACTAACTCTTTTCATGTGTCTTTGATTTTTATCATTCTTTTTGCCTCTGGGCTGGAGAGGCTTTTAGTTGTACCTTAGATGCTTCTCACCAGCTTTTAAGACCCCAGTCAGTACTCACTGAAGTAGGATGTAGAACACTGTCCTTATGGATTATGTTGTCAACTGACCTTATTGTTAAAGCGCTGTCAAGTTGGTTCCAACCCATAGTGACCCTGTATAGGGTTTCCGAGGAGCAACTGGTAAGCTTGAACCGCTGACCTTGCAGCTCAAACTGACTTTGCGGTCCAGCGTATTAACATACAGTGCCACACCACAAATCCCCCTAAACTACGGTCCTGAATCCCCAAGCCCAGTAACTCTTTCCTTCAAGATGTTTGGTATGTCTAAGAAGATTTCATGTCTCCTATGGAGCCCTGATGTGGTGCCATAGGATAAGCACTCTACCTCAGGGTCGGTTTGAACCACAAGGTTGGTGGTTCAAACTCACCAGGCACCCCTAGGAAACCCTATACAGAGTCACTATGAGTCAGAACCAATTTAATGGCACTTCACAACAACAGCAACGACAACATATGCAATTCAAGGATGTATTTGCAGCAAAAGTAAAAATACTCATGTACAAATATCCTATGTTACATTTGTCCTACTTTACCTCCCATACCCCTTCAGCCTGTGTGTCTCCCCATGCATCTACTCACAGACTGCCGTTATTGCAGGATGGTGTATTGAGCAGTATTTACCGCCCTTACCTTTAACTCTTGCATGCCTCCCAGTGTCTTATCCTACCTCCATTTTTTTTTTCAACCTCTTACTGTATATTGTCTTCCCCCTTTGCACAAGTGAACACTTGAGTTTTTCCAATTTCCTTGAAAGTGAACTGACCTCTGTAGAATAATAAGTATTTTAAAGCTATTTAAAAGAATCTAGGAATGAAAAATTTTCTAAAGGGCCAATTTTTTTTTTAAGTTTTATTGTGAATTATGTGACAGTTTACATGGGAGAACATTAGTTTTACATTCATCTTACATATTGTTTCATTGCCATGGTTATAATCTCCTCTATGCATCACCAATAAACGAAAGGGTACATCCTATAAGCTTGCTGCACCCCCCCCACCTCCCATCGTCAGCACACAGCCCCTCTTCCTCCCTGGGTCCTGAGTCCCCAGCTGCTCTCTCTGGGGATCTCTGCCTCTCTGGGTAGGGTTCCGCTCTCCGCTCTTCTTCCTTCATGGTTCCAGGGACCTCCGCTCCCAGCCTGCAAAGTCAGTCACTCCCCTCCTTGCCACAAAATGCCCACATTTAGATTTACAACCTTCACAATCAGTCCTGGTAACAATTATTCACTAAAGGGGCAATTTTGTTGTGTTGTTAAGCATCATTGAGTCAGTTCCTGTTCATAGCAACCCTGTATAGGATTTCTGAGGAGTGACTGGTGGGTTTGAACTGCAGATCTTGTGGTTAGAAGTCTAGTACTTATCCTACAGCACTACACCAGGAATTTTTGAACAGCATAAACTTCAACCAGTACCTAACACAGTGTCTGGCACGTAGCTGGTGCTCCTGAGATGTTCAATATTTACGAATCACCTTGTGTTCTAAGCATTGTACACTGGATATACAAGGGAGCTTCCAAAATTTCTTGGAAAAGTGGAATGAAAAGAGAACGCATTTTTTCCACCAACTTTTTAGAGCCCCTTGCCTATCAATGTACAAAGCAGAAAGTTGTCATGGAGCTTACATTTCTGTAGAGGAGAAAGACTATAAAGAAATCCAGTAAGTTCCGGGTAAGTTGGCTGAAGAATGTTGTCTAGGGGACATGATGAAATGGCTGGAGGGAACAGGTCAGGATTGCCTCAACAAGAAGGGACATTTGAGGTGAGATGAGAAGAAAGCTTGTCAGACATGCCAGGGAAGAGTGGCAGAGGAAGCAGCAAGTACATAGACCCTAAATTAGAATAAACTTGTGGTGAAGCCCCTAGTTTGTTGTTGTGAACCACTGACCTCATAGTTCAAACCAACCTTGTGATCCAGTGCTTATCCTACAACACCCTATTAGAATGAACTTTTTTTTTTTTTTTTTTTATTGTGAATTGAGTGAAAGTTTACTGGGCAGATCATGAGTTTTACATTCAACAAATCATACACCCTGTTTCGTTACAATGATTATAATCCCCTCCATGTGCCATCAGTTAACAGTATCTCTCTCTATAGCATGAACTTTTAATTTGGGCAAAATATAGAAAGGATGCCAGGTGGCAGGAACACAGTGTGCGAGTAGGGAGCAGGAGCTAGAAGATGGAGCTGGCAAGGCTCCTTGCTAGGAAATGGAATATAGGTTTAATTCCACATACTATGGGAAACCATGGGAGGATTTTGAGCAGGCAAATATGACTGCATGTTTTAAAGCTCAGTCTGGCTGCAGTGTGAAGAGTGGATTGCAGGGCCCAAATGGTAGCTGGAAGACTAGTTAGGAGACTGTTGAAGTACTCCAGATGAGAATCTGCCATTCATCCAGACATGCGTTATGAGTATTTTCCCCTAGTTTGTGACTTCATTTCCTTTAGATTTTTATTGTGCTTTAGGTGAAAATTTACAGGGTAAATTTGTTTCCTGTTTCATCATTTGTACATAATATGGTCCATGACTTTGGTTACTAACATGATTTTCAGCATTCTCCCCATTTCCACCCTGGCTTCCCAATTTCCTTTTCTCTACATTTTCTATACTGTTCTGCCTTCTCATCTTTGCTTTTGGTCCAGTGTTGGCCTTTTGATCTCATGTAATTGATTATTCTAAGGAACACATTCCTCTCTGGTGTTTATGGGCCTATCTATTGTTTGGCTGAAAGGAGGTCTCCGACAATGGTATTGGTTCCAGGGCAGAAGCATGTCGTAGGGCCATAGTCTCAGGTGTTCTCCAATCTCCGTCAGACCACAGCATCTACTCTTTTTTGTGAGTTTGTTTATTCTACAGTTTTTCATGGGCTCTGTATGGGACCCTCTGTTGTGGTCACAGTCAGAAGTGGGGAATGGTAGCTGGGCACCATCTCATTCTGGCTTCAGGTAGAGTCCTGTGTAGACTGTGGTTCATGTGGTTCCTTAGTCCCTTAGACTAATTGCTCCCTTGAGTCATTGTTTTTCTCCATTCTCCTTTGCTCCAGACAGAAAAAGACCAGGAGCTGTATCTTATTAGATGGCCACTTTCAAGCATTTAAGATCCCAACTGCTATTATCAAATAGGATTCAGAACCCTGTCTTTATGAACTGTGTTGTGCCAATTGATGCAGATATCTCCCAAGTCTATGGTTCTTTGCCATCAAGCCTAGAAACTTTGCCCCATGAGACATTTGGTTATGTCTGAGAAGTTTCCGTGACTGTGTTCTTGTGTGCTCTATTGTCTGTATTAATAAACATGCAGCACTAACAGTTTTGTGTACCTACAACAACAATACCTTTAATGTAAAATAAAATGAAAATCCGCAACACTGGACCAATAAACAACATTCTTATCAGCAGTGTGTAAAGTTCCAGTCTCCCCACAACCTATTCAACATTTTAATTTTCTGGGTTTTGATTAGCACCATTCTTGTCAGATTAAGATGATATCTTGTTGTAGTTTTGATTTTCATTTCTCTAATGGCTAATATTCACAAACATTTCTTAATGTATTTGCTAGTTGTATAAATATTTCTTTGGTGAAATGCCTTTTCATATTTTGCCCATTTTTTGATTGGATTTTTTATTATTGTTGAGGCATTGGTGTTATCTATAAATTTTAGCAATTAGACCCTTATCAGATTACGGTACAGCCAAATTTTTCTCTCTGTAGGTTCTCTTTTTACTTTTTTGGAACAGTCTTTTGATGAGTGTTAAGTATTTAATCTTTAGGAGGTCTCATTTATCTAGTTCACCTTCTGCTATTTATGCATTTTTAACTATGCTTAATAGTCCATTTATGCCATCATTAGGGCCCTTAGCATTGTCCCTGTTTTTATTTCCAGGATCTTTGTAGTTTTAGGTTTTATATTTAGGGCTTTGATCCATTTTGAGTTAGTTTGTATATTCTGTATCCTTGTTGGGCCCTGTTCCATTTTTCTACAGATAGAAATCCAGTTTTGCCAGCATCATTTGTTTAAGCGACTGTCTCTTCCTCATTTCATGGACATTAGCCCTATGTCAAAGATCAGTTGTCCATGGGTGAATGGATTTACATCTGGATTCTGAATCCTGTTCCATTGGTCTCTGTGTCTATTATTGTACCCGTACCAGGCTGTTCTGACAAAAATGGCTTTATGTTAGGTCTGAGATAAGGTAGTGTTGTTGTTGTTGTTATTAGGTGCCATTGAGTTGTTACTGACTCATAGCGACCCTATGCACAACAGAACAAAGCATTGCCCAGTCCTGGGCCAACCTCACAATTGTTGCCACACTTGAGCCCATTGATGCTGCCACTCTGCCAAAAAAAAAAGCATTCCTGAAGAAGATGAACAAAATAGGAGGTCTCACACTGCCTTCTATCCTAGATGGAAGTAATGCTTTTTTTTTTTTTTTTTAATTGAAGCCTCTATCTTTTCTATATAAAGTTGGTGATTTGATTTTATCTCATTAAAAGATGCTATTGAAATTTTCATCAGGATTGCTTTTTATCTATATATTTATAGGTCACTTGGAGTCTTGGTGTGGTGCTGTGGATTAATGTACTGGACTGCAAGTTCGGTTTGAACCACAAGGTCAGTGGTTCAAGCTCACCAGCCGCTTCTCAGAAATCCTATACAGGGTCGCAACCGACTCAATGGCACTTATCAACAATAACAACATATGTCACTTCAGGTGCATTGACATTCTCAGTGTTAAGTCTTCCTATCCATGAGCATGACATGTTTTTCCATTTATGTAGGTCTCTTTTGGTTTCTTTCAGTAGTGTTTTGTAGTATTCTTTGTATAGGTATTTTATGTCCCTGGTTAATTTATTCCTAAGTATTTTATCTTTAGAGGGACTATTGTAAATGGAATCCTGGTGTGACGCTGCATGATAATGCACTGAACCTCAAGGTCGGTTTGAAACTAAAGGTTGGCAGTTCAAGCCTATCAGGCGCTCCTTGGGTCACTAGAAGTTGTAACTGACTCAACAGCACTTAACAGCAACCAACAGTTGTAAATGATCTTGTTTTCCTCTGTGCAGTTTTCTTTATTGGTGTAGTTCTCGTAGTTTGCTACTCTGCTGAATCATTCTTTTAGTTCTGGTAGATCTCCTGTGGAATCTCTGGTGTTTTCAATATATACTGTTTTCAATATATACTGTCATATATATATATTGGACAATTTGAATGTCCTTTATTTCCTTTTTTTGCCTTATTGCACTAGCTAGAATTACAGCATGGTGTTTTCTAAGAGTGGTAACAACAACAAATAAAGGCATCCTTGTTTGGTTCCTGTTCCTATGGGGAATGCTTTTAGTTTCTTTCCATTGAAAATAAATTAGCTATTGATTTTGTATAAATACCTTTTATTATGTTGAGGAATTTAGTTCTATTCCTCTTTTGTTGAGAATTTTTATCAAGATTGGGTGCTGGACTTTATCATATACCTTTTCTGTATTGAGATAATCATGTGATTCTTTTGTTTTATTTATGTGGTAAATTACAGTGATTGCTTACATACCTGGTATGAACCCCACTTGGTCATGTTGTATTATTTTTTTGAAATACTGTTGAATTCTATCCACTAGAATTTTGTTGTGAATTTTTGTGTCTATGTTCATGAGGGATATTGGTTTGTAATTTTCTTTTTCTGTGGTATTTACCTGGTTTTGGTATCAAGGTTATGCTGGCTTCATAGAATGAATTCATGAGTCCTCCTTCCTTTTCTGTGTTCTGAAATAGTTTGAGCCATAGTAGTATAAACTCTTCTCTGAATATTTGGCAGAATTCTCCAGTGAAGCCATCTGGACCAGGGCTTTTTTGTTGTTGGAAGTATTTTATTCTTCTTCAAGCTCTTCTTTTGTTATGCGTCTGTTTTCCCAAATCAGTTTGTGTTAGTATAGGTAGGTGATGGTGTTGTTAACTGCCATGGAGTCGGTTCCGACCCATACAGACCCTGGATAGGGTTTCTGAAGAGCAGCTGGTGAGCTTGAACCACCAATCTTGCAGCTCAAAGGCTTTGCAGCCTGACACATTAACCCACAGCGCCACATGGTAGGTAGTTTCTAGAAATTTGTTTATTTCCTATCACATTCAAATTTGTTGTATAATTTTTCATATTATTCTGTTATTCTTTTAATTTTAATTGTTTCTGTTGTGAAATAGTCATTACCCATTTCAACTCCTATTTGGGCTACTTGCTTCTTCTAAATTTTTTTTTTTTTGGCCAGTGATTTGTCAATTTTACTCATCCTTCCAAAACACCAACTTCTGGACTTGATTCTTTCTATTGTTTTTTGTTGTTGTTGTTGTTCTGTTTTATTTATTTCTGCTCCAATCTTTATTCTTTCTTATCTTGGAGTAAGTCTGGGCTTCATTTGCTGCTCTATTTTTATTTGTTCTAGTCGTAGTGTTAATGTTTTGCTCCTAGACTGCAAAGTCAGTCATTCCCCTCCTTTTGCTACAAAATGTCTACCTGTATATTTCCAACCCTCACAGTCAGTTCTTATAACAATTATTCACTGTTGTATCACAAGGGACCTATCCCCATCTCCTTTCATCAGCCCTGCCCAGACAGATTGGATATTACTCAGTGGAGATTCT
>NW_006408590.1:9284153-9299451 GCF_000296735.1 Chrysochloris asiatica
TGGTCTGGGTTTTGCAAATTCCCTTAGTTTCTGTTTTTCTAGAAGTGTCCTAATCTCACCATCATATTTGAGAGGCAATTTTGCTGGGTATATAATTCCTGGTTGGCTTTTTTTTTTTTTTTCTTTCAAGAGTTTCCTTTTCAAGATTTTCTGTGGACATTCGTACTGTCTTATCTGCATGGTTTATGCCAAGTAGCCAGAGTTTAGTCTTATTGTTTTGATGATTTTAAAAATATGACTGTATGGAGTTTGTTGAACTTCTTGGATGTATGCCTTCTTGTCTTTTATGCGATTATGAAAGTATTACAAACAGACATAAAGAGTTCAGTGAACACCTAGGTAATCTTCACCTAGGTTCACCAGTTCCTAACCTTTTGCCGCATTACCTCTCTATAAATAATTTTTAATTAAGCCATTTGAAGTAGTCATGGCACTTTGTCCCAAAATGCATCTGTAAGAATAACGGCATTCTAACCACCAAACCTTTATCATCTTGAGAAATCATTAAATCTATAACATCTAATCCAGAATGTCCTCATGTTGTTTCAAGAATGCCATTGACAGCTATTTTCCCACCATTTCAGAATCCATTCAAGGTTTATCTGTTGCAGTTGGTTATGGCATGTCTCTGATCATTTTAAAATTCAGAATGGGCCTCACCTCCACCTTTTTGCTAAATTTATGAAGAGTTCCAATGAGAATATCTCACATTCTGAATCTGTCTCATTGTTTCTTCATACTCAGTGGGCATGAGGGGGCTTCAAAAAGTTCATGGAAAAATGGAATGAAAAGATAATTAAATTCTTCCACGAACTTTCTGAAGCCCCCTTGTATTTTCTATAAAGCTGAGTCTAGTAGCAAGAATATTTATAGGGGTTGTGTGCTTATTGCATCGAATCAGGAGGCACATGATATCAGTGTGTCTGCTACTAGTGATGACATTTCATTAATGAGGAAACTAGCAAATCTCTCCATTTTCATTTGTGGTCTGATCCTTTGGCGGTATCACCAACCTTTTGCCCAGTGGTTTTGGCATCTGTTGATGATAGTTGTCTGAAAGATTACATTGTTGAGTTGTTGTTAAGTGCCACTGAGTCTTCTCTGACTCATAGTAACCCTGTGTACAGCAGAAGAAAACACTGCCTGGTCCTCCACCATCTTCACCATCATTGCTATATTTGGACCCATTGTTGCAGCTCATTAACTCTTGCCCATCTCTCTGACTCATCTTGTGACCTATTATTGGCCCTGATTCCCTCTTTAAGGTAGCACACTGATTGCAGATGGTAACTCCTTAGCTAGGATGGTCAGGGAAAAGGGTGTCAGTGATTATTTTAGAGTACATTTAAAGAAGAAAAGTTAATATCTGCCTTGTTTACTTCTGCTTTCCCCAAACTTAATACTCATGAGCAATGAATGTTGATTAAATATGGGCCCTAGGGTTTGAGGACATTATATATAAAATCTTAATGGTGTTTGTATTCTATCCACCATGATGGTAATAAACTTGAATCAGTTGATGAGCAAAAACTGTGCTACTATATCACTAAGTCTTCTTTCTTCACTCATAATATTTCTTGTAAATACCTGTGTGATTTCCCCACTAACAGTCAACTTTGAAAGCAAAGTTTATTTTTATCTTGTATATCCCATCTTGTTTTGTCTTGTTCATAAAAGGAACTCAAACATTTGTTTAATCAATAAATAAATGAAACCAACAAACATCTGTTGAATGAAAGTTGTTGTTGTTTTTAGGTGCTGTTGAGTCAACACCGACTCTAAGTGGCCCCATGTACAACAGAACGAAACAATGCCTGGTTCTGTGCTATCCTTGCGATCATATCCTTGATATGTTTGAATCCACTGTTGTAGTCTATAGGTCAGTCCATCTCATTGAAGGAAGATCTCCTCTTTTCCTTTGACCCTCTCCTTTACCAAGCATGATGACCTTGTCCAGGAACTGATCCCTACTGATAACATGTCCAATGTATGTAAGACGAAGTCTCACTATCCTAGTTTCTAAGAACCTTTTTGGCTGACTTTATTCCCAAACAGGTTTGCTCATTTTTTCTGGCAGTCCATGGTATGTATACTCAATATTATTTGCAACACCATAATTCAAATGTATCAATTCTTCTTTGGTCTTCCTTATTCATTGTGCCACTTTTGCATGCTCATGAAATGATTAAAAATACTATAACTTAGATGACATGCAGTTTAGCCCTCACATTGACATGTTTGCTTTTTAACATTTTAAAGAAGGTCGTTGCAGCATATTTGCCCTATATAATATATCATTTGATTTCTTGACTGTTGCTTCCATGAACATTGCTTGTAGATCCAAGCAAAATGAAATCCTTAACAACTTCAATCTGTTCTCCATTTGTTGTTTATTGGTCCAGTTGTAAGGATTTCTGCTATTTTATGTTGAGATGTAATCTATATTGAAGGCTCCTGGTGTGGGGCTGTAGGATAAGCACTGGACTGATAACTATGAGGTTGGCAGTTCAAACTCACCAGCTACTCCTCAGAAATCCTATGCAGGGTCACTGTGAATTGGAACCAAGTCCGTGGCACTTAACAACAACAAATAGTCTTTGATCTTCATTAGTAAGTACTTCAAGTCTTCTCTTTCATCAAGCAAGGTTGTGTTATTTGTGTATCTAGGATTGTTAATGAGTTTTCCTTCAGTCCCAATCTTGCGTTCTTCATATAGTTTCTCGGACTATTTTCTTAGCATAGAGATTGAATAAGTATGGTTAAAGTATATAATGCTGACGCACACCATTCCTGATTTTAAACTAAAAGACCCTCTTGGTCTATATACAGGGTCTGCGTGATCACAAGTTAGTGCTCTAGAATTACCATTCTTCACCATTATCCATAATTTGTTATGATCTACACATTCGGGTGTCTTTACACAGTCTATAAATCACAGGTAAGCATCTTACTGGTGTTGTCTCTCTTCACCCAAGAACCACGTGATATCAGCAATTATATTCCTTGTTTTACATCCACTTCTGAATCTTGTTTGAATTTCTAGTAGTTTCCTGTCGATGTGCTGCTATAACCATTTTTGAATTGCCACCAGCAAACTTTACTTGTGTGTGACGTTAATGATACTGTTCAATAATTTCCACATTCTGAATTGCTTTTCTTTGGATTGTGCACACATACAGATCTCTTCCAGTTAGTTGGCCAGGTAACTGTTTTCCTGATTTCTTGGTATAGATAAATGAGTGTGGTCAGCATTACATCTGTCTGTTGAAACACCTCGATTGGTATTTTGTCAATTCCTGGAGTGTTATTTTTTTGCCAATACCTTCACCATAACGTGGACTTCTTCTTTAGTGTTGTTGGTTCTTGTTCATATGCTGCCATGTAAAATGGTTTTGAATTAACCATTCTTTTTGATATAATTAATCTCTGTATTCCTTCTATTTTCTTTTGATGCTTCAGGCATCATTCAATATTTTGCCCATAGAATCCTTCAATATGGGAACTCAAGGCTTGATTTTTCTCTTCTTCAGTTCTTTTATCTTGAGAAATGCCAAGCATATTCTTTCCTTTTGGTTTTCCAACTCCAAGTCTTTGCACATTTTATTATCATATTTTGTACTTTGTCTTCTTGAGTTGCCTTTTGAAATCTTCTCTTCAGCTCATTTACATCATCATATCTTCCATTCACTTTTAGTTACTCCATGCTCAAGAGCAAGTTTCAGAGTCTCTTCTGACATCCATTTTGATTTTTTGTATCTATCCTGTCTTTTTTAATGAATGGAATCTAGAAAACCCAAATTTTGTTATCTGCTTTGCAACTAATTAAGTGGTGTGATTCTCAGTGTATTTGAGCTTCAGTTTATACATTGATGATGATGAGAGCTTTGGGATGCAAAGAAAAGCAGCAGGGACTGAGCAGGCAGCATAAATAAATGGAGAATACTGAAAGGGAACTGTTTCTGCCATGAAGAGTAGCAGGCTCAATGGGGCATGGATTTCCAGTTATTATTGTTTCTAAATGGACAAAGAAATATTGATATCTGTGAACTGTTCGCAACTAATTCATAGTTTTCTTGTTTTTAATTGTTTAAAACGCTCTGTAGTCAAACACAAGTCATCTTTAGGCCAGAATTAGCCTCTGAGTAGTCAATTTGCTGGAATAGATATTGTTTGAGTTTCCTTCCAGATTTGACATTTGATCATTTTGTTTACTTGTTGCAAACAGTTAGCATATGCTTGCTGCTAACTGAAGGGTTGGTGGTTTGAATCCATCTTGAGGCACCTGAGAAGAAAGTCCTGGCAATCTATCTCTGAAAACTCAGCCTTTGATGAAAATGCTATGAGACACAGTTCTACTCTGACACACATGGCGTCGCCAAGGGTCGGAATTGGCACGCTGGCAACTGGTTATTTCATTCAATATAATGTTGCTGTACTACATTATGGCCAGCAGGGGGTGAAAGAGCACTCTAGAAATTTTTCTTTCAAGTTTGGTTTGGTCCCAAAATAACTTTGAAGAAAATAAATAAAAATTAAGTAAAATTAATGTAGCCCATGTTCCATGGAAATTAATAATAATAATGTGATAAATTTTAATTTTTTATTAATTAGAAAAAGTGAAAATTCTAAGCCTCAGTGAATCAAATTACTAATATGATTGGTTTACCATGATATCAAAGGATGACATCCATTCATCCATCTAATCCCCCTACTACCATGTAGACCTGCCATCTAGTCCATGAATGGGATGCACTTGACTGTCCACGAATGATTAATGAATGTAGAGCTGGCACCTAGTCCAAAAGTTTGTTGCTCTTCAGAAAACAAAGAGTTGGCAGCTGGCAGATGAGAGAAAGGTAACAATTACTGAGCACCTAGATTGTACAACAGCCTCGTACGTATACCCTATCCTTCTCACAAGGCCTTACTATGCAAAATTCTCATGTATTGGTTTTTCAGAATTAAAAGGCTTACAGATCCTCAGTAATTTGCTTAAGACAACACAAAAAGAAACAACCCTGAAACCTAAGCACTTGTTTATCTGTTTGACTCTAATGCTTGTGGACATTTCACTTCACTGCAAACCCAGTGTTGGCAAATGTTTAGCAAATAGTTTGGAGATGGATAGAATGGGGGAGAATGCATGCAGACATAGGGTTACAAAAGTTTATTATAACTTACTGACATAAAGGATGTGTATCACATAATTTACAAATGATAAAACATACAATGCTCTTTATTATGAACGCCATATAGCAAATGGATTCTCACAGAATGCTTTTCATTGAATTTTGCCAAACTCTTTTATCCATAATCAACTTATGGTTATAATTCAGCCATGGTTGTTGTTGTCATTAAGTGCTGTAGAGTCAGTTTAGACTCATTGTGATGCTGTATAGGGTTTCCAAGGAACAACTGGTGAGCTTGAACCACTCAATCGTTGATGAATGAGTGTAGTTCCAACAGGAACGTTCACTGTTATTTTCTTTGAAATTATTAAGACCAGAGTAAAACGATCAAGACTTCTGTTGGAACTTTACTTGTTCATCAATTACAAAAGCAACGTTGTCTGTCTCCTGTTTGTCATTCCAATTATATTGCCTTCATGCAGGTGGAGATTGTCGTATCTAACATCCTAACCTCTAGTCTACCCCTCTCTTCTGACTGTAATTTACCAGATGGTCTTATTAAAATGCAATTTTGATCAAGACAGAGGCAGTGGTTGTTGTTGTTAGGTGCCATTGAGTCGGTACCGACCCATGGTGACCTTATACACAGCAGAAGGAAACACTGCCTGATCCTGGGCCAATCTGGTGACAAGAAATTGCTTGAGCCAAGGAAGGGGAGGTGCAAGTAAACTCACAATCTAAGTGAAAGCAGAATTCTGCCTATCAAATTCAGCTTCAAGGCAAGACCTTGATCATCCTCAGTAAAGCCCCTCCTATGAGAATCTGGAGTTGTCTTTGGATGTTTTAAGAACTTGACTTAACTTTCAGGATAATGTCTAATGGAGGACATATATTCAATTCTGCACAATGTGTTCCTTATCTGCCTTACTAACAGAATCTCTCTTTGCTCTTCTCTTGCACTTAACACTTATGTTGTATCAACTCTTTAGTCTTGTTTGTTGGTACATGCTGATATATATATACAATTCCCCACCTTTGCATGGCTGGAATGCCTGAATGAAAGAAGGAAAACCAAGGACAGCTTCAATCAGACACTGTGAAGAAATCATAGGTGTGATTGGGTTAACGTGCGGGGTATGTCTATGGTCAGCCACACAAAGGCACTTTAAAGGAAGGTATTTTTACTATTGTGCTTGTTTACCTGTAAAGTGGTTGTACCTACTCTTGAAGGTACACTGATTGTACCCGCTAATAAAATAGAAGTATTTTTGACAAATGAAAAGGGGCATTGTTTGTTTTATAAAGTTGAAACTTATTATGAGTGTTATGCTAATATTTGGAGTCCTGGTGTGGCACTGTAGGATAAGCACTGAACTGCTAAATGCAAAGTCAGCAGTTCAAACCCAACAGCAGCTCCTTGGAACCCTAAATAGGGTCTCTATGAGTTGGAACAGAATAGATGGCACGTAACAACAACTACAGGCTGATTGTTGTTGTTGTTGTTACATGCCATCAAGTCGGTACCCACTCATAGGGGCCCTATGCATAACAGAACAAAACACTGCCCAGTCTTGGGCTAAGCTCATAATTGTTGCTACACTTGAGCCCATTGATGCTACCACTTTGCCAGTCTATCTTGCTAGGGGTCTTCCTCTTTTTCTCTGACCCTCCACCTTACCAAACATGATATCCCTCTCCAGTGACTGGTTCCTCCTGACAATATGGCTGAAGTATGAGAAACGAAGTCTGGCCATCTTGGTTTCCAAGGAGCACTCTGGCTGCACTTCTTCCAACACAGATTTGTTTGTTCTTCTGGCAGCCCATGGTACTTTCAATAGTCTCCTCCCACGCCATAACTCAAATGCATCAATTCTTCTACAGTCTTCCTTATTCACTGTCCAACTTTCACATGCATATGAGGTTATTGAAAATACTATGGCTTGGGCCAGGCGCACCTTAGTCCTCTAGCTGACATCTTTGTGTACCCTGTCCACAGCTTCTTCCACCCCTCCCTTCACAGCACTTTCCACCCTGTTGCATAAATGTGTGTTTACTGTCTCCCTCATTTGACTAAGTGATGAATTTGTTGAGGATATGGAAGGGGCTGCTCACTGTAGGAATCCCAGAACCTACCGAGGAAGGAGTCCTGGTGTGACTCTGCAGAACCAGCATTGGACTGCTGTGAGTCGGAATTGACTTGATGTACTTAACAACAACAACAACATGGAATACGGAGAAATGTCTGCAAAAAGAAGGAAAATGGAAGTCCAGGTATTTCCCCTCGATGAAATTTCAGTTGAAGGCCCAAAACCACTGTCCAGAGGTTGATCTCTTTTCCTCTAACAAACTGCATTATACTAAACCCACTGACTTTAAAAAGCTATTTAACAACCAATTTACACACAGAGAAGACCCTAAAGCCCTAGATAACAAAAGGGTTTATGGCTTAAGGGGATTGCAATTGTCATGTAATAAATTGTGGTTACAAATTGGACTGCTAATCTCAAACTCGGCAGTTCGAAACTACCAGCGGTTCTGCGTGAGAAAGATGAGGCGGTCTGCTCCTGTAAAGATTTACAGCCTCGGAAACCCTGTGTAGGGTCACTATTTTGAGTCGAAGCCGACTCTACGGTACTTAACACCAACAAGAAGATGATAATAGCTAAGGTTGATTGGAGCCCTGTTGTGGCACTGTAGGATGAGGACTGGACTGGTAACTGCAAGATCAAGCATACCAGTTCACCTAAGAAACACTATACAGGGTTACTCTGAGTTGAAACCAACTCAACAGCATACAATGACATGACTGATTGAGCACTTAGTATGTATCAAATATACAGACAGACTCCAATTTAACATGATTCCGTTCTAAGAACTCAGTAATGCCCCTACCCCATTTTCTATTTTTGTACCCTCATTTATTTTTCTCTGTAGAATTTATGACTGACTGATACACCACTATTTACTTTACTTGTCTTATTTGTTTACTGCTGAGATTTCCCACTAAAATTTCATCTCTAACAGAGGGCAGGGGCTTTGTCTGTTTTGTTCATGATAGTTGACATCGACTGGATGGAAACTGTTTTGTTGTTGTTGTCTCCAGAGCCTTCCCTCCTTCCAATGTGAAGTCTAGGTCTACCTCCAGCTCATTTGTCTCAGTCACTCTGTCTTGTTTCTGGACATGTGCCGATATGGTCAGCTGCTTCTTGGGCATCTTCAACAGTTAGGTATGAGTTCAATAATTATATGCATGCATGCATGTTGATGTTTTATTATACTTTCTGATTGCCTCCAGGTAGATGCGATCAGGAAATGGGCTTCCCTTTTCACTTTTTTCTTAAATTACTCAACTCAGAGTAACTGTAGCAGGTATTGCTACATATTTGGTATATAGCAGCTGGTATTGGCTTTTGCCTGGATGGTGGGATATAGGGTGTGATTGTAGCTTGACTATATGATTGCAACTGCTGTCTTTTCTAGGGTAATGTAGGGAGATAAAGAGACCCCTGAAGATAAAATGGGTACCAACACCCCTCCCCCCCAGAAAAAATCCCCAGCAACAGTGAAAACAAAAACAAAAAAACAGATTGGATACTATTGTCTATAATTTCAGAAAAAAGAAAAAAACAAATTCTGTAGCAAAATTGAGTATGACTTTAAAGTCCCTCTCTCAGCTTCTTGCCTTCAAGGCCACCTGAGAAATTTCAAGGTGTCACTGTTGGTCCTTATGAGTAACTCAGGTCCTTATGAGTAACTCAGCCTGTTTCCTTTTTAGTCAGTGTCTTCCACACCATAATGCCCGTTCAGGCCTTTTTCATAGTGATAAACCTATCAGGGCTTGCTGTAGCCATTTTGGGCGCCCCTTTGGATTTAAGCCTTGTGCCTTTCTCCTTCTTAGATTCTGCTGAGCAGATCTGTGATCATGCATAATAGAATCCTCCAGGGATGGGAGGGGGTTGTGTTCACTTGCTCAGGTACCCTCTCTAGTCACCAGGGTGGAGGAACAGAGGTGTGTGTGTGTGGGTGGGGTGGGGAGAATGTTTACATCTTTATCTCTTAGGATGGGGCAGATTTGCGGTGGAAGCACTTGTCCATGCTGTTGTCTCTAAAGTCTAGAACAGTGCCTGACACATAGCAGGAGGCCAATAAGTGGTGAATGAATGGAGTCTTCTGAACTTTAATAGGCTAGGGAAATATATTTTTCGAAATACCTGTATTCCCTGCACCTCAACTTTCATTATTGTTGTTAAGTACCTCAAGTTGATTCGGACTCAGAGTGATCCTGTATAGAATTTCCAAGGAGCTACTGGTGAGTTTGAACTGCTGACCTTGCAGTTCAAACCAGCCTTGTGTTTCAGTGCTTTATCCCACAGTGCCACACCAGTATTCCAAATAATACCTGGCAAATAGTGGGTGCTAACTCTGGTAGAGTAGTGGTTACAAATCAGGCTGCTAACGTTAAGGTTAGCAGTTCAAAACTACCAGCTTCCGTGGGAGAAAGATGAGGCTTTTTGCTCCCATAAAGATTTTATAGACTCGGAATTCTATGCAGGGTCACTATGAGTCGGAACAGACTCCACGGCATACAAAACTTCCACCTTTGCATTTCCAACTCCATAGGGTTTTCTTGATTGTAATCTTTACAGAATAGCGTGCCAGGCATCTCTTCTGTGGCTCCACTGGGTGGGTTCTCAGGGGAAATCTTTAGGTTAGTAATAGAGGGCAAACCCTTTGCAAAGCCCAGGGTTCTTGTCTCACTGGGTTGTTGTTGAGTCGGTTCGTCTCACAAGGTAGCCATTGCTTAACTCTCCTGTTTACGGGAGAGACTTTTTTTAGAAGAAATCTCCTCCAAAGAACAGTGCACTTAATATGGCTGCAATAAATAATTGTGCAGCGTTTTATGACAACTAGGTTACACCTGGTTCAGTCTCTCAGAGGCAAAAAGGGCTTTCAAGTATATGTTAGGCCATCAGGAAGTTGTGAATAAACAACACGTAACATACTCATCCAAAACAAAAGGTCTTCCAAAGCATAGCCTGAAGAGCTTTCTGGTTACTTCAGCACGTTGCCTATAACCATTTACTCCATTTCCCGAAGCCAAGGCCAAGCCACCTGTCCGGGAGACCTCCCAGCCTCTACTCCTTCAGATAGAGGACTGGCGGGGAAGCCAGTGGGAGGAAATCCTTTCCACCCCCCGGGGTTTAGTGGTCCTGAGAAATCGCAGGGAGGGTTCCCGTGTCCTGGACCCGGGCCCAGGCGGGCGCGCGGAAGCTGGGGGCGCGCAGTAGCTCCGCGGGGTGCGCGCGCGCGCCTACTTCGCTTCCCTCACCCACTCGGGTTGCTACGTGATTTCTTTGTTAATGAGGCGCCGCTCAGAGCTGCAGTAACACTCGCGGCCCGGGAGCCGGAGCTGGAAACGGAGCCTCGGAGAGCAAGCGAAAGAGCGACAAGAGACGGGCGGAGAGGCAGCGGGCGGCGGGAAGGAGGGTCAGAAGCGCACCCCGCGGCCGCCAGCCCTCGCTCCTCTCAGCCTTGTCCCCTCGGTCTGCAGCAGCTAGCCCGGAGGAGGCGACCCCGGGCGGCGCCGTTCCCACCCTCGCTGCCCGGGGCGCGCCGGCACGCGGCGACAGGTACCGTGGGAACCTGGTCCGCGTCCGCTCGGCTCCATGCGGTCCCGGCCCCTGCGCGGGTAAAGCTGTGGTTCCCGGGAGCCAGCCCCGGGAGCAGCAGGACGAGCGAGCGAGTCGTGCTGCCCGGCGCCCCTTTTCCTGGTGCCCGGGCTATGGCCGGAGATGCTCGCTAAGGACCGGGGCTCCGAGGGCTGGGCTTCCCGGCGCGGTGCGGAGCGAGGCAGCGGCCTGGATGTGTGAAGCGCCCCCATGGCTCCTCAGGAGGCGAAGCCCCAGGGCTGGAGGGAAGCTGGTCCCGCATCGCCGGAGCTCAGGAGCCGGCCCGGGGCGCGTAGGCTCGTTGGTGTCGGCGGGGCAGCCGCGCGCTATCCAGGCGTGAGAATCTCCAGGCAGGCGCGAGATCCCCGGGCCGGGGCGTGTGAGGCTGCGCCGCGGCTGCAGTCTCTGCTGCTGGGATTACTGCTGCTGGCCAATCTCCCCCAGCACTGCCGGGCCGACCCTGGTAAGTACTTGGCAACTGCTTTGCACCCGCGGAGGTTTCTGGAGGAGCGGGGCTGCCCGTCCGGGCCAGCACCTGTCGAGGTGGCGGTGGAGAGGTCTTTGCAACCTAGGAGCTGTGTTTCATCCGCCCTTTGCTATTGCAACAGCAGGCAACTATCTCCCAGAAAGACGCCGTTGGGCGGGGAAGGAAAAAGAGGTGCATTAGCATCTTGTTCCCCCCACCCCCAAACAAGTAACAGATGCTTCATACTTAGGTCATGGTGCGTTTAGGGCACTTCAAAAAGGATGTGTTTAGTAGGATACATTTTAGGGTGGGGATGTCCAATATGTTTTGGGCTCTCTGTTGGATGTTCAGTTTATCTTAAGTGTATGAAATGGCTAGAGTTTTAGCCAAATCTCTAGTCAGCGTCCCCAGATAGCGTTTCCCCCACCGTGCTGACAGCAGACCCTTTTTCTTTTGGGACAGAGGTACCTGAAATAATTGTTTGTCCCTTTCAGAGGGAAACAGATACAGATTAAGTATACAATCGACTATTTGAAGGACACAGTTAAAAACAGCCATGTATGACTTAGAATTCCAAGAAATCCCAGGAAATAGATTTCTGTAATTCCTTGAACGACTGAAAAATCTGTTGAAACTATTTAGGGGATTATTCTACTAATGTGCTGCAAAATTTGCACTTGGCAGTGAGCAATTGCCTTTGAAATAAGAATGATTACTACAGCACTTGTAAAGGGCAGGCTTTTGTGTTTGTGATGAAATTCTGGGCTCATGGTACATTTCATTTATCTACGACTATGGCTTTGATTCCAGTAGTACAATCCTGTAGTTTTGTAGGGTTTGTTGTTGTTGTTGTTATGTGCTTTGGAGTTGGTTTCGTCTCATAGTGACCCTATACAAGGTTTCCGAGGCTGTAAATCTTAACGGGAGCAGACAGCCTCATCTTTCTCCCGCGGAACAGCTAGCCATTTCGAACTGCTGACCTTGTGGTTCACAACCCGATTCTTAACCACTACGCTACCAGAGCTCCTTGTGGGGTTTAGCATGGATTAATGAGGACAGCTTCTTTCCCTGCATGCTCTTCCCCCAAATTAGATTAAAATTCCTTGATTATGAAGGAGCCCCACTCTACTTTAGATAAGAGGGTTTCGGATTAAATATTTATTTTCTTTATCAGCTTAATTCAAAGCACATTTTCCTTTGATTTCCTCTGTAGCACTGACATGAGGTATCTGTGTGTGTGCAAGTTACTGTCAAGGAATTTTCTATTGTGATTATAGATGTTATAAAGTTCCATAATCTTTGGGTGTGTGTCAAAGACCTGAGAAAAACTTCTAAAGATTTTGTTGTTGTTGTGCGCTCAGTTTTCATGCTTCTATCAGTTATGTTGATTTGACATATGGTTAAAAGGTAAATCCCAAATAAGACACATACCAAGGCTTTAGTGTTCATAGAGTATGTGCTTAGAATGAATCAAATCCTTGCTGGTTTTGTAAACCGTTTCTGAGATATTAACTTTTGGGTATTTTTCAATTGGGTGTAGATACTGAAAACTATTTACCCAACTGTGGTAATATGTAAATTTTTTATTTCAAATAATTTCACCTGATTTGAATTTTTGATCATTCTTCCGCCTTTGTACATTGACCCATTTGAAACTCTGATTTTGTTTGGCTCCTCTTTCAGAGTGCTGGGGACTTTATTTAGGATGTTGACTTGATTGAAATATACATAAAAAGTGATTTATTTCTGGAAAATGCTATAGCAGTTGTTCAGTCCCTACATGTCTGGAGTCCTTGCAGTGTGCTCTTAGCCTACCTTAACCCACTCCACTCCAACCTCTTTTGCTGTAATATTTCTGAGAACTCAGAGTTCCTTCTCTTTTTCACATAAAGGCTGCTGTCTTCAGTATCTTTCCTCAGGCTTCGGCTCCTAAATCCCATCTCCATGGAACCTTTGCTTCCCAGTCAGTAACTTCTACTTTGGGTACGGGAAATGGATGTGAGAAAAAAGGGTCTTTATAGTAGTGAGCTCTGATCTCTTCTCTTCAGCTATTTGGAGCGCCAGGCAAAATGGTCAAGTTCACATTTGACTTTATAATTACAGTGAAGTAAATTACTTAATATGATCCTCCTAGCTAGAGTCTTCATTGTTGTTGTTGTTAAGTGCTGTCGAGTCAGTTCTGAATCACAGCGACCCTGTATAGGGTTTTTGAGGAGCGGCGGGTGAACTTGAACCGCTGACCTTGCAGTTCAAACCGACCTTGCAGTCTAGCACATTAACCCACAGCGCCACACCAGTCTACATAACTCCTGTCAAATGACTGGTTAGAATTTTGTAATTGAGGTGCTTGTGGACCCACCAAGGCAATGGAATAGGTGGCTAATAATGTAAATAAGGTGCATGGTACTAATGTAGAGATTGTTGTTGTTAAGTGCAGTGGAGCCATTTCTGACTCATAGCGACCCTGTCTGTAAGAGGGTTTCCGAGAAGCGACTAGCGAGCTTGAACTGCTGACCTTCAGTTCAAACCAACTTTTCAGTCCAGCACATTAACCCACAGAGCCACACCAGGACTCCTTGTAGGGGTGTCGTTGTTGTTGGGTGCCATTGAATTGGTACCGATTCATAGCGACCCTATGCACAACAGAATGAAACACTGCCCAGTCCTAGGCCCACAATTATTGCTACATTTGAGCCAATTGATGCTACCACTGTGCCAATTCATCTCGCTGGGGGTCTTCCTCTTTTTCTCTGACCCTCCGCTTTACCAAACATTATGTCCTTCTCCAATGACTGGTTCTTCCTGACAGTATGTCTGAAGTTGTTGTTGTTGTGAAGTGCCATCGAGTCGGTTCCGACCTGTAGCGACCCTGCATAGGGTTTCCAAGGAGCAGCTGGTGAGCTTGAACCGCCGACCTTGCGGTTCAAATGGCTTTGCAGTGTGGCGCATTAACCCATAGCGCCACACCAGGCCTCCATGTCTAAAGGATGAGAAACTAAGTCTGGCCATCCTGGCTTGTAGGGATGGGACCATGCAAATTAGGTATATGGAAGTCTAATGAGGTAACTGGTCAGTTTTACCATCCTACTAGGATTAAATGATCTAGCTTCAGAGCGGAGAGGGGATCTTCAGCCCACCAAGAAGAGCCAGGAGCAGAGCATGGTCCTGTGCTGGAAACGTTCTAGACTCAGGAGAAAAAGAGCTGTAATAATGGAGACAGTAACAAGCAGAGACAGAGAAATGGTACTATTCATAGAGTGTGTGCTCAGAATGAATTAAATCCTTGATGGTTTTGTAAACTGTTTCCGAGATACTAACTTTTGGGCATTGTTCAATTGGGTGTAGATACTGAAAATTATTTAACCATCTGTTGTTGTTGTTGTTAGGTGCCATCGAGTCGGTCCCGACCCATAGCTACCTTATGCACAGCAGAACGAAACACTGCCCAATCCTACACCAGCCTCACTACTGTTGACACGCTTGAGTCCATTGATGCTGCCACCTGGCCAGTCGATCTTGTTGGGGGTCTTCCTCTTTTTCTCTAACCCTCCACCTTACCAAACATGATATCCTTCTCCAGCGACTGGTCCCTCTTGACAATATGTTCAAAGTATGAGAGTTGAAGTTTGGCCATCTTGGCCTCCAAGGAACACTCTGGCTGCTCTTCTTCCAAAACGGATCTATTGGTTCTTTTGGAAGCCCATGGCACTTTCAAGATTCTCCTCCAGCACCATAACTTAAAAGCATCAATTCTTATACAGTCTTCCTTATTCACTGTCCAGCTTTCACATGCATATGAAGGTTATTGAAAATACCATGGCTTGGGTCAGGCGCACTTTCGTCCTCAAGCTGGCATCTTTGCTCTTCAACACTTTAAAAAGATCTTGTGCAGCAGATTTTCCTAATGCAATACGTTATTTGATCTCTTGACTGCTGCTACCGTGAGTGTTGATAGTGGATCCAAGAAGAATGAAGTCCTTGACAACTTCAATCTTTTCTCCATTGATAAGAATGTTGTTTATTGGTCCAGTGGT
>NW_006408590.1:9302614-9308381 GCF_000296735.1 Chrysochloris asiatica
GTCGTCTGATCTCTTGACTGCTGCTTCCATGAGTGTTGATAGTTGATTCAAGAAGAATGAAGTCCTTGACAACTTCAGTCTTTTCTCCATTGATAAGAATGTTGTTTATTGGCCCAGTGGTGAGGAGGGGCTGAGTAGCGTAGTGCTTACGAATTGGGCTGCGAACCGCAAGGTCAGTAGTTTGAAACGACCAGCTGCTCCGTGGGAGAAAGATGAGGCGCTCTGCTCCCGTAAAGATTAATAGCCTCGGAAACCCTGTGCAGGGTCGCTATGAGTTGGAACCGACTCCACGGCACACAACAACAACAACAACATATCTGACAGTGTTTCTCTGCTATTCTCTGCTATAAAGTTTTCAGTGACTAAATATTCGGAAGTAGTTCGTCACTCTTTCTTCCTAGTCTGTCTTTGTCTAGAAGCTGATCTGAAACCTGTCCATCATGGGTGACCCTGCTGGTATTTAAAATACCGTTGGCATAGCTTTCAGAATCACAGCAACCCACAAGCCCCCACAGTACGACAAACTGACAGACGAGTGGTGGCCGTTTGGTTTTAAGTGGAAACTGTCACTTTAAATTTTGAGGAGATCTGTGTGCATGCTTAGTAGAATGCTCCAGGGGTGGGAGTGAGGTGTCCTTTAGCTCAGGCATCCACTCTAGTCATCAGAATGGAGGTGCGCAGACAGCGAGAGCCCAATGAACAGATACCAAAAAAAAAAAAAAAAAAAGAATGTCCATGCCATATTAAAATTAAAAGCCCACCAGTACAGTGGGCTTTTCAGCTCATGGAGTGAGAAGCTGAGCACCTCAGGCAGGAGACTTGCTGGTAGAGTGGGGTGCCTTTGGGCACTTGGGTAGAGCTAACACTTTGTGCTTAAGCAGGGCAGAGCCATGGTGAGGGGCTGCAGATCTAGGGCCAGAGACACATGCCTATGGGCATGGTGGAGAAAGGCTGTCCTGAGGGAGGAACTGTGTCCTGAATATTCATGAACCTGAATTATAATCTGTTGCTTTCCTAAGAAACCCCGTAACTGTTAGTAGGATCTGTGAGTTCAGTGCTGCCTGTGTAAACCCACAGGAGAAGTAGGACTGTGGGAGAGACAGTTGGTGTCACAATTGGTAAGAAGGTTGGGAAAAGGTGGCATATCTGACCTGTACCTCAAAGAACCGACTCCACGGCACAGGCACATCACCACCACCACCTCATAGAAATCAGCGTTGGGCCGTGGATCTTGAGTCTCCTCCCCTAGTGAAATCAGAGGAAGTTGGAGGTCTCCGTTAGTTACACCATTTCTGAGATAAACACTGGTCTGCTAACCATGAGATTGGTGGTTTAAGTCTACCAGCTGCTCCATTGGAGAAAGATGAGGCTTTCTGCTCCAGTACAGACTGACAGCCTCAGGCATCACAGGTAGGGTCACTGTGAGTCTGAACTGACTTCATGACATGCAACAGCAACAACAACTAGCAACACAAAGGAGAGCATTTTCTGTAGTAGCGGCCCAAGGCGGATTCCTTTGAGGCAGAGACCAGACCCTCCAACTTTTTTTTTTTTACTAATTCTGTCACCAAATCTCCATGGCACTCTAAGTCTCTGCCCAAGACTTTGAAGAATACGCAGGGTGTTCCAGGGTTGATGTTTCAAGCAGAGGAAACAGTAAAGGTTTTTGTGGCTTGCCCACACTGTGTTACAGAGAGCAGTACTCATTTACTCACGCTATGTCCAAGATTTCTCCAAGTGCTCCCCATGGGGTGTTCCACCTCTCAACCCCTCTGCTCCCACCAGCACCTGGCTCATCTGTGTTTCCCTATTGCCTGTTACATTGTCCTACACTTATTACATTTTTAAACCTTCTTACAGTCCTACTCCCTTAGTTTGGTAGATTCTGCTAGATGTTAGAATATTATTTCATTTAAGTAATTCAGTCAGTAGTGAATGACTGCTTTACTTGGGAATGTGTTTGCATTTTGAAAGAAAGATTTGCTGATAATAGTCACTGTCCAATTTAGCACAATATGTTGTTATTGTTGTTAAGTGTTTTCGTCCAGTTGATTCTGACCCATAGCGACCCTGAATAGAATTTAAGGAGCAGTTGGTGAGTTTGAACCGTCGGTCTTGCAGTTCAAACGACTGTGCAGTCTGGCACACTAAACAGAGGGGAGAGGTAATTTTGACCTGGGATGTCTTCCTTGTTCCCCTCCAACGTTCCTTATACATGTCATCAACTTGGAATCCCATTCAAAACAGGTTCAGCAGTTCATTCTTTCCTTCCTTCATTCAGTATGTTCTGAGTGCCTCACTGTCCTGAGATGACAGAAATGAACAAAACCAACCTTCTCATTTGAAACTCAAGCCACTCCTGGAGGCCAACTCTTAGCCAAATTATAGGCAGTCCTGTCAAATAAATGGTAACACTCATGAAAAATGTGTTCCTTAGAACAATCAACTCTTCGAAACCAAAAGAGCAACATTGGCTCCAAACCAAAGATTTGAAGACAAGAGAGACAGGGTAACCAGATGAATGAAATGGGGATCCCTGGGAGAGTGCTGACACATTGCAAGAGATTGCCACCAGTGTCATGGAACGATTTGTGTATGGATTATTGATTGGGAAACTAATTCATGATGTAAATTATCACCTAAAACCCAATAAAGTGTTTAAACAGAAATGAGCAAAAGCAAGTTCCTGTTTTCATGGCCGTTAGAAACTAGCTCAGGGCTTTCCAGATTTTCATGTACCTAGGGACTGACAGCGTAGTGGTTATGAATCGGCCTGCTAACCTCAGGGTCATCAGTTCAAAACTACCAGCAGTTCCTCAGGAGAAAGATGAGGCTTTCTGCTCCCATAAAGATTTACAGCCTCGGAAATGTTGTACAGGGTCGCTGAGTCAGAACCGACTCCACGGCACACAACAACAACAAGGAACTCCTGATGTGGTGCTGCCGCACTGGACTGAGTTGGCAGTTCACCAGCTGCTCCTCAGAAACCCTATACAGGATTGCTATGAGTCGCAACTGACTCAAGGACACTTAGCAACAACAATGGGACTCCTGGTGTGGCGCTGTAGGATAAGCACTGGACTGTTAAACACAAAGTTGGTGGTTCAAACCCACCAGCTGCTCCTTGGAAACTCTATAAAGGGTCGCTATGAGTTGGAACTGACTCAACAGCAACAACAACAACAACAACAACAACAACTTGAATTACCTAACTATTCTTTTACAATGCAGATTCTGATTTAGGAGGCCTGAAAGTCTACCAAGCTCCCAGGTGATGCTAATGCTTCTGGCTCAGGGCCCACTTTGAGTAACAACTGTCTGTTGTTGTTGTAAAGTGCCGTGGAGTTGATTCTGACCCATAGCAACCCTGTAAGGGTTTCCAAGGAGCAGCTGGTGAGCTTGAACTGCCAACCTTGCAGTTCAAATGGCTTTGTAGTCTGACACATTTACATTAAACCACAGTACCACACCAGGACTCCAACAACTGTCTTTGTTGTTGTTAGGTGCCATTGAGTTGGTACCGACCCATAGCGACCTTATGCACAGCAGAAGGAAACACAGCCCGATCCTGGGCCAACCTCACTATTGTTGTCACGCTTGAGTCCATCGATGCTGCCACTTGGCCAATCCATCTTGTTGGGGGTCTTCCTCTTTTTCTCTGATCCTCCACCTTACCAAACATGATCTCCTTCTCCAGCAACTGCTCCCTCAACTGTCTAGGAGACTGATAGTCAACAAAGGAATGTAGATCAGGCAGTGTTAAGTGCTCTGAAGAAAAACCTGGGTAGGGGATAGCTAGACAGTGTTAACTAGACAGTGATGACTGTGAGTGTGTGTGCATCTGTTTATATGCTCATTTCTATGGGAGGGGAAGCCTCTTGGATCTAAACATGGATATGTGGGAGAAGACTATTACAGGGAGAGGGAAAGCAAATGTGAAGAGCTTGAGGATGGGTTATGCTTGGGCTGGTTGAGGAATTGAATGAGGAAGGGAAAGCAGTAAAAATGATGTTAAGAAGGGAGCTGAGGCCAGATCACAAAGGATTTAGCCTTGGTAAGGACTAGGTATTTTATTTTCATGATATAGTGAGCCATATACGCTCTATATAAGAGGTGAAAGGATTTGACTTCAGTTTCAAAAGATTCACCTTGACTGCTGTGGGAAGAAAAGATTGTAGAAGTGTCGGGGACCCGCCTCGACATAGGGGTTCGGTTCATGAGGAGGAGATACCTGACGGCGATTGCAGTATATCAAGAATACACAGAAAGAGACAAAGAGAGAGACAATGAGGCACCTCAAAGCCAGGGTGGATACATCACTGGTGGGCAGGCTTGGGACTGCAGGCATCGTGGCCTCTGCAGGCAGCAACTCACTGCCCTGCAATCTTTACTGCATGCCTTCCAACCAGTAATGCACACCTGGGGAGGCCCGGGCCTCTGTTTTATTTAGGGGAGGAGCTTCACACCAAGCTGGGAGGGACTTAGGCAAGGTACAGCTAACATCAGTACTTTTCCAGACATTCAGGTAACTTTACATTGTGCTTTGCTGGTTCAAATCCCAGGCCAGCAACTTGGATTCTCAGGCCCAATTAACATATCTATAGCCCCTGAGGTCAGTTGGGGGGAAGGTGAGAGTAATGACAAAAGCTTGGGCGGAGTCCTGCTGCTTCGGCTTCCTGAGCCAGGTCTGCAGGAGGACTGGAGAAGCCCAGGTGAATGGGCTGCACCTGGAAAAGGATTAGGGAGGATGGGTTCTTTGTCTATAGAACAAAGAACCGAGAAGTAGCTAAGATATTTTTAGTTAATCCTTTGGAGAAAGGCTTAACCTTGCAACCTTTAGTCTCTGCTTTAGGAAAATATCACATTTATCTGTGGATTGTCAAAGGCTCCGTGTATTAATTTAATACATATAACTGAATATTAAGATGAAAGACAATTTGCTATTAACTGCCAGTGGCCGCATTTGTTACACTCAGCCCTATAGGGCCTCGAACCTCTGACTAGTCTTACACGGTCCACAACATAGAAGGTTGAGGAGAAAGACCAGGTAGAAGTTTGTTGAAAGCTACTCTGGAGATGAAGATGGCTTAGATAGGGTGGTAGCAGTGGAAGGGGTGAGAGGTTGGATTTTGGATATATTTTGAAGACAGAGCCTTTTTTATTGGATTAGAGGTGGAATATGAGACAAAAAAGACGGCTTCATTGGCTCAGGCAATTGGGAAGATGAATTTGCCATTAATTGAGATGAGGAAGGTTACAGTAGACTCAGGCTTGGAGTAGAAAATAAGTACTCAGTTTCAAATATTTGAGGCTTCAAATATTTGTTAAGTATCCGAGAGGAGATGTTAACTAGCCAGTTGAAAAACTGATCTGCAGTTCCAGGGAGATGGTTCAGTAGCTTCACATGCATGTGAAAGTTGTGCAGCAAATCAGAAAGATGGTAGAAGAATTAATGCATTTAAGTTATGATGTTGGAGAAGAACATTAAAAGTACTATGGACTGCTAGAAGAACAAGCAAGTCTGTGTTGCAAGAAGTACAGCCAGAATGCTCTTCAGAAGTCAGGACGGTGAGACTTCGTCTCTCATAATTTGGACATATTATCAAGAGAGACTAGTTCCTGGAGAAGGACATCATGCTAGGTAGAGTGGAGGGTCAGCAAAAAAGAGGAAGACCCCCCAATGAGATGGTTTGTCACAGTGGCAGCAGCAATGAGCTGAAGCTTATTGGATCCAGAGATATACCCCCCAATGAGATGGTTTGTCACA
>NW_006408590.1:9309308-9310660 GCF_000296735.1 Chrysochloris asiatica
CATGGGATATCAAAGAGATTGGCAGATGATTTCCGCATTCCATTGGGTCACCTCTCTTTGGAATGGGCACAAATATGGATCTCTTCCAATCAGTCGGCCAGATAGTTAGTTGTCTTCCAAATGTTTTGGCAGAGATGAGTGAGTGCCTCCTGTGTCGCCTCACTTTCTCGAAAGATTTCAGTTTTTATTCCATCAGTTCCTGGTGCCTTGTTCTTTGCCAATTCCTTCAGTGCACCTTGGACTTCCTCCTTCAGTATCATTGGCTCTTGTTCATATGCTACCTCTTGAAATGGTTGAACATTAACCATTTCCTTTTGATACAGCGATTCTGTATCATCTTCTCTTGATGCTTTCTGCATCATTCAATAATTTGCCCAGAGAATCTTCAATAATGAAAGTTGAGGCTTGACTTTTTCTTCAGTTCCCCCAGCTTGAGAAATGCTGAGCATGTTCTTCCTTTTTGGTTTTCGGATTCCAGATTTGTGCACATTTTGTTGTAATATTTGGCTTTATCTTTTTGAGCTGATCTTTGAAATTTTCTGTTCAGATCTTGGACCTTTTCATTTCTTCCATTTGCTTTAGCATCTCTACGCTGAAGAGCAAGTTTCAGTGTCTCCTCTGACATCCATTTTGACCTTTTCCTTCTTTCCTGTGTTCTCAATGACTTTGCTTTCTTCATGTATCATGTTCTTAATGCCATCCCACAACTCTTCTGGTCTTCGGTCTTTAGTGTTTAATGTATCAAATCTGTTCTTCAGATGATCTCTAAATTCAGGTGGGATCTATTTAAGGTCATATTTTGGCTCTCATGGACTTGTTTTCATTTTCTTCAACTTCAGTTTGAATTTGCATGTGAGTAATTGATGGTCTGTTCCTGGCCTTGTTTTCACTGATGATATGGAGCTTTTCCATTGTCTCTTTCCATAGAGGTAGTCAATTTGATTTCTATGTATTCCATGTGGCAAGGTCCATGTGTATAGTCATCTGTTATGCTGTCTAAAGAAGGTATTTGAAAGGAACAAATCACTGGTTTTGCAGAATTCTATCATGCGTTCACCAAGGCCATATTTTCCAACTACTGATCCTTCCTCTTTGCTCCCAACCTTTGCATTCCAATTACCAGTAATGATCAAGACATCTTGATTGCATGTTTGATTGATTTCAGATTGAAGAAGTTGGTAGAATTCTTCTATTTCATCCTCACTGGCTTTAGTGGTTGGTTTGTAAATTTAAATAATAGTGGTATTACCTGGGCCTCCCTGTAGGTGCATGGATATTATCCTATCACAGACAGCGTTGTACCTCATGACTGATCTGGATATGTTCTTTTTGACAATGAATGCAACACCATT
>NW_006408590.1:9317445-9339424 GCF_000296735.1 Chrysochloris asiatica
TGAAGCTTATTGGATCCAGAGATATACCCCCCAATGAGATGGTTTGTCACAGTGGCAGCAGCAATGAGCTGAAGCTTATTGGATCCAGAGATATAAATTTGGGAACCATAGCATGGAACTAGATAAGAAACCTAGAGTGGGTACAGAGACGAGGGGATAACTGAGCAACGAGCCCTGGGATACTACAGTGATTAGAGATTCAGAAAGAAGTAGAGACTAGCAAAGGAGACAGAAAAAAAGCAGCAGGGAGACAGGAAGAGAAGGAAGTGTATATGGTCTCCTGAAAAAGCAAGTCAGTATAGTTAAATGAGGACTATCGATGGGCATTGACTTTGGAGATGTGGAGGTTATTTGGTGGCCATGAGTGTGGTAGGAACAAAAGTCTGACTTCAGTGAGCCCAGCAAGACGAAAAATGGGGGGCAATGAACGAAATAACTCTTGGTGTGGCTCTGTGGGTTAATGTGCTGGACTGCAAGGTCAGTTTGACCAGTTCAAGCTCACCAACTTCTCCTCAGAACCTCTCTATGGAGTTATGAATCAGAACTGACTTGATGGCATTTAACAACATAAACTAACAATAAGGGTCGTGGCTAGAGGGAAAGGTGGGCCAAAGGAAGGATTAAATCGCACAATGTTTGTACTTTGATAGTTCCCAGTTTTTTAACATTAAAAACATACAAAAGTGAGCTTTTTTAAAAAAAATTAATTCTTCACATTTAGATGGCTTATTAAATTTATTTGGAGTTTTAACTCTCATCATTAATTACTAATGCTTTAAAAAAAACACAAAAAAACTTGTAGAATGTCCTGAACCTTGCCTTTCCTCTTGGTATCTCACCCTGTAAAGTAAAGAAAATGAAAATATTGGGAATATTAACATTACCTTTTTCATATTGGCAAAAACAGAAGTTTTTTTTTTCCCCCTTCCTGCCTCACCCCTTCCTGAAAACTGAACATCACTTTGGAAACGTCAAGATATTGAAAATCTGATGACAACCAGAGAATCTCTGAGAAGCATACTTCTTTCAAGTCTTAGATTACTAGAATATGATCTAAGGACATTCAGAATGAATGTGCACACTTCCTTTTTTATTTTCACTAACCTTCAGCCCTGTATTGTGGTTTTCTTTCTTTCTTTCTTTAAACAACAACTCTACTCTTCTCCAGACAAAAATGAATAGTTGGAAGAACCCTAAAACATTTTCGTTGCTTGACAACATATCACAAGGAATTTCTAAGTGCACAGAGGAATACATTATTCTAGGTTATGGGATGACTGCCATGGATAGTGATTCTCTTTGGGGACTTCAGGACTAAGGGAGCAGTTAGCACTCTGGGCGTCCTGCATGTCAGTTAGTACAGCTGTGGGAAGGTGGCACATCGACTCAGCGTGTTCCAGGCTCTTTGCTAGATGCTGGGGTTATATGGAAGACAGTCCAGGCCTGGCTGCCCTTGCCCTCAAGTAACCTGTAATCTAGGATAAGATACCTTTACTAAAGTTGGTAAACTACCTCTGTGAATTAGATCAGATGGGGACTATTGCTGTTAGTTGTTGTTGAGTTGATTCTGACTCACGGCAACCCCATGTGTTAATGTGTTATAGAGGAAAACTACTTCATAGCTACATAGGGGTCTCTTGTCTATAATCTTAACAGAGCCCTGGTGGGAAAGTGGGTTATGTGTTGGGTCTGCAAACCCCAGGGCCAGCGATTTGAACCCACCAGTCACTCTGTGGGAGAAGGGGAGGCTTTCTGCTCCTGGAAAGAGTTACAGCCTCAGAAACGATGTAGACTTGCTATGAGAAGAGTCGATTTGATGGCAGTGGGTTTTTACCCTAACATAAACAAATTGCCCCTTATTTCCTTCCATGGTACAACTTGACCACGAGTCATTTGTGCCACCTAGGTGCCCTGGTGGTGCAGTATGTTAAGCATTGGGCTGCTAACCACAAAATTGGAGGTTCAAACTCACCAGCTGCTTGAAGAGATAAAGATGAGACTAGAAAGATTTACAGTCTCGGAAACCCTACGGAGCACTTCTACTTTGTCCTTTAAGGTCGCGATGAGTCAGAATCATCTAGATGGCCATGGGTTGGATTGAAGGACGTTTTTGTTGATATTAGTTGCCATCAATGAGGCTGCAACTCAAGGCAACGTTATGTGTTAAAGCATGAACAGTACCCAGTATTGTACCATCCTCATGCTTGTACCCACTATTGTAACTCTTGTGTCAATCCCTCTCAAGGAGACTTTCTCTCATTTTCACTGACCCGCTATCTAACCAAACATAAAGTCATTATCTAGAGATTGCTTTTTCTGATGACAAGTCCCAAGTAAGTGAGTTGAAATCTTTCCATAATTACATTTAAGGAGTGTTTTAGTTGTATTTCTTCTAAAACTGATTTGTTCATTCTTCTGGCGGTCCCCAATATATTCAGTATTCTTCTTCACGCCTTCACAGTTCGGACACATCACTTCTTCTGTCTTAATTTTGCCATTGTCCAGCTTTTGCATGTATACAAGGTAACTGAAAAGAGCATTCCTCGAGTCACATACACCTTAGTCATCAACGTGACTTCTTTGCTTTTTAAAAACTTTAACAAGCTTATTTGCTGAAGATGTGGTCAATGCAATACGTCATGTAGTCCCTTGGCTGTTGATTCCATGGACATTGACTGTTGATCCGAGTAGAATGAAATTGTTGACAATGTCATTTTCCTCACTATTTACCATGATGCAGTTTATAAATCCAACTGTGAGGATTTTCACTTTCTTTAGGTTCCGGACTAATCCATACTGAAAGGTCTTTGACCTTCAACAGTAAGTATTATCAAGTCATTTTCATTTTTGGCAAGGACTATAGCAAGTCAGAAGGATGCTGTGGTGCTGCAATATAAGCACTGGACTGCTAACTGCAAGGTTGTCATTGTTAAGTGCTGTGTGTCGGTTCTGACTCCTAGTGACCCTGTATAGAGTTTCCAAGTAGCAGCTCTAGTGAGTTTGAACTGCTGACCTTGTGGCTCAAACTGACCTTGAGGTCAAGTGCTTATCCTACAGCATCACACTAGGACTTCAATTGCAAAGTTGGCAGTTTAAACCCACCAGCTGCTCTGTGGGAGAAAGCTGAGACTTTCTGCTCCTGTAAACCTTACAGCCTTAGAAACCCTATAGAGGGTTGATATGAGTTGGAATTGATTCTATGACAGTGGTTTTGTTTTTTTGGTTGTTGTTGTTAAGTGCCACTGAGTTGATTCCAACTCATAGCGACCCTGCATACAGTTTCTGAGGTTGTAAATCTTTGCAGGAGCAGAAAGCCTCATCTTTCTCCCTCAGAGTGACTGGTGGGCTTGAACCACTGACCTTGTGGTTCACAGTCCAGTGCTTATCCTACGAAGCCACCACACTCCCCTTGGTTTTTGGTAGCAAGCAGAGAATACCTGCCATGTCCAAAAGGACAACCACTACTCAGTTGCAGCCTGCAAGGGAATGGAGGTGCCCTATTTCTGACTTTTCAAGAAAAACTGCATCTTTGTGTACAATCTCATGGTTTTAAAATGTCAACCACTAATTCAGAGATTTGAAATGTCATGCTGTATAAACAGTGCACATCCACGAACCATCATTTTATTTTATTTTTTAAAGTCAAGTTTATTAAGGTTTAATTTACAACAGTAAAATTTACCCAATCAGTCAGACTGTACTCATATGGTGAGTTTTGACAGTTGCATACTGCCATGTAGGAATCATCACAATCCAGACTCAGAACATTTCTGTCACCCAGAAATATTCTCTCCATCCTCTTTGCAGCCAGTCCTCTGCCTCTAAACACTCTGGCAACCACCTATCTTTTCTTCTGCCCCAATAGTTTTGCCTGCCCCTGAAACCCATATAAATGGAATCTTATAGCATATAACCTTCTGTGTCTGACTTCTTTCACTGTACATAGTATTCTTCTTCTTTTTTCATTTTAAAATCTTTTCATTGTGGATTGAGTTAAGGTTTACAGAGCAGACCATCAGTTTTATATTCAACAAATCATTCACTTTGTTTCATCTTGATTGCAATTTCCTCCATGTAACAATATTTATCTTACTTCTTCCCTGTGTTTCCTGTTTCCATCTCTCCTTCTTTCCCCACCATTCTGAATTTTGCCCTTAAGTAAATGCTGCTCTTTTGATCTTGAATGACTGACCACTGTATGGTGTGTGGAACTCACTAGTGTTGTTGTCCCTCTAGAAACCTGTCTGTTGCTTGGTTTCATGAGATCATCAGTTTTACATTAAACAATTCATTCAGATTTTGTTTCATCTTATTGATTCAGTATCTTCAACGTAACATCATGTGTCCTACTTCTTCCCTGTGTTTCCTGGTTCCATTCCACTTTTCCTAACCCTTCTTAATTTTGTCCTTGGGTAAATACTGTCCTTTTGATCTCAAATGGTTGATTATTCTAAGATGTGTATCCCTCCCTAATGTTATTGTTCCCCTTTTAGATCGAGCCATTGGCTGGAAATTGAACCACAGATGTGAGTTCAGTTCCAGACTTGAAGGGTGACTAAGGATCATAGTCTCGGGGTTCCATCACTCTCCGTTTGACCATTAAGCCTGTTTTTTTTTTTTATGATTTTGAGTTTTGTTCCACATTTTCTTCCACTCTATCCAGGAACTTCTATTGTGATCCCTTTCATAGTAGTTGGTAGGGGTAGCCGGGTACCATCTAGTTCTTCTGGTCTCAGGGCTGTGGAGACTAATGTTCGTGTGGTCCATTAGTCCAGTGAGCTAATTGTTTCCATGTGTCTGTGATTTTCATCACTTTTCTTTGCTCCAAAAAGAGAGACCAGTAGTTTCAGCTTAGGTGGTCACGTATGAGCTTTTAAGATACCAGTCACTACTCAACACAGTAGGATGTAGAAGATTGTCTCTATGGACTGTGTTATGCCACTTGGCCTTTGTGTGTCTCCAAACTATGTCCTGAGACTTCAAGCCCAGCAACTCGCTCCCTCAAGGTGTTTGGTTATGTCTAAGAAGTTTTCATTAACTTTGTCTTCTGTATACTCTATCACAGCTATGGATGCATTTTCAGCAATAATAAATACACATGTACAAATATACTTTGTCACACCTGTCTGCATTTGTGAGCACACTGCCGCTCCCCCTCCCATACCCACTCAATGTGTGTGTCTCCTCATGTGTCTACTGTTATTACAGGGTATTGTAAATAACAGTATTTATCTCTATTGCCTTTAACTCTTGCCCTCTTCCTGGTGTCTTCCCCTGCCTTCATCATTCCCCTCCCCACCACTCCCTCTTATTGTTGTATATTGCCTTCCCCTTCATCCAAGTGGACAGGTGTCTGTCTACCCTCTAACTAGTGACTTGTCCTCTCTTTTGCTCCCACTCCATCAAAATTTAAAAAAAACAAACTTTGCTGGGGTGAGGTGATATTGCATTGTTATTTTGATTTGAATCTCTCTAATGACTATGGATTAATGCTCTGGACTGCAAGGTCAGTTTGAACTGCAAGGTCGGCGGTTCAAGCTCACCAGTTACTTCTTGGGAACCCTATACAGGGTTGCTATGGGTTGAAGCTGACTCCACAGCATTTAACAACAACAACAAAGGCTAATTGTGAGCGTTTCTTTAAATGTTTGTTGGCCTCTTGAATGCCCTCTTTGATGAAGTGTCTTTTCATATCCTCTGCCCACTTTAAAATTGGATTATTTGCTGGTTTATTGTTGAGGTTTCCTGTAAACTTTAGAGATTAGATCTTTGATATGTCATTGCTGAAAGTTTTTTCCCAGTCTGTGGGTTCTCTTTTTATTCACTTGGTGAAACCTTTTGATGAGCATAAGTGTTTAATTTTTAGGCGGTCCCAGTCTTCTAGTTTGTTTTCTGTGGTTTGTGTGTTTTCAGTTATGTTTGATAGTGTATTTATAACGTAGTATTTTTAAGGATCATCCATGTTGGTACATGTGCCAATAATTCTGTCCTTTACATTGCTGTGTAGTATTCCATTGTACCACAATTAATTGATCCATTCACAATTCGACTGACATTTGGATTACTTCGAGTTTTTGGCATAACAGTCTTTGTGTGGACATATGTCTTCATTTCTTTTGCGTTACATGTTAGGTATATGTATAATCTTAAAGAAACTGCCAATTATGTTCCAAAGTGGCTGTACCATTTTGCATTTCCAACAACAATTGTTGAGTATCCTAACCAGCATTTGATACTGTCATTAAAAAAAAAAAAAATCAGCCATTTTAATAGTTGTTTAGAGGTATATCATTGTGGTTTTAGTTTGCATTTCCCTAATTACTCGTAGTGTTGTAAATCTTTTTATGTGCTTATGTGTCATCTATATTTCTTCTTTGGTGAAGTGCCTTTAAAATCTTTTGCTCATCTAAAAAAATAGGTTGTTTGCGTTCTTATTATTAGTCTTGAACTTTCTTTATATATACCTTTATCAGATATATGTTTGCAAATATTTTCTCCCAGTTTGTGATTTTTCTTTTCATTTACTTAACAATGTCTTTCAAAAGGCAGTTTTTAACTTTTATGAACTCTAATTTATCATCTTATATTTGTGTGCTAGCATAGAACTCATTATTTAGCCAAGGTCACAAAGATTTTCTGTATGTTTCTTTCATGTTTTATAGTTTTAGGTCTATGATCAATTTTTTGTTAATTTTAATACATAATGCAATGAAAGTGTTGAAGTTATTAATTTTTTCTCATATGGATATTAAATGGTTCTAGCATCATTTATTGAAAAGACAATCCTTATTCCATTGAATTACCTTGGCACTATACATGTGTGGGTCTATTTCTGGACTCTGTTCTGTTCCATTGATCTATCTTCTTATGCTGATAGAACAGTCTGACTTGAACTTTCTTAACCTTGACATTATTGACATTTTCGGTTGGAATTCTTTGTATTGGAGGACTGTTCTGTGCATTGTAGGATATTTAGCAAGAGTTCTGGTTTCTAACCTCTACAAGCCAGTATTTCCTTCCATACGTTGTGACAATCAAGCATGTTTCAAGGCAAAGTCACCCCCAGTTGGGATCCTCTGCTATAGCTTAATGGTGTTAAAATGTCAATCTTGCCTAATTGATCTAAATTCAGTGAAATACCTGTCAAAATCCCACCAAGCTTTTCTTTGTAGAGAATGATAAATTAATAAAATTTGTTGTTACATGCCTTAGAGTCGGTTCCAAGGAGTGGCTGGTGAGCTTGAACCACTGACCTAGTGGTTCAAACCAACTTTGTAGTCCAGTGTGTTAACTCACAGTGCCACACCAAGCAAGTCTCCTAGCAAGTCTTAAAACAGGTAGTATGAGTTCCCCAATTTTGTTTTCTTTTTCAAAATTGATTTGACAATTCTATATTTTCCACATAGATTTTTAGAATAATGTTATCATTTTCTATAAAGAAAAGCTTGGTGGGATTTTGACAGGTATTTCATTGAATTTAGATCCATTAGGCAGGATTGACATTTTAACAAAATTAAAATTTTTGAACTCTGAGTATGATATTGCTATTTAGTTGTGGTTGTTGTTTTTAGGTGCCGTTGGGTTGGCTCTGACTCATAGTGACTCTGCACATCAGAACCAAACGCTGCCCGGTCTTGAGCTTTCCTCACAGTTGTTGTTACCCTTGAACCCATTACTGCTGCCACTGTGCCAATACATCTTGTTGGGGCTTTCCTCTTTTTCACTGTCCCTCCACATTTCCAAGCATGATGTCCTTTTCCAGGGACTGGTCCCTCCTGATCACATGTCCAAAGTAGAAGAGATTAAGTCCTGCCATGCTGCCTTCTTATGAGCATTCTGGTTGTACTTCTTCTAAAACAGATCTGTTTGTTCTTCTGGCTGGCCATAGTATTTACAGTATTCTTGCAAACACCTTAGCTCAATGGCATCAATTCTGCTACAGTCGTCCTTATCTATTGTCCAACTTTCAGATGTATAAGATACTATTGAAAATGTGTTGGGTTAGGTGCATCTTAGTCCTCAAACTGATCACTCTACTCTTGAACACTTTAAAGAGGTCTTGCACAGCAGATTTGCCTAATACTATATGTCATTTGATTTATTGACTGCTGCTTCTTTGAGTGTTGATTGTAAATCCAAGCAAAATGAAGTCACTGAAACCTTCACTCTTTTCTTCAGTGGCAAGGATTTTTGTTGTCTTTATATTGCAGTGCAATCCATACTGAAGGCTGTATGTAGTCTTTGATCTTCATCAATAAGTATTTTAAATCCTCTTCGCTTCCAACAAGCAAGATTGTAGCATCTGCATATTGCAAGTTGCTAGTGAGTCTACCTCCAATCCTGATGCCATGTTCTTCTTTATATAATTCAGTTTCTTGGATTATTTGTCAGCATGCATATTGAACAACTATTGCAAAAAGATGCAACCCTGGCACATACCCTTTCTTGATTTTAAACAATTCAGTATCCCCTTGTTTTGTTTGAACTACTGTCTCTGGGTCTACGTACAGGTTCCTCATGAGTACAATGTAGTGTTCTGGAATAGCCATTCTTCACAGTTTTCCCTAGCTTGTCATGATCCACATACTTGAAAGCTTTTACATAGTCAGTAAAGCACAAGTAAACATCTCTCTGGAATTTCAGTCAAGATCCATTTGATGTCAGTAAATGATATGCCTTTGTTCCATATCCTCTTCTGAATACAGCTTTAATTTATGGTAGTTCCTTGTCAATGTATTTTTGCAGTTGTTTTGAATTACCTTCAGCACAATTTTACTTGTATGCGATATTAATGACGTTGTTTGATTATTTCCACATTCTGTTGGGCACCTCTCTTTGGAATAGACACAAGTTTGTATCTCTTCTTAGCAGTTGATCAGGTAGCTGCTTTCCAAATTTCTTGGCATAGGTAAGTGAGTGCCTCCAGTGCTACATCAGTTTGTTGAAAGATTCCAATTTATGTTTCATCAACTCCTGGAGCCCTGATTTTCCACTAATGTCTTCAGTGCAACTTGGACTTCTTCAGTACCATCAGTTCTTTGTCATATGCTACATCTTGAAATTGTAGAACATCAACCATTTATTTCTTTTTGGTACAGTGACTATATATCTTCCATCTTCATTTGATGCTTTCTGCATCATTCAATATTTTGCCCAAAGAAACCTTCAACATTGCAATTCGAGGTTTGAATTTTTCTTCAGTTCTTTCAGCTTGAGAAATCTGATCTTATTCTTGCCTTTTGGTTTTCTACCTCCAGGTCTTTGCACAGTTCATTATAATATTTGACTTTGTCTTCTCAAGCTGCCCTTTGACATATTCTGTTCAGCTCGTTTACTTCCTCATTTCTTCCAGTCACTTTAGTATTTCTACACAGGAAAGCAAGTTTCAGAGTCTTTTGACATCCATTTTTTTTCTTCTTCTTCTTTCTTTACTGTCTTTTTAATTACCTGCTTTCTTCTTGTATGATGTTCTTGATGTCATCCCATAACCCTCTGGTCTTTGGTCATTAGTGTCTAAAGCTTCAAATCTGTTCTTGAGATGATCTCTAAATTCAGGTGGGATATGTTCAAGGTCATATTTTGGCTCTCATAGACTTGTTTTCATTTTCTTTAGTTTCATCCTGAATTTGCATATGAGAAATTGATGGTCTGTTCCACAGTTGTTCCCTGGTCTTGCTTTGGCTGATGACATCGAGCTTTTCCACTATCTATTTCCATAAATGTAGTCAGTTTGATTGCTGTATATTCTGTCTGGTGAGGTCCAGGGGTATTAGTCATCTTTTATCTTGTTTTAAAAAGGAATTTTCAATGAATAAGCCATTGGTTTTGCAAAATTCTGTCATGCCAGTATCAGCACCAGTTCTATCACCAATGCCTTATTTTCCAAATCCTGATCCTTCCTGCTTGTTTCCAACCTTCACATTCCAAACATCAGTGATTATCAATACATCTTGATTACTTGTTTGATCAATTTCAGACTAAAATTGGTAGAATTCTTCAATTTCATCATTACTGGCTTTATTGGTTGGTGGGTAAATTTGGATAATAGTGATTTTCACTAGTCTTCCTTGCAGGCATATGGGTGTTATTTATTTGTTGTTGTTGTTAAGTGCCATCAAGTTGATTTTGACTCATAGCCACCCTGTATAGGGTTTCTGAGGAGCGCTGGTGAGCTTGAACCGCCGACCTTTTAGTTCAAATGGCTTTGCAGTCTGGCTCATTAACCCGTAGCGCCACACCAGTACTCCTGTAATCATAATGTTGTTGTTGTTAAGTGCTGTCGAGTCGATTCTGACCCATAGCCAACCTGTATAGGGTTTCTGAGGAGCAGCTGGTGAGCTTGAACCACCGACCTTGCAGTTCAAATGGCTTTGCAGTCTGGCTCATTAACCCACAGTGCCACACCAGCACTCCTGTAATCATAATGTTGTTGTTGTTAAGTGATGTCGAGTTGATTCTGACCCATAGCCACCCTGTATAGGGTTTCCAAGGAGTAGCTGGTGAGCTTGAACCGCCGATCTTGCAGTTCAAATGGCTTTGCAGTCTGGCGCATTAACCCACAGCGCCACAGATAGTCTTTAATTTCTTTAATCAATAGTTCATAGCTGTCAGCTATAAATTCTACACATACACATTTCATGCTTTCAATATTTAGTAAATAGTACTAAAATTTTTGTTTGTATATGGGAATATGATTTCAAAAATATTAGTCATGTCTAGTAATGCTTCTAAACTCATTTTAATTCTAGTAGCTTTTTGCTGAACTTTTGTGACTTTCCCAGATTGTAGGCAATCATGTTATTGGTAAATCTAGATAGTTTCTTTTCTTGTTTTCCAGTCTGTGTGCTTATTTATTTATTTAGCTTTACTTCACTGGTTGGGATCCCCATTATGGTATTAAACAGGAGTGGTTAGAGTGGACAGCTTTGACTTTTTCCTGGTTTTAGGGAGAAAACAGTCAGTCTTTCACTATTTTTTTTTTTTTAAGTTTTTATTGTGAATTGGGTGATCGTTTACATGGGCGAACACCAGCTTTACATTCATCCTATTGTGTTTCTTTTCATTGCAATGATTACAATCCCCTCCATGCATCATCATTCAACAGCATTTGCTTCCATTCCCTCGGGGTTTTTTGTTTTTTTTTTTTGATGTACACTGAAGCCCTCAGGAAAATACAACCATTTAAACAACCAAAGGGCACACCCTGCAAGCCAGCTTCCCCACTGTCAGCACACAGCCCCTCTCCCTTCCTGAGTCTAGGGTCCCCAGCCACCACATCGCTTCACATCATCATCTCTGCCTCCATCTCTGGCTTCACTGTTTCTCTGGATACAGTCCTGTACTCCACTCTTCTCCCTTGATGGTCCCAAGGTCCTTTGCTCCTGTACTGCAAGATCAACCACTCCCCTCTTTAACTATTAAATGTGACATTAGCTGTGGTTTTCATATGCCCTTTGTCATGTTTAGAGGTTCCCTTCTATTCCTAGTTTACTGTGAGTTTTTGTAATGAATGGATATTTAATTTTGTTAAATGTTTTATCTATATTTATTGTATGATCATGTGATTGATCTTTTTAAGTGTGAAAAAAAAATGGAATTGGTTGATTTTAGAATGTGGAATCAACCTTGCATTCCTAGGATGAATGCCACTTGGTCATAATGTACAAGAGGGCTTCAAAACTTCATGGAAAGTAGAAATAAAAGTGGAATTTTTACACAAACTTTTTGAAGCCCCTTTGCATATTCCTATTTATATATTGCTGGGTTTGGTTTTCTATTATTAAAAAAAAGTTTGATCCTATGTTTATGAGGAATATTGGTATGTAGTTTTCTTGAAATGTATTTGCCTTATTTTGACCTCATATAATAGTAAGGAAGTATTCTCTCCTTTCTTCTGGAAGTGTTTCTAGAAATGGTATTATTATTTCCTTAGGGTCTCTGGTCTTACAGATTGGATGGAAGATCACTCAAGCATCTCTTCAGTAAAATAAAACGTATCAGCACTCCTAGTACATTTCCTCATTATTAGGACATATCAGTGGACCCATCCTGAACATCAGGACAGAGATCTGGTCTAGGTTTAGGGAGAAATGGTGCAGGAATGTTCAGAAGACTAATGTCACCAATGGTTTGCTGTTTGTCAAGGCACTTAACTTTTCATGACTTTAGTTTTCTCATTTGTGAATACAAGCCTCAATACTTCCCTTTCTTCCACCATCCCCCTGGCTATGTGTTTATGATCCTCTGTGGCGCTGTGGGTTAATGCGCCAGACTGCAAAGCCATTTAAACTACAAGGTCGGCGGTTCAAGCTCACCAGATGCTTTAGTGGAGTTACACCAACTGCATTCCTTACCTCTTTCTATATTAGCAACAAGTCTAGCCAAAGACCAGAAAGCTCTCATCCTGAAAAGGGAATAGTTTTCCCATATTGTGCTAGCCTGGTTCCAATTTGGAGCTAACTAATATTAAATATTCCTTGACTTATAAAAAAATTATAAAAGTAATACGTTGTTGTTGTTGTTGTTGTTAGGTGCCATTGAGTCACTTCCAACTCATAGCAACCCTGTATAGGGTTTTGGAGGCTGTAAATCTTTATGGAAACAGAAAGCCTCATCTTTCTCCTGTAGAACATCTGGTGGCTTGCCGTGTTTTTCTGGGTCTCACAAGTCTCCTTCCTGCCTTTGACAGTGAGAAAAGTCTTACCATTTTTCTATTGCTCCTCTTAGTGGAAATTATTTGACAGGTTTTCGCCTTAAACAGGCTCCACCTTTTTCAGGTTTTACTATGAATATATCATCACTTGATTTGTTTTTTAAAGAATAGAGTGTATAATATTTAACACCTTGCTTTTTTTCACTTAACTCTATATTCTGGCCCTTTGTCCATGCTAAGCTTTGCCTTAAGACAATGTCAACATTGCCCTGAAATATGGAAGAAGAACTATAAGGGCAAACAGTTTTGAGAACTAGAAGTCAGATCCAAACCTACAGAGTTAATGTTCTTAGACTATTTCCCCCATTTCCTGTATTGCCTTGACCTCTTTCCCTAGAAAATACCTCCACCGATATTTAAGGAAAATCATGGGCCCTTTTAAACGCCAAATAAAATGGGGATAAACACTGTTTTTAAACCAACTAATATAGTTGTAAATAAGGCCAAGTAGCTGCCCTGAGTATTTAGCCCAAGGTCATTACTGCACCTGCTGTCTGCCCACTTAGGCAAGACTTTGCCTAATGCATCCTGACCATGAGAGGGGAATTTGATTTTGATTTTGATTTATATGTGTTAAATCTATTCTTAGCTTGAAATAAAATCTCCTCACACCAGAGATACAAAATGGCTTTGGTGTTTATGAAGCACCAGTAAATACAAAGGTCTAGATGTTTCTGACTTTACTCTTTCAATGTAAATTATGAAATTAAATGCCTAGAATAAGGCTAAGACTCCCACACCTACCCCACTTCATCTGTTCCTGGGAATGAATGCTTCTCCTCTGTCCCTTGTCTTTTTATTTACCAGATGTCAACAGCAAACCAAAGCAGGCGGAAGAAAAATATGAAGTCTGAAAAGAAAATGTGTTGAAATTAATAGCTCAGCTTATAAAATCTTGTTGAAAAGAGCTGAGCAAAAATATCTCTAGAACCTACATGTTTCATTATCAAATAATGAGTCTTTGTTTTGAGAAGAATGGAAGGATCTGGATTATGAGCTTTATTTTGCAAATAATCAAACTGGATGAAAAGGGTACTCAAGAATCAGCACCATGGAGACTGTTTGGGGCAGTTTCCAATTATTATCTTATTAATACTGGAATACTGGAAGTTAACAAGAATCAACCTGTTGAACCCTAATGAATATAAACCTTTTCTTCAGGAGAATAGGGGATGATTTCTTGTCTCTGGTCCAGCAATACTTTAAACAACCGTTTTTCTGTTCTTATGGCTAATGTGTAGATTCAGTGGTAGAATCCTTGCTTGTTTTCTTTGTGGGTCATGCATGTTCGAGTATCGACCAATCCGCCTCATGTGCAGCCTGCTCCTGTCTGTCAGTGGAGGTTTGTATGATGCTATGATGCTGAACAGGCTTCAGTGGCACTCCCAGACTGGGAACACAGGCGATGATAGCCTAAACAAGCAAACTAGGAAGAAAGACCTGTGATCTACTTGCAAAAAATCTGCCAGTCCAAACCCTATGGATCATAACAGTTCAATCCTGTTGTGCATGGGGTCAATCCTGTCACCATGTGTCAGCGGCGAATTAGATGTCAGCTAGCAACAACATGGCTAATGTCATACCTCTAGATAACAGTCCCCAGAGTTTGGTACAGCATTTCAGAGTTGTTGAAACAGTTACTTTCTTTGCATTTGAATCTCTCACATCACTCCTAAAAGAGAGTTGAGGAAGACATTTGCTGAGGGTCACACAGTGGTCCAGGATTTTCACATTCTTCTGTGGTTCAGAAACAAACTACTTAGAGACTACACCTGTGCCTGAGCTACACAACTAAAATGAGCTCAGATGTAGGGTTCTCAGTCATAGGGGCAATTTCCCAAGACATAGTCAGAATAACAATGAAGTATAATGGGCCAGTGGGGATCGTAATTAACTGACAGAAATAATAGATAACGTTTATTGATCATTAAGTACTTATATTAGCTCATCTGATTCGCGCAACTGCGATCACTCAGCTGTGAAGCAGGTTCTATGATTTTCCCCACGTTTCAGATGAAGAAAGTGAGGCATAGACTAGCTTAACCATGTCACATGGTTAAGTATCAGCACCGGGATTTGAACTCAGGCATTTTGATTCTACAGCCCTCATACTACTCCGTGATATTACTTTGCTAGACAATGAAGGGCTGAGTATATCTGCTTAATGTCTCATGAGCCCGGTGACCTCTTGCCTCTCCCTCCTCCTCCCTCCCCAGAAGAGCCTGGCATTCTCTGTTTTCCTATAGCTTCTTGGTCCTGGTAGTGAAAGCTTTCATGTGGCTTTGGCTTGTGTGATGCTCACTGCAGTCAAAACTGGCAAGATTTTGAAGTTTATATGCCTACCATCCAGTGTGTCCCAGTTCCACATTCCCAGGAGGGAGAATCAGGCTGTCTGAAGTTGGCCTGTGTGGTCAGGATGTAGTCCTCATTCAGCCAGCATAGGCTGGAGGAGAACTGGTACACAGTATGAGAATGGTTTCCTAAGCTCACCCTGTCAGCCATGGCTTTTGGTAGAGGATACTTTTGAATAAGGTGGTATAGGTGGGACAAGCTACTCAAATTTCCCCCCTCCTTCATAGCAGTAAAACACAGGATCATGTGCTGGCTAAACAGGCTCTAGGAAAGACAAAAACCCAACATGTCCAAAGTATGAGAGACAATGTTTTGCCTTCCTTGTTCTAAGGAGCATTCTGGCTATATGTTTTCTAAGACAGATTTGTCTGTTCTTCTGATAGTCCACAGTATTTTCAATATTCTTCTCCAACACCAGAGTCCAAATGCATTGATTCTTCTACAGTTTTTCATAGTCATTATCCAACTTTCACATGTGTTTGTTGTTGTTAAGTGCCATTGAGTCAGTTCCAACTCATAGCAACCCTGTATAGGGTTTCCGAGGAGTGGCTGATGAGTTTGAACCACCGACCTTATGGTTCAAATGGACCTTGTGATCCAGTGCTTATCCTTGGGTTTGGCATACCTTGATCCTCAAAGTAACATCTCTGGGGGGGGGATCAAAAAAAAAAAAAAAAAAAGGAATAACCACCAATGAGATGGATTGACACGGTGGCAGCAACAGTGAACTCAAGTATAACAATTGTGAGGATAGGACAGGACCTGGAAGTGTTTTGTTCTGTTGGGCATATGAGTTGGAACCAATTTGGCAGCACCTAACAACAACAGTGAAAGACAATGATGACAAATGGGCTCATTTGTAGTGTTGGCCCATGTCTGTGATGCGAAGACTCACTGTGGTTGATTTTAAGCTACCAATGTGACAGCTGAGTTGGGAAGAGATGCTTAGCTCTGATAATGACCTTTGCTCCTCTCTGTATATGATCTGGAACTAGCTCTGAGACAGCTTACACAAGAAGTGCAGGATGTCTCCAAGGATCTCAGAGTCTAGGCCTAATAGGTTAGCCAACTGGATGGCTTGTAATTACCCCAATGGAAACAATACTGCAAGGAGGAGAGGGTAAAAGTTAGATTTGGCAAGTAGCTTGAAGTGTATGCTCCCAAGAATGTAACCCAGTAGTCACACAGAGATGCTTTCTAAAAAAATTATCATTTCCTTTGACTTTAATATTTCACTGTGACATATAATAATCCTTTCATTGATTTTAAGATTCTAGACTTCATTTTCTTGAATGGGTATTGTTTTTTTTAATGACACTGAAAGGTGTCATTTTTTCCTTGTTTACAGATAAATGTCACTGTCTCTTTCTCATTTGGTGTTGTCATTAAAGGACTCTTTCTTGCATTAACCAAGCCTAGAGATACAAAGTCCATGTGGTGGGCCCTAGTAGACATTTCTCAGTCACATACACACTTTCATTCTTGATTGGAGGCTTTTATTTATGATCCTAAGGTCACCTCTCAGTTCATGTAATTATGCTAAAAGCAAAGGCAATCTCACAAATGCCACCTCTGACTGAGTGTCAGAGCCTTTCACAAATCTCAAGGCCTGTCTGGTGGGTTCTTTTCAGTGCATATCTGGGAGTCTCGGCTTCTGTGTGCTACTTAGAATTCTGTCAGTATCCCCCATCTTTCCATCTGATGGAACATTTTTGCTAACCCTGGTCAGCTCTCAGAAAGCATGGGATTGGCTACTGGGAGATAGAGTGAAAAGGTGTCAGCAGTGTAGCTCTGTTACTCTCCTCACACATGGAGCTCCAAGTGTTCTACTGATGGAAGGTCAGTGTTTTTACCTATATAAAAAAAACTCAATTAATTTATCATTTCCTGTGGGATATAGCAAGAGAAAAAACGTACAAGATTCTTTTATTTTCCCTATTTCAGTAAAATATTGTCCTGGTCTGTAAAGGCCCTGGTGGTACAGTGGTTAAGAGTTCAGAGTGCGAACTGACACGTTGGCAGTTCGAAATCACCAGAGAAAGATGTGGGCCACCTGCTTCTGTAAAAATTTCAGCCTTGGAAACCTTATAGGGATGCGATGAGTTGGAAGTGACTCAATGACAACAGGGTTTTGTTTTGTTCCATTCTGTAGATTGGTTGAAATCAGAATCAGAGCTCTAACTTTTCTGAAACAGCTGTTGTTATGTTAGTCCCTGGATGAAGAGTTTCATCTTATTTAATCCCCATGACACCACTGAGATACTTCTTGCTCATTTTGCTTGGAGGAAGCTACGATGAGAGAACATTTAAGAAACTGACTTGCCTAAGGGTATACTATAAGGAGCTCTGGTAGCGTAGTGGTTACGAATTGGGCTGTAAACCGCAAAGTCAGCAGTTCAAAACTACCAGCTATTCCGTGGGAGAAAGATGAGGCTTTCTGCTCCCATAAAGATTTTCAGCCTCGGAAACCCTGTACAGGATCGCTATGAGTCGGAACCAACTCCACGGCACATAACAACAACAACAAAGGATATACTGTAAGTGGTGGAGCTGGGATTTGAAACCAGACAATAATGTAAAAATATTTTCAGGAGCTCTGGTAGCATAGTGGTTACGAATCAGGCTGCGAACTGCAAGGTCAGCAGTTCAAAACTACCAGCTGTTCCTCCAGAGAAAGATGAGGCTTTCTGCTCCCGTACAGATTTACAGCCTCGGAAACCCTGTACAGGGTTGCTATGAGTTGGAACTGATTCCGCGGCACATAACCAACCACCAAGCAGTCTTTATCCCTCTTGAACATCTTACTATTAAATTTCAAACATATGTTGTTGTTAAGTGCTGTTGAGTCTTTTCTGACTCATATTTAGGGAGTTTTGTTATTGTTGTTAAATCCCATTAAGTTGGTTCCGACTCAGAGCAACCTTGTATAGGGTTTCCAAGGAGTGGCTGGTGGGTTTGAACTACCAACCTTGCAGTTAGCAGTCCAGTGCTTATCTTACAGTGCCACACCAGTATTGGATAATTGTGATGTTGAACCACATTGGTGGTTCAGACTCACCAGCTGCTCCTTGGAAGCCCCATACAGGGTTGCAATGAGTCAACCAACTTGATAGTATTTAACAACAACATAAAGGTATAAGTTCTGGTGTGGCACTGTAGGCTAAGCACTGGACTGCAAGGTTGGTTTGAATCCCAGGGTTGGCAGTTCAAACCCATCAGCTGCTCCTCAGAAACCCTATACAAGGTTGTTATGAGTCAGGACCAACTTGATGGCACTTTACAACAGAAGGAAGTGTTTTCATCAGACCTAAACCTGTTATATTAAGGAGCTCTGGTAGCGTAGTGGTTATGAATCGGGCTGTAAACCTTAAGGTCAGCGGTTCGAAACTACCAGCTGCTCTGCAGGAGAAAGATCAGGCTTTCTACTCCTGTAAAGGTTTACACTCTTGGAAACCCTGTACAGGGTCGCTATGGGTCGAAACCGACTCGACGGCACTTAACAACAACAATAACAACAAACCTGTTATATTATTTCTGGTCTTAAAACCTTGGTGCTGTGAATATTTATGCAACATTTCAGCTTGTAATTCCTTGTTTAACAGCAACAGTTCTTGGAGACAAAGAAACCTCATTCAAATTACTAGACTGAGCAGAGCAGGGCTTTAGCCTGCCTTTGCTCATTGCTGTACCCTCCAAAGGGCTTGGCACATAGTAGGTCTCAATAAATCTTTGTGATCTTATGAAGAAATCTCACTTTTGCAGAGGGCAATATAATAATAGCTAGCATTTCCTGGTGTGGCGCTGTGGGTTAATATGCTGGACTGCAAGGTCGGTTTGAATCTCAAGTTAGGTGGTTCAAGCTCACCAGCTGCTCCTAGGAAACCCTATACAGGGTGGCTACGGGCTGGAACTGACTCAACAGCACCTAACAGCAACAACAACACTTACTTATTGCTTATCATGTGCTTAATTCTGTTAGCAGTCTGGGGGACCGCTTTAAAAACAGATGCTAAGATGTGGACATGGTGTTGGCTGCACGATTATTGTTGTTAGGTGCCATTGAGGCCGTACCGACTCATAGTGACCTTATGCACAGCAGAACGAAACACTGCCCGATCCTGGGCCAACCTCACTACTGTTGCCACGCTTGAGCCCATTGATGCTGCCACTTTGTCAATCCATCTCACTGGGGGTCTTCCTTTTTTTCTCTGACCCTCCACCTTACCGAACATGATACCCTTCTCCAAAGACAGATCCCTCCTGACAATATGTCTGAAGTAGGAGAGATGAAGTTTGGCCATCCTGGCCTCCAAGGAGTACTCTGGCTGCACTTCTTCCAAAACGGATTGGTTCTTTTGGCAGCCCATGGCACTTTCAATATTCTCCTTGAATACTATAACTCAAAAGCATCAATTCTTCTATGGTCTTCTTTATTCACTGTCCAACTTTCACATGCATATGAGGTTATTGAAAACACCATGGCTTGGATCAGGTATATCTTAGTGGTGAGGATTTTTGTTTTCTTGACATTAAGATGTAATCCATACTAAAGGCTGTGCTCTTTGATCTTCATCAGTAAATGTTTTAAGTACTCTTCACTTTCAGCAAGCAAGGGTGTATCATCTGCATATCACAGGTTATTAACGAGTCTTCCTCCAATCCTGATACCACGTTTTTCTTCATAGAACCCAGCTTCTCAGATTATTTGCTCAGCATACAAGTTGAATAAGTATGGTGAAAGCATACACCCCTGTCACACACCTTTCATAATTTTAAACCATTCAGTGTTCTCACGTTCTGTTCAAACAGCTACCTCTTGGTTCATGTACAGCTTCCTCATGAGCACAATTAAGTGTTCCAGAATACTCATACTTCACAATGTTGTCCATAGCTTGTCATGATTCACACAATCGAAAGCCCTTGCATAGTCAATAATAAATCACATGTAAACATCTTTTTGATATTCTCTGCTTTCAGCCAAGATCCTTCGGACATCAGCAATGATATCCCTCGTTCCACGGCCTCTTCTGAATCCTTCTTGAACCTTTGGAAGTTCTCTGTCAATGTATGCTTGTAGCCATTTCTGTATTACTTTTAGTAAAACTTAACTCGCATGGGATATCAAAGAGATTGTTGGATGATTTCCACATTCCGTTGGGTTACCTCTCTTTGGAATGGGCACAAATAATGGATTTCTTCCAATCAGTTGGCCAGATAGTTGTCTTCCAAATTTCTTGGCAGAGATGAGTGAGTGCCTCCTGTACTGCCTCACTTTTTGAAAGATTTCACTTTTGATTCCATCAGTTCCTGGTGCCTTGTTCTTTGCCAATTCCTTCAATGCACCTTGGATTTCCTCCTTCAGTATCATTGGCTCTTGATCATATGTTACCTCTTGAAATGGTTGAATATCAACCATTTCCTTTTGGTACAGTGACTCTGTGTATTCCTTCCATTTTCTTTTGATGCTTTCTGCATCATTCATTAATTTGCCCAGGGAATCCTTCAATAACAAAAGTTGAGGCTTGAATTTTTTCTTCAGTTCCCCCAGCTTGAGAAATGCTGAGTGTGGTCTTCCTTTTTGGTATTCTGACTCCAGATATTTGCACATTTTTTTGTAAATTTGGCTTTATCTTCTTGAGGTGACCTTTTTTGAAATTTTCTGTTCAGCTCTTGGACCTCCTCATTTTTTCCATTTGCTTTACCACTTCACAGTATTTTTTCTGGGATGCCTTTCTATCTATATATTCATGAGAAACGGTATGTATTTTCTTATTGGTTGATTCCTAGGGTGAAAGCAACTGTTTTAAACCATTGTAGTTTTGGTTGATAAATGGTTGTTACTTTGAGTTGAGAGTTTAATTCCAGTATTTAACAAATCTCGATTATGTTGGACACAATTGTACTTCCAAATGGGTTTTGATCGGCTGTTTTCTGTCAGAAATAGAGGTCAAAATGTTAGCATCACTTTTCAAAGTCACGCTGATGTCTTTTAGCAGTATACAACATGGAGGGCAGAAAGTCAGAGTTTTCCTACAGTTGAGTTCCTGATGATGGTCTATTTGAAGCACTTTTGTTGTTGTTACTCTTTGACTTCCTGGGGGAGGCTTGAGGCTAACTGGAGGAATTGATTGCCCTCCCCCCTTCCCCCATAGGACTAGAAGTAAAATCCTTCATATCTTGTTATCCCCAGCACTGCATCTCTGCTGGTTATTTTATGGGGCCAAACAGCCTGAAGATCTCACTGAGAGCTATTTAACATAATAGCACCAGTGTTCTGGGCAGCAGGAAGTATAATTACCTTTACAGGAAGTATCCTTATTACATAACCATCAGGCTGTTGGATATCTACCGTTTCATTTATGGAAAGAGATTGTTGATGTTATAGCAGCTTAGCTCCAAATCTCCCTGCTTCTCCTAGACTATGCTTGGATCTCTTTTGCCAGAAAAATATCCATAAGCAGATGGCAAAATGCAACAAAAATAGAGATGTAGTAACATGTGAGAAGAAAGGATTCATTTGGATTGTGCTGGTAGAAATTAAGATGAGTTGGATTAAGCTGGGAAAAAGTCGTGGTGGTATAGTTAAGTGCTTGTCTGCTAACTGAAAGGTCAATGGGTTGAGCCTACCAGCTCAGCTGCTCTGCAGAAGAAAGATGTGGCAGTCTGCTCAGATGAAGACTGACAGCCTTGGAAACACTGGGCAGTTCTACTCTGGTCTTTAGAGTCAGTTTGAGTTGGAATTACCTTGATGACAATGGATTCATTTTGGGGTTCAACTAGGGGATACCCCTGAATATTGGATAAATGGAGGAGTGTGAGTTGGGGGACTGTTCTAGTCACACTGGGTTGTTGTTGTTAGGTGCCATCGAGTTGGAACCGACTCACAGCGACCCCATGCATAGCAGAAAAAAACAA
>NW_006408590.1:9339939-9351823 GCF_000296735.1 Chrysochloris asiatica
TGAGTAACTTGGGCACAATCTAAAGCCGATAAATAAGAGTAAGTAAAGGACCTCAGTGGAATGTGTTCACTCCTCTTGCTCCCTTTTATCAACAACACTAACTTTCCATCTTTTCTTCCTTCTTTTAAAAGTCTTAAACAGTGAGTTTATGTTTGTTTTAGGTGTTTCCCCTTTGTCTAAATTTCATCCTAATTTCTTTAAAAGTTAAAACATTAAAAAGAAAACACACCACACAGCAACCTTTTAATAACAACAATGACAACAAAAAAGTTATGAAAGGAAAAAAATATAACTCACAGACTCCCCTCACAAATGTCTCAACTATATCTGGAAGACTAAAGAGTTAGAATTTAGTGGTCTGCTGTTAAGTAGCATGTCAGATTTGCATTTCTTCCTCTCCATTGTTATTGATCCATACTGCTTATTACTGTCTGTAGTGAGATAAAATTCAGGAAGTAAAAGTTTATAGCAACTAGACTTGTTTGAGACATGCACGTATGTGATCAGTGGATTTGTCTCATCGATTAGGAGCTGGGCCAGCTTGCTTGTTATTGCACTCTCATGGGAAGTGGCAGGGGGCATGAGCTGTGGAAGCATTCATTGGTAAGTGGTGGACTGGATAGTAAAAACAACAAACAAAGCACCAGTTCTTTCTCATGGGTAGACCTGTACACCTCTTGCTACTACGCTATCTAGCACTCACTTGCCTTCCTTTCACAGCCAAGAAAAAAAGGCACCTATAAACCCAGCAATGTAACCACATCTATTGTCAGGAATTTAGTGTCTTTCCCTTGATCCTTGTGTGTATGTGTTCATGCCCTTTACATGTATAACTGTAGCCACAATCCATCATGGTTTCTGAATTTTTACAGGTTTCTAGTATTTTATTGTTGTTGTTGTCAGATGCTGTTGAGTTGGGTCTGACTCATAGCGACCCTGTGCACAACAGAACGAAACACTGCCTGGTTCTCAGCCGTCCTCACAATCATTGTTATGCTTGAGCCTCTTGCTGTTGCTACTGTACCAATTCATCTCATTGGAGGTCTTCCTCTTTTTCCATGACCCTCCACTTTACCAATTTCCAGGGACTGGTTGTTGTTGTTGTTGTTGTTAAGTGCTGGCAAGTCAGTTCTGACCCATAGCGACCCTGTGTAGGGTTTCCAAGGAGCGACTGGTGAGCTTGAACCACCGACCTTGTAGTTCAAACGGCTTTGCAGTCTGGCACATTAACCCACAGCGCCACACCAGGACTCCTGATAATATGTCCAAAGTATGAGAAATGAAGCCTTGCCATTCTGGCTTGTAAGGAGCATTCTGACTGTACTTTTCCAACACAGATTTGTTTGTTCTTCAGGCAGTCCATGGTACCTCTAATATTTTCCAACGCCGTAACTCAAATGCATCAATTCTATTATAGACTCCCTTATTCATTGTTCAAATTTCACATGCATATGAGGCTATTGAAAATACCATGGCTTGGATCAGGTATATCTTAGTCCTCAAACTGCCATCTTTGCTCTTCAACACTTTAAAAAGGTCTTGTGCAGAAGATTTGCCTAGTGCAATATGCCATTTGATTTCTTGACTGCTGCTTCCATGAATGTTGACAGTTGATCCAAGAAAAATGAAGTCTTTGAAAACTTTAGTCTTTTCTCCATTTATTGTGATGTTGTTTATTGGTCTAGTGGTGAGGATTTTTGTTTTCTTTACATTGAGGTGCAACCCATAGTGAAGGCTGTGTTCTTTGACATTCATCAGCAAGTATTTTAAGCCCTCTTTACTTTAAGCAAACAAGGTTGTATCATCTGCATATCGCAGGTTGTTAATCAGTCTTCCTCCAATTCTGATGCCATATTCTTAATATATAATCCAGCTTCTTGGATTATTTATTTAGCATACTGTTTGAATAAGTATGATGAAAGAATACAACCCGGAGCAAATCTTATTTGATTTTAAACCATTCACCATCCCCTTGTTCTGTTCAAACAACTACCTCTTGGTCTGCAGGTTCCTCATGAGCACAATTAAATGTTCTGGTATACCCATTGTTTGCAATGTTATCCATAGGTTGTAATGATCCACACAGCTGAAAGACTTTAAAACACAGTCACTAAAACACAGGTAAATGTCTTCCTGGTATTCTCTGCTTTCAATCAAGATCCATCTGACATCAGCAATGATATCCCTTGTTCCTTGTCCTCATATAAATCCAGCGTGAACCTCTGGCATTTCCCTGTCAATATACTGTTGCAGCTGTTTTTAAATTATACTTTGCAAAATTTTGCTTGCATGTGATATTAATGATATTGTCCAATGATTTCTGCATTCCATCGGGCCATCTCTCTTTGGAAAGAGGACAAATATGGATCTCTTCTAATCAGTTGGCCAGGTGGTTGCCTTCCAAATTTCTTGGCATAGATGAGTGTGTGCCTCTAGTGCTACATCCGTTTGTTGAAATATTTCAATTTGTATTCCATCAATTTCTGGATCCATGTTCTTTGCCAGTGCCTTTGGTGTACCTTGGACTTCTTCCTTCAGTATCATTGACTCCTGACCATGTGCTACCTCTTGAAATGGTTGAACATCGACCATTTAAAAAAATTCATACAGTGATTTTTACATTCCTTCCCTCTTCTTTTGATGCTGTTTGCATCATTTGATATTTTGTCCATGTCGTTATTGGTAAGTGTCGAGTTGGTTCTGACTCATAGTGACCCTGCATAGGGTTTCTGAGGAGCAGAAAACCTGGTGGGTTTGAACTGCTGTCCTTATGGCCTGAAGTCTAGTGCTGATCCTGCAGAGCCACACCAGAAGTCTGTGTAAAAATTCAAGCCTTCAATATTGCTTGTCGAGGCTTGAATTTTTACTTCAGTTCTTTCAACTTGAGAAATGCTGAGCATGTTCTTCCTTTTGGTTTTCTAACTCTAGGTCTTTGTACATTTCATTATAATACTTCATTTTGTTTTCTTTAGCTGTCTTTTGAAATTCTCTGTTCAGCAATTTTACCTCCTCATTTCTTCCATTTGTTTTAGTATCTCTATGCTGGAGAGCAAGTTTCAGAGTATCTTCTGACATCCATTTTGGTCTTTTTCTTCTTTCTTGTCTCTTAATGGCCTTTTGCATTCTTCTTGTTAATGTGCTTGATGTCATCCCACAACTCTTCTAGTCTTTGGTCATTAGTGTCTAATACATCAAATCTGTTCTTGAGATCAACTCTAACTTCAGGTGGGAAAGCTCAAGGTCATAATTTGGTTCTTGCGGACTTGTTTTAGTTTTCTTCAGCTTCAGCCTGAACTTGTATATGAGCTAATTGATGGTCTGCGCCACAGTCTGGCCCGACCTTGTTTTGGCTGATAATATAGAGCTTTTCCACCATCTCTTCCCACAGATATGTTGTTGTTGTTAAGTGCCGTGGAGTCGGTTCCGACCCATAGCGACCCTCTACAGGGTTTCCGAGGGTGTAAATCTTTACGAGAGTAGAAAGCCTCGTCTTTCTTCCGCGGAGCAGCTGGTAGTTTCGAACCGCTGACATTAAGGTTCGCAGCCCGATTCGTAACCACTACGCTACCAGAGCTCCTTACAGATATAGTCAATTTTATTTCTGGGTTTGTTTTTTTGTGTGTGAGGTCTATGTGTATAGTTATCTTTTATGTCCTTTAGAAAGGTATTTGCAATGAATAAATAATTTGTTGTTGTTAAGTGCTTTCGAGTTAGTTCTGACTCATAGCAATGCTGTATAAATTTCCAAGGAGAAGTTGGTGAGTTTGAATCACCAGTCTTGTGGTTCAAACCGACCTTTCAGTCCATATGGATATTGTCCTATCACAGACTGCATTATACTTCAAGATAGATCTTGAAACGTTCTTTTTGATGATAAACGTGTGACTATTACTGTTGAATTTGTCCTTCCTGGCGTAGTAAACCATTTATGATTGACAGATTTTGAATGGCCAATACCAGTCAGTTTCAGCTCACTCACTAACGCCTAGGATATCGATCTTTATGTGTTCCATTTAATTTTTGACAACTTCCAGTGTTCCTAGATTGATACTCTGTAATTCCATGTTCTGATTATTAATGGATGTTTATAGCTGTTTCTCCTCATTGTGAGTTATGCCTCACCAGCAAATGAAGGTCCTGAAAGCATTACTCCATTCGCATCATCATGGTCCATCTACTTTGAGGCCGCTCTTCTCCAGTTATATTTTGAGTACCTTTCATCCTGAGAGACTTATCTTTCGGCACTAAATCTGACAATATTCTGGTGCTGTTCATAATATTTCAATATACAGTATTCTTGTGCTGACTGTGTTCCACTGCTACTCATAAGCTTTTCAGTGGCCAAATATTCAGAAGTAGCCCAACTCTCCTTCTTCCTACTGTGTTTTTCTCTGAAGCTCAGCTGAAATCTGTCCACCCTGGCTGACCTTGTTGGTATTTAAAATACTGGTGGCATAGCTGCCAGCCTTACTGCAACACACAAACCACTGCAGTATGACAAACTGAAAGACGAGTGGTGGCTATTATTTTGAGCAGTATCTATGTTTTTTACATGTCTGAACTCACCAGTCACTCCTGGGAAACCCTATACAGGATTGCTGTGGGTCCATAGTGACTCAATGGCACTTAATAACAACAAATTATGTCTGAGTTAAAGATTTAGTAATCAGGTAATCTCCTAATCACTACTCCTTTTAGAGGTTTCCAACTCCAGTTAGTGTTTATAATGTCCTTTGTAGGACATGTGTGTGTGTTTGTGTGTGTGGGATTACTTTTCCTCTGTAGCTTAAGTTTTTCTGTTTTATTTTCATGCATCCTAAAAACTATTGATAAAATAAATCAAATGTCTTTACCTTTTCAGGGGTCTATTCTCATGAATCCCAAGGGTTGCAGTAACTGCAGTTTTTATCCTTTTCTTTCTCTCTGTTCACATGAGATAAAATTCTCACAAGTCACCAAGCTTCCCCCTTGTTTGAGGCTCCAGGCAGCAAGCTGGCCATCTGGTGATGTGGACGTCACTTCATGCAAACAGGCATCTCCCATGGTGGACTGCTGTCCAAAGGACCATGGCTTTTAGACTCCCTGGCTTTGCCCACTGCCCCTTGGCCATCTGTTGCCCCTCCCCTTCCTGCTCCCTGAGGGTGTATTTGGGCTTTGCATGATCTCTTCTGAGGCACCTAGGCCCAGTTTTTGTTTACTTATATTTTTTATAAATCTCTTCCCAAACCTTAGAAATGGTTCCAGATTGTACTCACTCAGTTTTGTGAGGTCAAAATGACAAAGATGGAGAAGGAAGGAGAATGTGCTCACAGTTTGGGGATCTGCTGTGGTACTCCACCTCCTCTTTGATGTGCTCTTTCTCCTTGTGGGCTTAGCTCATCCCATTCAGGCATCCTAAAACCTGCCCTGACTCAGGAGGAACTAACTTCATTCACACCGATAGGAAATGAGCTTTGATTTCTTGTCAGTTAGTTGCTTGTCTCAAAGCATCTTTAAGAAGGATGGGTCATAGTTTTTTTCTGGACTTAATAGACTTAAATGTATACACTGAAATATGAGTACACAAACAATTTCTATGCCATTTGACACAATAGTTGGGACCGTGGCCTCAAACATAGCAGTTTGGATTGGGAGGCTGGCACAGGACAAGGTAGTGTTTGGTTCTGTTGTACAGAGGATTGCTAGGAGTCGGAACCAACTTGACAGCATCTGGCAACCACACAACATGCCGCTTTAGTTCATTTAGTTCTTTCCTTTGGTATGTCCCATCTTTAAGAGTCAACAGTAGTTTCAACTCTATAGAAACCATTCCAGTATTTATAGACTATGGATGATATGCTAAGGCCGTTGCTAGGCGAGGTTTCACGGTGGTACCAATAATACTTTCAAAGAATATACACTGAAGTGCTAATGGTATATGGTAAATAAAGTATCCAGGAGCAAGATAAAGGACACAGAAAACCAATGAGAAAGAAATCCACCTTATGAAACTCAGCCTCCACTTCTTTATTCAGGGGTATTATGGGAGCAAACTGGAGAGGTCCCTAATTCTAAGAACCTGCTTGAAAAAGCACTGCCTGCTGAGAAGTCTGCTCTGGGACTTCATAGTCTGGGCTGGTGCTAGGGCACCACTAGGGACTTTTGTGATGGTTTTCCCCCCAGAGCAAATCTTAAAGAATCATGTACCAGCAGCAAACTCTTTAAAAGAGAAGTTGGCCTTTTTCTTCTGAAACATACTTGTATATACAATATTCAGCGGAAATTGTGGAATAATGTTATTTTCAAACTGTTAGTACTTACTTTAACTACCTAAGACCATAGAATAGCTTTGTTGTTACGGGCTGTTGAGTCAGCTGGGGCAATAGTGGCCCTGTATAAGGTTCTGAGGAGTGGCTGGTGAGTTTGAACCACTATCCTAAAGGTTCAAACCGACCTTTCAGTCCAGTATGTATCCTGCAGTGCCACACCAAGATTCCCTCACACAGTGTGTACTGAATCGGGACTTCTAGTCTCCTATGGAGTTCTGGTGTGGTGCTGTGGGCTAATACATCAGACTGCAAAGTCGTTTGAACTGCAAAGTCAGTGGTTCAAGCTCACCAGCTGCTCCTTGGAAACCCTATATAAGGTCGCTATGGGTCAGAATCGACTCAGTGTCACTCAACAACAACAACATGGAGCTCTAGTGTGGTACTGTAGGATAAGCACTCAACTTCAAGGTCAGTTTGAGCTGCAAGATTGGCAGTTCAAATTTACTAGCCACTCCTGGAAACCCTATACAGGGTCGCTATGAATCTGAACCAACTCCATGGCACTTAATAAAGACAACATACTCTCATAGTATAGGAGGTTGTTGTTGTTAAGTGCTATGGAGTTGTTTCTAACTCATAGCGACCCTGTGTAGAGTTTCCAAGGAGCAAGAGGTCCCAATTCAGAACATGGGCCCTGGAGAAAGGTCCTTGTCTCCTTTCAGATTCTGTAGGCCTAGCACTCCCTGGAGATCTCCATGTGTCTTGCTATCAATCTGTCCCTGGATCTAGAAGCTTCTCAGTGCACAGACCCCAGGTCCAAAGGACACTCTTCTCTCTTGATGGTAGTAGGTTCCTCTTTCTCAGTAGGTTCCTCTCTCTGTTCACCTCCATTCCCTTTATGTCTTGTAAGATAAAAGGTGCTGTAGGCCACACCCCTGGCGAACTCCCTTTCATCAGATCAAGATTCTGAAGGGGTTAAGGCCAGAATAGCTTTGCTATGTGTAAATTATAGTAAAAGTAATCATTTTCACTTATTCTGTAAGCACTGTACTGACCTGCTTATTATGGTATTTAATTTTCATAGCCATTTTATGAGGTGTGAACTATAATTATTCCCATTTTGCTGATGGGGAAGCTGAGGCATAGAGGAGTGAAGTAACAGGCCCAGTACCACACAACATAAGGATGTTGGAGCTGTGCCTTTGAACCTAATGGCTGTGTCCCTGTCCACCTAATGCTCAGTTAACCTCTGTGACTGTGTGTATTCTCTGTCCAGTGCGCTCCTCAAAACTGAGCATGAGATGACGCAGTTGTACCTGACATGCATGTCCACATATTGCTTCACACTTTACAGAGGGTTTTCACATTTGCAATTTGTTATGGAGGATAAGGGTGTGAGCCATGAATATACTCTTATTGTACAATTCAGATATATAAAAATGACCTTTATTTTTGATCTCTTATTGTTGTGCGATTGGGGATAAGGAGCTCTAGTGGCATACTGGGTTAAATGTTGGGCTACTAACCACAAGGTCAGCGGTTTAAATCCACTAGCTGCTCTAAGGAAGAAAGAGGAGGTTGTCTGCTCCCATAAAGATTTATAGTTTCAGAAACCCTAGGGAACAGTTCCACTCTGCCCTGTAGGGTAGCTCTGAGTTGGACTCAACTCGATGGCAGTGAGTTTGATTTGTATTTTTTTATTGGGGAGAATGCAAATTTATCAAATTGTGTTTTGTCCCACGTAGTGCTTGCAATTTAAAATACATTAGCTAAAATTCTAAGGAGTTTTTATGAAATTCTTCAAAATTCACATATATACGGAGATTTCATCCACTGTGCTTTTGATCTTGTTTCAGACCTTTGAAAAGACACTGGTCGGTCGGAGTCACGCCATGGTCACATCTAAATAAAATGTAGCTGCCCTGGGATATGGTTCTGAATGTGCCCTTTGAGTTGGTGAATTATGGATTTGTTCTGGGGACCAGTCGTTTTTCTCTGCCCCTGGTGACTGCTATATTTCTCATGCCAACAATATTGAAAATAATGTTTTGGTTTCCAGCTACCCTTTATGGAATCCACATAAATTGATACCAGAGAACTAAACCTGCAATGTATATTGAAAAATTCTTGCACTTAGATACTCAGTTTTAAAATTTCCAGCACATTTCCTATATCATTCATCTGCCCAACAATGTATTGAATGTCTACTGTGTGCCAGACACTGTGCTATCCTGGACCCCAAGAATCACCCATTGCTCTTTTTAAAAAAACTATATAGTTTATTTTTGTTGCTGAGACTATATGAAAACAGACACAGTAGAACATGTATGTTAAATTGATTACAGTCTTTGAGTCGTGCAACCTTTCTCAGCCTCCTTTTCTGAGTTGCTCTTCCCCCATTGGCATAAACTTTCTGCCCCTAGTTTCCTGGATTACCCCAAACTCCTCCCTGTCTTTGCTTCATACCTCACTGTTAAGTATCTTTCTTTCCTTGCACATAGTCCTCTTCTGATTAAAACTCACACAAGAGGCAATATTATCTCCTGAAAGTCTTGACCACCAAATACGATGACAGCTTCACTGTCAGTTCTTTGTACTAGGGGTCCTTGAACATCTATGATTTGTTGTTGTTGTTGTGAAATTCTTTCGAGTCAGTTCTGACTCATAGTGACCCTGTATAGGGTTTCTGAGGAATGGCTAGTGAGTTTGAACCGCCAACCTTGTGGTTCAAACTGACCTTGTAGTCCAGTGCTTTATCCTACAGTGCCACACCAGGACTTTCCCAAATTATTTTTTTATGGCATTGTACAGTAAGACATAAATTTTACATTTCAACCCATTACACACATACATACTCACACACAAAGACACACACTCACAACAAACAGAAGGGGTCAGAAACACTACCATTTCCTTTCTCCCTTCCTTCTTCTTCTGTCTTCTTCTTTCCTTCGTTATCCTTCTAAGCTGATCATGACCCATTCATGAATCACGTCAACGGTTTGGAAAAACCCTATGCTAGGGGCATGTGGATTCCTGGTGTGGTTCTGTAGGATAAGCACTGGACTGTTAACTGCAAGGTCTGCAGTTCAAAGCCATCAGTCACTCCTCAGAAACTCTACACAAGGTCACTATGTGTTGGAACTGATTTGACAGCACTTAATAACAACAATAACAGGAGTATCTAAATCCTCGGCAGTGCTGTTAAACTTAGTGTCTACAATATCTGTGTTTTTCTAGGAGAGATCATTTTCTTCGCTTTTAGCTTGCCAAGGGGCCTATGACCAAAACAGAATTTAGAACCACTGATTTAAATGTTTTCTTTTCAGTGGGATTTGAAATTGCTAGTGTTGTGCTTCTAAGGCCTAGGAATTTAGTGACCATTATTTTAAGTGTGGAGTCTTGGTGTGGCGCTGTGGGTTAATGTGCTGGACTGCAAGGGCAATTTGAACTGCAAGGTAGGCGGCTCAAACTCACCAACCTTGGAAACCCTATACAGGGTTGCTATGGGTTGGAAATGACTTGACTTAATGGCACTTAACAACAACAACTTTCAAATGTGGCCCTTTGTGTTAAATATCTGACATGGCTTGTGTTGTTTGTTGTTAAATGAAGTTAATATTTGCAGAATAATAGGGAGGGTGAAATAGATCCTTTAAATCTCTTACACACACAGGAAGGTGAAAAGCTGGGTGAGGCACCATGAAATGGATTTTCTTGACAAGGAAGGTTTAACGGTTTAAGAAAACCTTCATTAAAAGTCAGATAAAACATCCTACAAAATGTTTTGTTTTCATATAGTATATTGCTTCTAATGAACCAAAAGCTGCATTAGGGATAATATTTTATCCACAGTATAGTATTCTGGGTAGCACTGGCCCAGTTTTAAAAAGACTTCCCTGGCTTATAGGCCTAACCTGCTGCAGGGAAGGTTAATGGGCACTCCAAGAAGGGCTGTGTATTATTATCCATGTGTATCACTCCTGTGAGTGATTCTGGCCGTTGAAGCAAAGATAACTCATTACCACATCACCATAAAAGAATGAAAAATGGCCACTATGATGAGCCTGCCTTTTCGACTTTACTAACACAATTAAATTTTTATTATAGATATATTTTTTATCATGAATGTAATAAAACCATGTTGCTTGCTTCCAAACTGGAATGCAGAGACGAGGGATAAAAAGAGTCCAGAGTCCCATGACCCCAACACACCTGCGGTTCTAACATTTCTGTTAGAATGTTGCTTTAATTTTGTTGGCTTGCCCTCAGAATGGTGGGGTGGTGAGAGGACTCCTGCGGGCACTCGCTTATACTTCACACGTGCATGGGCCATATGGCAGCCCAAATGTGCGTGTGCAGAGGATGGACAGCTACTGGGATGGCTCGGCTTTCCAACTGGTGTCTCTGTTTTCAGACGATCTTTCCTCCAAATCCTCTGACTTCATACTTCCTGTTGTTGTTGAGTGCTGTCGAGTCGATTCCCATAGTGACACTGTATAGGGTTTCCAAGGAGCAGCTGGTGAGCTTGACCCACCAACCTTGCAGTTCAAACGACTTTGCAGTCTGACGCATTAGCTCACAGTGCCACACTAGGACTCCTCATACCTCCTAGAGACAGGTATATAGATGAGGGAGCTGGACCACAGACTTGCCTGGATTGCTGATGCTGTGTTGTAATCTGGGTAGGGACATCTTGACTACTCCAGTACAGTCCTCTAGAGTTGGAAGCCCCCTAGAATTCAGGGCAGACCTGACATTTGCTCTTCACCCCACATGCTTCTTTCTTAAGACCCTCTGACCCCATGCTGCATCGAAGAGATGAACTCTCACTGCACCTTTCTCAGAAGTCTAACTGGAAAGGGTCAGTGGAACTACCAGGGAGCAGTTAAAATTCTTTTGTTAGCCTGTGCTTTCCTGTACCCAGGTGTCAGATGAGGAGCTCTTGTGATTTAAGTCCTACTTAGATGGCTCCAACCCTGCCCTCCCCACCCCCTGCCCCTGTGTTGTCCATGGGTGCAAGTGTACAGTGAGCTCTCTGGTTACAAATGTCAAACTTAGGGCAACTTGCCTTTTAATTTATGTGAATTTGTTCCATTTTGAAATGATTGAATAACCCCTGCTTGCAACAAATTCTTCATCACAATCACCTTCACTTGCTGCATGTGCAGCTTTTAAATCAGTGCAAAAGCTCTGAGCATTTTCTTGCATTAAAACTAATCCACTGCCATCAACTCAATTAGACTCATAGTGACCCTTTAAAAAAGAAGAGAACTGCCCCGTACAGTTTCCAAGGTTATACATCTTTACAGGAGCAGACAGCCTCATCTTTCTCCTTCAGGGTGGCTAGTGGATTTGAACCTCAGACCTTTTGGTTAGCAGCCTGTTACATAACTCACTGCATCACCAGGGCTCCTTTCAGTCCTATTTACATACACACATTCCACTGAAAGACACACAGGAACGAATCTTGTTTGTAACCTGACTTTAATGCTTGCTCTAAGGTTCCTGCAAATTTTGTTCTTACACTCACTTCTGCCTTTGAGCTTCTGCTGCCACCAAATTGGCTTAGTTAGGGCTCTCTATTCTTGTTCTCCATGGAATGTATGAAGTATGAATCTGGGAAAATTGGAAGT
>NW_006408590.1:9354523-9376709 GCF_000296735.1 Chrysochloris asiatica
ATGGCACCTAAGAATAACAACAATTCTTGTTCTCATATATCCCTCTAGATTGGGATCCAATCCTTTTGCTTAATATTTTCTAACACAGCACCTGAACCAAACATTTGCAAGTTGTACACAGAAGTCTTTAATGAGGGGAAGGGGTAGGTCTAAAGGATTTGCACTGCAGCAAAACAAATGACTTTAAAAAAGTTTAATGCTGTGTCTTGCTCTGAAAAGTTCCCTGGCCAACTCTGAACACAGCACCCTAAGACCCCTCAGCCATAGACACCCCTCTTGTATCTTCCCTTTCACCTTCAACCGTTAAATTCTATATCTTTTTCACAGAATTGAGTTCTTTCTTTGGTTCTTTCTGCTTGGAATGACTGACTCATGCCTGTAGGCTTATGGAGTTGGACTCCGCCTCATGCTGACCTTACATATAAATGTTGTCTAGTCCTACGGCATCTTCATGATGCTAAGTTTGAATTCATTATTTCAGCGAATGTGTCAATCCACCTCCTCACTGAGGCTATTCCTTGTCTTTGCTGAGCCTCTACTTTACCAAACATGATGTCCTTTTTTTTTTTTTTAAAGTTTTTATTGTGAATTGAGTGATAGTTTACATGGGAGAACATCAGCTTTACATTCAACCTGTCGTATTTTGTTTCATTGCCATGATTACAACCCCCTCCATGCATCATCAAACAACCAAAGGGTACACACCCCACAAGCCTGCCCCCTGGTCATCAGCACACAGCCCCTTTCCCTCCCTGAGTGCAGAGTCCTCAGCCACTCCATCTCTCCATGTCATGGTCTCTGCCTCCATCTGGACTATTTCTCTGGGTAGGATCCTGCACTCCCCTCTACTCCTGGATGATGTCCTCTTTAAAAAAAAAAATTTTTTTTTGCACCAATTTAGCTTTCTTGATGATAGTCCCAAATCAGGAAGCCCAAATCTTTCTATCTTGGTTTCTAAGGAGTATTTAATCTAAAACTGATCTGTCCATAATACATTCAATGTTTTTTTTTGCCAGGACCACTCTGAACCCTGTTGCCTAATTTCGCCATGTTACTTAATTATCTTTTTTTTTTTTTTCTATAAAAGGAACATCTCAACAAAGTCTGCTCTTCAAAAGTAGCGAAAAGTACTTATCATATACTACAAAACCCCAAAGATTGGAAAGTGTCTTTTGCAGCACCTTCTTTTCTAAAACACCCGATAACTAATGGAATACATCCTGGAGTTAAAAGGGAAGCTATTTTAAGCAATTACCTGGCTGTATAGGGGTTGGGTGGGGTGGAGATGGAAAATGGGATGTAGAGCACTCACTTCTAAGCTGGGAGTAAAGTGCCAGGGATTCTACCACTTCTCAGCTGCATGACCTTGATTTTGGGCTAATCATTAACATGCTTCTGTTTGCCATCTGCAAAATATGATTCAGTGGTTTCTAATGTCTGTAAACTTGAGAATTTTATATACATATGTATATTAATCTCAATGTCATTGGCTGCTAATCATAGGGTTGGAGGTCTAACGCTACTCAAAGGAGGCTTTTGAAAGTAAGGTCTGGTGATTTGTTCTGAAAAATCAGCCATTGAAAACTCTATGGAATTTCTGCTCTGACACATGGGGTCATGTTGAGTCAGAATCGATTTTATGGAAACTGGTAAGATATGAATCTTAGAGCATCCCAAACCTTTAGGAAAGCTTTCCACACACAAATGGCTGGTGAACAACTTGGTGGGTATCTCTGTGTTCCAGCTCTACATGTCTAAGATGCTATACTCTTTCCATTGAGGACCGGAAAGGGGTTGGTTGTCTCAGCTCTCGCAGCATCCTTGTAATTAGGTGTTCTGTTGGTAAAAAAGAGGAGGCTTTCTGCTCCTGTAAAGATTTACAGCCCTGGAAACCCTATACAGGGTCTCAATGAGTTGGAATCAACTTGACGTCAGTGGTGGGTCCTTAAAATGGACTCTAGAAAAAAAACAAAACTTCTGGTGTGGTGTTGGGTCAGAAGGTGGTGGCCTTAGCCAGATAGTGGGTACTACCCACTCCTTCTAGCTGGGGATAACTTGGTGGTTCCGATGGAAACCAGGGACTGCTAAGTCATTTCCATGCATGCCACCATATTAGAATGATGTCATATAACTGTTATATAAGATCTTTGAGTATATTGGACAAGATGCCTTCTTTGTTCTGTAGCAGTATGTAAGGAGCTTCCCCCACATGAGGGAAAACAGACACAGAAGGAATAACGGAGTAAACAGAAGGAGAAGAAAGAAAGAGATGGAAGAAAGCCTGAGAGAACTCTGAGAGCTAGAGAGGGCAGAAGGGCAAGAGACTACCTGAGACCCCCTTCCCCTGCACTGACTGCTGTTTTTTTGAATAAAGGAATAAGCCATCTCCCTACCACACCTCGAGTGTTCTTTTGGTTGCTTGATCCAGTGAACCAGTTGAGGTGGGATGCTGAGAAACCCCTACCTCTCACACTCTCCAATACATATGGGAAAATTCCTAGCAATAGTCAGAAGCTAGATAAAGTGTGAATGATGCTGGGGGAGTGTATCATAGCATCTGTCTTCTTTGTTGTTTTGTTTTCAGGAGACAATCATGAACCTTGGAAAGAATCTCAAAATTGTGCCTCTGTCATTGAAACCAAATTGCTTCAGCCTTGATAATTATGAAACCCCAGATTTTTAAAGGCCCTGGTGGACTAAAGTTTGGATTTGATAGCTTTGCAAAATCCTTCATCATATGTCAAAAAGGTTAGGGGTCATAAATTATTATTCTTTGATGGGTTTTTTGTAGAAAAGGGAAAATGTTTGACATTTACCATCCTGAAGGTTCCACGGAGTTCTCATTTTTCTTGCTAGTTTTTATAGTGATTAAAGAAGGTAAGTGTTTCTTTCGAGATTCCCCCCCCCTTTGTGATTCACTGACATTTTTGTTAATCCACTTAATTTCATTAAGAGTAGGCACTAGTGTCACATACATTAGATTGTGACTTTCCCCCAAATCAAGTAAGAAGGTGGAAGAAAATCAATAAATGTTAAGGCCATTCTTGCTTTTTCCTTTCTTGTCTCCTCACTTATTCTTTTTCTTTGGAAAACACTCGTTTTGAATAGCTTAGTTTGATCATTATCTTCCATTCCTTTTTTTTTTTTTCTTTTCAAAATTAAAACCCCAAATCTTGCTTTTCTGGTGTGTTCTTACACCCCTCCCCCACTTTTATCTCCATAGCTGCTTTATATAAGCCCTCAGGGTATTTGGGGATAAGAGTTGGAAGGAAAACCCAATACAGTATAAAGTTACCTTACACCCATTTCAGAATAGGAAAATACTTAATGCAGCCAGAAAAATCCCAAGGGAGTCTGGGACTAGATGGAGGTCACAAAGACCATTTTGTCTTTTCTGATGTGCCTCTGTGTTTTAAATACCTTACATCTGAATCTTTATTTCTGTGTTCATGGCCTTCTGTCACCCTCTCCTTTTTTCATAGAACTGCGGAAGATTAGAATTGGAGTGTGGACCATAGGAATCATGTAGACCAGCCTCCTCATGTTTTGGCAAAGGAAGCTAAGACTTAAAGAAGTGAAAAAGTACTTTATAGTGGAAAGATTTCATACAGGCTTTGGAACAGGAGAAGAGCAGGCTCAAATCCTGGCTCAGCCACTTACTAACTAGAAGTTCTTAGGCAAATTTTTAAACTGCATTGCCGATGTATATAACGTTTGAAATGGGGACAGTAATACATTCCTCATAGAGCTTCGTGAAGGTTGAATAGAGTGATGAATTTCATGGCCCTGGATAATCTTAATTGAGTAGGTTGGCTTTTCCATTTAAGAGCAGTTTAGTATTGCATTTTAAATTCTACTAGGTACCATGTGGACCTGCATGTGACACATGGATGGACATAGCAAAACTATCTAGGAACATGAAATTCCTAAACAGTAGCAATTTGACTAGCATTCAGTAGGAATTTTTGCATAGCGTTTGACGTTGTTCTTGAAATAGATGTTGGATTTGAGCTTCTGGATAAAGCAGTTCCAGAAAGAGAGAACAGTATGAACTAAAGGTGGGGACTTGCCAAATGTGTGTAGAGAATAGTGAGTAGTTTGATAGAACTGAAGCCATTGATGCTAAAAGGAAGACCATTTCAAGAAGGGGAGTGGAGTGGAGTGTACTCTGTAAATTGCTGCAAAGAACTGGAGGTAGGAGTCATGAGGAAAAAGTGACTGGATTTGGCTACGGAAGATTCATGTGCGAACTTCCAAAAAGGCTACTTCAGTGGAGTGGAGAGGGCAAAAGCCTTACTGTAAGAGGTTACAAAGGGGAAGTGTCAGGGAAGTGTAGCGTCTGTAAGTATAGACCAGCTGTTCCCAACTGCATTATCCTAGGTAGTTAGCGCTGAAATGGGAAATAAAGTTAGAATAGTGCTGTTGTTTTATAGGCCAAATTTTATTTACTTTAGTCTGAGATTACAGACTTTCTCTTTTGGGTTTAAAAGTACCCTTTCTTTTCTGAAATGATAATGCTTCTTAATCCAGGCTAAGAAGTTTTAGAAGTAATTCTGCCCTGGCCTCACTTCAGACAGTTGAGTGTGAATCTTGAGGTTGTTTTATGTGCCGTGGAGTCGGTTCTGACTCATAGTGACCCTGTACAGGGTTTCCGAGGCTGTAAATCTTTATGGGAGCAGAAAGCCTCATCTTTCTCCCATGGAATAGCTGGTAGTTTCAAACTGCTGACCTGGAGTTTCGCAGCCCGATTCGTAACCACTATGCTACCAGAGCTCCTTGAATCTTGGGGTAGGCTCACTATTATTATTAAGTGCTGTCAAATCAGTTCCAACTCATAATGACCATATATGAATAGGGTTTCCAAGGAGTAGCTGATGGATTTGAACTGCCAGACTTTTGTTTAGCAATCCAGTGCTTATCCGCCAGCATCACACCAGGACAGCAGTATAGTATTAGTTACAAGCTCCTCAGGTGTTTTATGTTGTGTAGCAGCCATAATGGTCAATTCTACTAGTAGGTGGTAGATTTTTAAATTTTTTCTGTTTTAATTAAACATTTTTTAATGACCTTACTTGGAAAAATTAGAAGTTGGTAACTCTTGGTTCATTGCCGAACCTCATTCGTTTGTTTTGTTTTTTACTTTTATTTAATTCTTATTTTACTGATTTGTGACTGTCAAGTGACAGGGATCCAGTTACAGGAAGTTTTTTCAAATGAGAAGGGATAGTTTGTTGTTGTTAAGTGCTGTTGAGTTGATTCTGACCCCTAACGACCCTGTATAGGGTTTCCAAGGAGCAGCTGTTGAGCTTGAACCACCGACCTTGCAGTTCAAATGGCTTTGCAGTCTGGCACATTAACCCACAGCGTCACACCAGGATTCCTGTTGTAGGTTTCCATTTAATGAATTAGCTTCCCTAATGCTTTCCAGTGAGCATCCAGGAGTTCACATCTTCAGGAACATTATGTTGGTTAGGAAATCGGGCTCACCTGTATTGCCAAGTACATATAGCTTAGAACAGAGTACAGTTAAGAAACCAAGCTGGAGACTCAGACATGATTGGATGTTCAGCACACAGGCCATCCTCCATTGGAGTCTTCTCTGCCTCCTTTGTCAGGCAGAGGTCTGCTCCTATGGATCAGTTGTGGCTTCTAGCTGCTCACAGAGTGCCTTGTACTTTCTGACGGTGGAACGTGAAGCATTGTTTTATTTATAATGCCAAGTCTGAGATGTAGCATCAGACAAGTGAAACATTCTCATTTTTGCTTTGTTATGCGTCTAGTTTTTTAATGTTTAAAGGTCAGAGTAGGAAACATCTTAAATGCAAAGAATTTAATTTCTGTTACAGGTTTCTAAACCAGTGTGCTCCTAGTGTAACCAATAAAAATGGGGATATTTGTTTATAAATCAGCTAATGCTTTACTCCTTGTTTGAATATTTTATAAGAACTACCTAAGGAAGAAAAATGTATGGTTATCCAACATTATGTCCAGTGGATATTGGAAACCTGTCTTCTTAAGTTAGTATGTGAACACCTCCTGTTACAGCTACCCAAATTGTCAAAAGAATTACATGTATTGCTCTTGGGGGTTGTTTTGCAGACTAAGTATCCTGGCTAAATTTTGCTAATATAGGCATTCCCTGAATTACTAACACCCTTACACACTTGCTATAAATGTGGCTGTGTGGGTTGTACTAAGCTGGGGGTGTGTGGCTAGCTTCTATTATGGGACAAGAAATGGCATTTCTGACTATTGCCTTGCTCATGTCTTAATACTGATGTGTATGTAGTGGCAGAATAGTAAAGACCTTTTTTAAAAAACTTGTGCTAAAATATTTATAACAAAATGCTGCCATTTTATCCATTTTTAAGTGTACAATTCAGTGACATTAATTACACTTCACCACTATTTCCAGAAGCATCTCATAATCCCAAACAGGATTAGGTGTGGCATTGTGGGAATAATGCACTGGACCACAAGGATGGTTTGAACTGCAAGGTCGGCAGTTCAAATTCTCCAGCTGCTCCTCGGAAACCCTATTCAGCATCACTGTGAGCCAGAACTATGAGTCAGAAGCAACTCGATGGCACTTAACAACAACAACAATCTTGTTCCAGCTCTGGTCTAACCAGTATAGCACATTGTCAGGGAAAGACCTGATCCTGGATTATTTGAAGACTTTGCAAGACCTGAACAAGATTTACCAAACTTGGGGAACCTTACTCCCAGAGATTCTGGATTTAAAAGTGTCATTTTCAAATGATTCAGGAAAATGCTGATGGGACACACCCTCATGAAGTAAACAATTTACCCTCACCTCCTGAAGCTTGAGAAGTTTCTCAGCACAGAAACACACTTTACATTTTTTTATATCAGATTTTTTTTTTTTTTTAACAAAAGCTTTTAAAAAATTATTCTCCCTTGCCTAAAACAGTGCCTGACTTTCTATAGAGAGTTAATATGTAAGTTCCCTCAAAGTATTTGGTAATGTCTAAGAAGTTTTCTTATTTTTGATCCCTGTGTGCTCGATTCTAGCCCACTAGTCACTCCAAGGAAGAAAGATGAGGCTTTCAGCTGCCGCAGAGATTTATAGAAACGTGTGGCGCTGTGGGCTAATGTGTCAGACTGCGAAGTCATTTGAACTGCAAGGTTGGTGGTTTAAGCTCACCAACTGCTCCTTGGAAACCCTATACAGAGTCACTATGGGTCAGAATCGACTCGACAGCACTGAACAAGAACAACAACAACATACAGGGCCACTGTGAGTCTGAACTGACTCAACTGGACATAACCACAGCAGCGATGCTCTATCACATTCATGGATATGTTTGCAGCAAAGGTAAAACCCATATATAAATCTCAGTCAAACCTTTAGAGATATTAGTGGGTCTAGTCCCCTGTGGGCTCATGTGTCAGACTGTAAAAGTTATTTGAACTGCAAGGTCGGTGGTTCAAGCTCACCAGCTGCTCCTTGGAAATCAAATACAGGGTCGCTGTGGGTCGGAATCGACTTGATGGCACTTAACAACAGCAACTCCCATTCTGCCTCCCATACCTGTTCAGCCTCTCTATCTATCCATGCATCTATCTATAGATCACTGTTACTGTAGGTTTGTGTGTGTTGCAGTATTTACCTCTGTCTCTTTAATAATCTTGCATTTTTCCCTGTGTCTTCCCCTGCCTGCATCATTCTTCTGCCAACCTTCCTCTTATTGAATATTGCCTTCCCTGACACCTGTCACCCAAATTAACACGAGTCTACCACACACTATGTCTTGACATAGTCAATAAAACATAAGTATGGCACTGTAGGATAAGCACTGAACTGCTAACTGCAAGGTCGGTGGTTCAAACACACCAGCCACTCCTTAGAAAATGATACAGTGCCCCTGTGAGTCATAACTGGCTTGATGGCACTTAACAACAGCAATTTGTTAAGTTTCTACTGTAGGTGTGGCACTGTAGGATCAGCACTGGACTGTGAACCATAAGGTCAGCACTTCAAACCCACCAGCAGATCTTCAGAAGTCTTATACGGGGTCTCTAAGAGTTGGAACCAAATTGACAGCACTTAACAATTTAACAACTGTAGGTCAGCCAGTGTCTTAGGCACTGGAGAATCATAATATACTGAAAATGACAATTAAAATGAAAATGAACTGTTGGCATTTCTGTAGCACACTAAGGTCCAGATCTTGCATCCATTTTTCCATAGCTGCTCCTTTAGACTGTCTTATTGTTGAGGGTGAAAGGAGCTCTGGTAGCGTAGTGGTTACAAATCGGGCTGCGAACCTTAAGGCCAGCAGTTCGAAACTACCAACCGCTCCGCGGGAGAAAGATGAGGCGTTCTGCTCCCGTGAAGATTTACAGCCTCGGAAACCCTGTACAGGGTCGCTATGGGTCGGAACCGACTCGACGGCACTAAACAACAACATTGTTGAGGGTGCGAATACTGGAGTATGTCAGTTTTTCTAGTTAGGGTGATCACAAACTTCAAATGAGAGCAGAGGTCTGACAAAGGATTTATATACAAAGATACTTAAGGATTATAATCTCTGGATGCTCATGAAAATGTACAATATTTGAAATTCCCTGGAAAACTCTGAAATGACAGTTGGCACATTTGTGACATAATTTTGGAGTTCAGTATTTTTATTGACTCCTGGTGTGGCACTGCGGGTTAATGTACTGAACTGCAAAGTCAGTTTGAACTGCAAGAGCATCAGTTCAAGCTCACCCGTCACTCCTCCGAAACCCTATACAAGGTCGCTGTGAGGTAAAACCAACATGACAGCCTTTAACAACAACAATAACAGTATTTTTATTATCTGCCACTTTCAATTAAAATACATGCCTAAAGGCCTATTAAATTTATAATGGAAACTCTGAAGACCATCTTGAGTTCTGCAGCATCATTAAGTGCCTTCAGAAATACACAGAAAGTAAACTGTGTGCCTTATGGCTTTAGCCTGAGTCAGAACTTACTCCAAGGCACTTAACAGCAACAACGCATTCTATAATATGGTAATTTATGAAATGGATAATCTATGGATGTGTAGTTAATATCTTCTAAGAGAACTTTAAAAAAAATGATGCATAGTTTCTCTTACAGGGCTGCCATGGTGTTCACTTTAACTACTCTTCTCCTGATGGATTCACAGGTGATTCCTATTTTACCTTACCATAAACAGGTGATGAATGTCTTTCACATTAATCCTTGGCGACATCTCTGATTATTTCCTTTGAAGACATTCCTGGAATAGATTTATTATATCAAAGACAGTATACACATTATCAAATTGTTTTCTGTAAGCATATGAGCAATGAAGGAGGGAAACTGTTTCTTCACATTTGCTAATGTTGTTGTTGTTGTTAAGTCGGTTTCGACCCATAGCGGCTAATGTTGGGTATTGTTATTTAAAAATAAAGCAACAAAAGACCTTGACTAGTTTGATAGTTGACAATGGTATTATATTTTAATATGCATTTCTTTGATTACAAGTGGTGAGGCTGAACTTTTTTCTCCATTTGTTTATTAGATATTTGTATATGTCTGAGTGTATGTATATGTATGTATGCACATGCATGCATGAAATACCTGTTCACATCTTTTGCCCATTTTCTAATGTACTATGTATCTTTTTTTTAAATTGATCTAACTCTTTATGTTGTTGGTAAATACCGTCGAGTTGGTTCTGATTCATAGTGACCCTGTATTGGATTTCTAAGGAGGGGCTGGTGGATATGAACTGCCAACCTTGCAGTTCAAACCAACCTTGCTGTCGAGTGCCTATCCTCTTTACAGAGTTATGATATTATCTTTAACATATGCTGCATGCGTTTTTCCTAGTGTGTCATTTGTCTTTTAATTTTTATGGTGTTCTTTTGTGTTTGACGTTTTAATGTAAGTCAATAAATCTTACTCTTTGTGGTTGCTTTCCTCTGTGCATTATTGATTGTTGTTGTTGTTAAGTGCCATTGAATCAGTTCTGACTCATAGCAACCGTATATAGAATTTCTAAGGAGATGCTAGTGAGTTTGAACCACCGACCTGTGGTTCAAACAGACCTTGTGGTCCAGTGCTTTATTCTACAGCGTCATATCAGTGGTTTTTATATTATTGATAAGATTGGCAAAATATTAGGGTGAAAAATCCATCTTTTTTGGCTTTCTGTATATAGACTATATTTCAAAATATAAACTATTTGAAATTCACTGGAAATGCCTTGGAAAATTCTGAGAGGACAGTTGACATAACATTTGTGACATAATCTCTACATTCAGTAAATCTACCACCTAGTATTTTTATTATCTGCACTTGCAATTAAAATACATGCCTAAAAGTCAGAAAACCAAGGGAAGCTATATCCCTGTTAGGTTAGTAGTAGAGCACCATATATTTCAGAGTAAATCATTCATTTGAAAAGATTTATTGAGTGCCCTGTGTTAGATACCGGGTTGTACAATATACAACTGGATTACATGAATAGGGTGTCTGTACATCATAGATTTTCATGAATGGTTCCTATTTTGAATAATCCACCCCACTGTCAGTTTTAGGCATCTGACCACTTTTTCTGAATTTGGGTTCAGAATGTGTGGATATACTATTCTCCGGTAGCATGGTAGCATGCTCAGTGGGGATTCTTCCTTGCCTGCCTACACCTGGGCCAGAGTACAAATACATCATCTAGATTGGCAGCTGGAGGGGGCCAAGGTCCTATTGCAGTAGAAGACATGAACACAAGCAGTACTTCATCTGGTTCTGAGCAGCATCATTTAGGAGTACCCAGGGGAACAGCCAAGTCTCAGCACTGTCTCCCTGTGCCCCACAGCTCACGCTGGCACCGTTACTTTGCCTCGTAGGCTACCCAGCAAACCAAAGCAGCTTGATGGGACCCTCATACTCCTAGACTTCTTTCTTTACATCTGCTGCCATGGAGAGATCCAAAGTGAAGGAGATGGCAAATACGGATTCCCTAGCATTTGCTGTTCCCAGACACCAGAGAGTGAAGACCTGTTCTGAGGTTGGTGGTGGTTGTTAGGTGCCATTGAGTTGGTTCCAACTCATAACAACCTTATGTACAACAGAAAGAAACACTACCCAGTCCTGCCTCATCCTCACGATTGTTGCTGTGTTTGAGCCCATTGTTGTAGCCACTGTGTCAGTCTATGTCATTGAGGGTCTTCCTCTTTTTCAGGGTCTTCCTCTTTTTCACTGATCCTCTACTTTACCTAGCAAGCTTATCTTTTTTCAGGGACTGGTCTCTCCTGATAATATGTCCAAAGTAAGTATCACAGAGTCTTACCATCTTTGCTTTAAAGGAGCATTCTGACTTTACTCTTTAGAGTCCCATATGGTGTGGTGCTGTAGGATAAGCACTGGACTGCCAACCACAAGGTTGGCAGTTCAAACCCACCAACTGCTCCTTGGAAGCCCTGTATAGGATTGTTATGAGTCACAATAGACTTGATGGCATTTAACAACAACAACAATTCATCACATAGTTATGGAATGTCTTTACTGGGTTTGGCCTTAGCTCTTGCTCAAGGCTAGGAAATGCTTTTTTAATTTTTTAAATAATCGTGCCGTTGGCTCCACAATTGGTCAGCTGCTCTCTTTCCTAAAGTGCTCTTCTTTGGGAGTCTATACATTTTATATTATCCCTACTCCCCTGACTGTTGTTGTTGTTAAGTGCCATTGAGTGGGTTCCGAGTCATAGTGACCCTATATAGGGGTTTCAAGGAAGTGTCTGGTGGTTCATAGTTATTCACAGTCCAGTGCTTATCCTATAGCACCACATCAAGACTCCCAAGTAAGTCCTTATCATTTAGAACAATAATGAGCACTGAGTCCATGCGGTAAGCACTGGACTGTGAACCACAAGATTGGCAGTTTGAGCCCACCAGCCACTCCATGGGAGAATAATGAGGCCTTCTGCTTCCAGGAAGATTTAAAGCCTCGGAAACCCTACACAGGCGAGGAGTTGGAACCAACTTGACAGCATTTAAGAACAACTATTTATTAATAATTACTGGGGGGAGAAAGAAATTGAGGCAGATTGATTTATAAGCCCATGAATATAACTGGTAGCTGAGGAGGTGGTGTGTTTCAGTATATTTTGGGTTTTATCTCCAGCTGGATGCCAGCTGAATTATGAGACAATATAAATTCAGAATCTTCTATTCAGAAAACCTATTCATCTGAGTATCAAGACAAACTTTAAATTCTATCAGGTAACATTAAAGGGGCCATGTACTCAGAGACAGTGATCTGTAACAGTGTTCTCCAAGAGAACTTTTGGTAGTGATGGGAATGTCCTTTATCTATACTGTCCAACACAGTAACTGCTAGCCACTAGCCACATATGGCTAGTGGGCACTTGAAATGGCTAGTGTAATGAAGGAACACAAATTTAAATGTTGTTCAATTTTAAGTTAAAGAGTCACATGTGGCTAGTCGAATCCATACTGGAAAATGCAGATATATAAAGCACTTGGAGTTCTGGTATGGCACTGTAGGATAAGCACTGAATTGCTCATCAGCAACCTTGTGAATTGCTAACCACAAGGTTGGCAGTTGAAACCCACCAGCCACTCCTTGGAAACCCTATACAGGGTTGCTTTGAGTTGGAACTGATTCAACAGCACTTAAACACAGTAACAACATAAAGTATTAGTACGATTTATGTTTTTTTGCTTTATACTATGATAAATGCATTTTGTATTGCACCGCAGCTCATATATACAACATTTACATGAACACCGTCTCCCTGCGCATTACCAAAGTTTCACTAAAACAATACTCAGTCTTACTATAGGCAGTGTGAGGGAGTGTCGTGGCCTTGTAGGATAAGCACTGGGCTGCAAACCACAAAGTTGGTGGTTCAAGGCCACCAGCTGCTCCATGGGAGAAAAATGAGGCTTTTTGCGGACAAAAAGATTTATAGCCTCAGAAACCCTATACGATAAGCACTGGACTGTGAACCACAAGATTGACAGTTCGAATTCAATGGTAACTAATACTTTCATTTACAAAGGGGCTTCTGGTAATCTGCTAAATTGATTTCCTGACTCACCACAGGGCTGTGACCCACAGTTTGAAGACCACGGCCCTACAGCATCTGCCTCCAACCCCTAGCCATGCCCTTTGCGTTATCTTCATCTGCTGGCTCTGCGTCTGACTCCCTGCAAGGTCTTCACACTTGCTGTGTCTGCTGCTTCATATGCCTTTTCCTATATTACCTTATGCCTTGCTCACATCCTCAGGTTTCTGCTTACCAGAGATTTCCTCTTGTAATCTCTCCACCCTGGAGAGCGTCTCATTCCCCTATCCTGCACTGTTTTTCTATCTAGTACTTTCCACCAGCTGACATATAAGGGGGTTTCAAAAAGTTCATGGGAAAAATCTATTATCTTTCAATTGCAATTTTTCATGAACTTCTTTCCATGAAGCCCCCTTGTATATATAATTTGCCTACTCTCTGTCTCCCCAGCAAAATGTAAGCTCAGTGAGGGCAGGGCCTTGGTTTTGTGTGCTGGTGTGGCACAGCATCTAGAACAGGTGTTCAGTAAATGTTTGTAGACTAAAGGAACAGAAAAACCTGATGATTATTGGGTTATGGGTTCAGATGTTGAGAGGGTTGTGGAATCTTCTGTTTGTTCCTTTGGAGATACTGAGTTAATACCAGAGCCTAGGCACTGAGGTGGCCACTGGGGGAAGATATACTGGAGAAGAAGGTAGACAAATCCTTGTCTTCTTGGAACGCTTAGTTGACTTTTGGGCCTCTGATGTGTATGGGTCCAAGAATGTGCTGAGTATTGTCTGGCTTTGTTCAAGGTGATTTGAGGAATGTGTGGAGATTTAGTATTTTTCATAGGCACAGGTGGCTCTTAGTAGGCTGATTAGGAGTGGGGGCAGCAGATTTTAGAGTTAATATTTGTTGGTGAAACTTCGGTAATGTGTAGGGAGGTAATGTTCATGAAAAAAAAAAAACCAACCGATTGTCCCTGTGTCAGTTCTGACTCATGGTGACCAACGGGTCTCTGTGTAGAACTGTGATCTGGGGGGTTTTCAATGGCCGATATTTTGAAAAGTAGATCACTACGCTTTTCTTTTAAGGTACCCCTGGCTGGACTCAAATTGCCAACCTACTGGTTAGCAGCTGAGTGTTAGTGGCTTATACTACCCAGATGTTGTTAGTAAGTGCCATCAAGTTGGTTCTGACCCATAGCAACGCTGTATAGGGTTTCCAAGGAGCGACTGGTGACCTTGAACCACTGACCTTATGGTTCAAATGACTTTGCAGTCCAGTGCGTTAGCCCACAGTACCACACTAGGACTCCCAGATACTTCATGGGAAAATAAACACAAACAGATTTTTACATGGAAGCAGTGGGGTATTGGCAATGTGTGTCATCTTAACTTATTTTGTAGACTTAGACACCATGAGAATCTGAGACCAGAATTCAGGTCTCTTCTCTTTCATGCCAGAAATATTGCCATTAGCTTTCCCTATTTGTGTTCATGGTTTTCTCTAACCTTTTCCTTTCAACATAGAAATGAACATGGCCAACCTAAAAATATTATTATTGCTTCAGTGATGACTGACAAGCTCTATGACACTTGAGTAATGGGTTTGGGCCACAGCTATCTAATTATAATCATACCTTGAAATTTTTATTAGCCAATCTTCATACTGGACCGTTTCTGCTTACACTACGGATATGTTGGTGGTTCTTGAAGCCATTCTGAAGGCGTAAAGTGTTTCTATTCTCGGTCTGTTTCCCCCCATCATTTCATGGTAGTGAGATTTATTATTCTTTGGGCTTTTCCCCTTGTCCTTCATTTGAGAACCATTAGGATGGTGCTATATTTTCCTCTCTTGTTGAGTGTACACATTAAATATAATTTATTGAATGGCTTTGTTTTTTCAGCAGAAAGTTTTCAAAGAGAGCCTACGCTGATATTAGGTTTCCATCTAATAAAGAGCTGAGTTGGGCCAATAAGTTCAAAACCTCTGGGCATTCTCTTTATATTGTACACTTGAACTTTTAGCTACCTAAAAGTTTTACAGTACATCATCTGAATGCTTTGTGATAAAAATTTTGTAGTGATTTGGCAAAGCTCCTCCCCACACATGGGCGCAAATGTTAAGAATCCTAGTTTGTATTCTCAGAAACCTTTTATTCCTTTTAGTTTAGCTAAATGAGGTCATGTGAATTTTCATAAAACATCTTTACGTAATAACTTTTTTTTTTTTTTTTTTAAGGGATGGGTGAAGAAGGTGGATACTGAACTTTTTCCAATGGGGAAAAGAAGAAAATAAACTGAAGTAAAAGAAACTGTGTTTTGATGGCCATGGTTAATAAGTGTTTGCAACTAAGACTCAGGCTGCAACTCTGCAGATTTGTGAGCATAAAATATTTCACAACCATGGAATGTTTGATGAGCTCGTGGGGCAGGCAACTGGTGCAGTGTACAACATGATGAAGCCACGTTCTGCACTCGTTAAGGAAATGCTGTCTCCACCACTAGGGTTTTTTTTTTTTTTTTTTACTGAGTCAGTGCAGTGGTGCCTGCTGGGATTTTGACTCCTCTTGACTGATGGAGCTTGTGGGATGGTGGCAAGGGCCTCTCTTGCCCCAAGGTATACCTATTGATTTGCAGTATCAAATGAAGCTAAACCTAATAGTTTATGCTTTAACTAATGGATAGTTAACTCTGTAAACAAATGAGTCAGTGAATATGCAAGGGTAGTGTTTGGGGAAATGCATTCACTTCCTCCACTGTCATTACAGGCACAGAAAGCCCTGCCTATTCTCTTTTCTCCTTCTGGGGAGATTGGAGGAAGGGAGCGTATTCATGGAAGTACTGGCATAGTGACTGTTAGTAGCTCTTGTAGGTAGTGTAGACTACAGACTGAAGCATTGCCTGGGTCTGTGCCATCTCACAATTGTTCCTATGTTTGAGCCCATTGCTGCAGGCACTGTGTCAGTCTATCTTGTTGAGGATCTTTCTCTTTTTCATGGACCCTAACTGACTAGGGGAGTATGATGTCTTCATAGAATAAGCACTAGACTGTGAAGGTTTGAGCCCATCACTGCTCCATGGAAGAAAAGATGAGGCATCTGTTCCTGCAAAGACTTAGTCTCAGAAACCCTATACAGGGTATCTATCGGTCAGAACTGACTCGATGGCACTTAACAACACCACCTAACTGGAGAAAAGGAAGACACAAGGGGCATGGGGTGTGTGGGTAAAAGTGGAGCCTTTGCAACAGACTATGAGGTGAGAAAGCCCAGTTGATAAGAGATGGTGTCCTACCGCATGGAACTTTTAGACTTCTGTTTCTTTTAGGTGCCATTGAACTGACTTCAACTCAGTGACCTCATGTGACAGAATGGAACTGCCCCATGAGGTTTTTAAGCTGTGGTCTTTATTGGAAAAGATTGCTAGGTCTCTCTCCTACAGATCTACTGGGTGGGTTTGAACTGCCAACCTTTTAGTTAGTAGATGAGTATTTAACCATTGTGTCACCAGGGCTCCTTAGTAGACTTCTGGAGTTATGTAATGTCATATTACTTGGAGTGTTGGCCTTGGACCAGGAGCCTAGCATCACTTGGGAGCTTGTTCAAAATGCAGAATCCTAGGCCCCTACCTCAGACTTTCTTTCAGATTTAGACTCTGCATTTTCACAGTATTGTCAGGTGATTTGTATGCACATTAAGGTGTGAGCAGTACTGACTTCACACTTTGATTTTAATACATTGATAAAACATTTAGTACATTTTTGAGAACCTTGGTTAATCATTAAATTATAAAGCAGCTTAATAAGTCATGAAAATACTTAACATTAAATGGAAGGAAAGGCTGAATGACAACAATAATACTATGAACTGGCTGCAATGAAGTTAGTAGGAGTTTTAATACAATTTGGCCGTTGTAAATCATTGTGAATTTGAATTTGAGTGGTGCTTTTCAGACTTGAGCAGGCATCAGAAAACCTGAAGGCATGTTAACACTTTGATGACTGCGTTCCATCTCAGAGTTTTTGATTCAGTAGATTTGAGGTGAGATTTAAGAATTTGCATTCCTGACCAGTGTCCAGGTGACACTGTTGCTGTCGGTCTGGGGACCACACTTTGAGAATCATGCTCTTCAAATACAGTTCTGAACATGATAGTTGCCTAGACTTCATGTTCTATCTCCGCTCCTCTGTGAAGCCAAACATAGCCCCTTTTCCTGCCAGGTGTCTCGCCATACATCTTTACTACTGATTCTCAAAGTGTTGTGCAAGGTCCACCTACAACTGCAAAATTCCAGGCTCCACTGTCTTGAAGAATCCCTGGAGTGGGCCACAGGAGTCATGCCATCCTGAGTGACTCTTATGTATAATACCACAAATACCCATTGACTCCTGTATTCCTTCCCAATTGCATTATAATCATAGTTTCTCGGCATATTTTGCTCTTAGTTAATTTTCTTGGGCCACTGCTATGTTGGAAATGTTCTCAAAACTACTCATCTCCTAGGATTCCTCCATATTTCTAGGTCTTCCTCAGAGGATACATCCTTCTCGAGACGTACCCTGGTCTCCCTAACTGGATAGGACCACTCTTCCTTCCTTCTTATTGACAGTGCTTTTCTTTTAGATGAAGCTTTCAGAGATGAGATGTCAGTTCTTATATTTTGATCAATTGTAAGATGCCCTTTCCATGCCTGCTCTCTTTTACGTTCTATGTTGAATTTACAATACATGGCATGTGTGGCATATTTAAAAGGTACAGGTCAGTGGACATTGCCATTGCCAAGAACAAGGAAGAGAAAAAGGAAAGTTATGACTTTTCAACAGTTTTAAGTATTAAGAACTCACTAGTACATCACACATAGCAGCACCACCTTGTAGCTTTGCATGTTTTCTCCCTTATTGATGACAGCTATGGATGCCGAGGCCTGTGGAGGGCCGAGACTGCCTTATAGTCACCGATTTGGTCCCCCGTGTACCTGGCTCATAGTAAGTGCTTACAAAATATTAGTTTAATGGCATAAATGTGATTCATTATTTGTGGGTGAGTTGAAATCGTTCCTGTCTGGGGTTGGTCGTTGATTACGTGTGAGGATGCATACCCTATTCTGGGTACACAGGAGAGAAACAACCAGGAGAGTGAACATCTTCATTCAAGTTTTAAAGACATAGGAATCCCCAGGGACCCCACAAAGCCAGCCTGCCTCTGTGGAATCCTGGATATCTGTGGGACTGGGTGGGGGAAGTGTGACTCTGTACGTAGGGGATGGGGAAAACCTGAACGTCTCAGCTTAGAGACCAAGGTCTTGAGTATCCCTGTATCCCTTTCACGGTGGTGGTGGTGGTTGTGTGTTGTTCAATTGTTCTGACTCATAGTGACCCTTTATAGGGTTTCCGAGGCAGTAAGTCTTGACGGGAGCAGAAAGTCTGCTCTTTCTCCTAAGGAGATGCTTGTGGACTCAAACTGCTGACCTTGCAGTTAGCAGCCCAAATGTGTAACCCACTACACCACCAGAGCCCCTTCACTTATAGGGTATGGATGATAATTAATAAGCTGCCCATCTCACGGAGCTTTGGAAAGTTTAAGATAAATTCATTGATCTGAAGGGCTAAGGATTACATATTTGATATTACTGAGGGCAGAAGAGAACCTTCCCTGTTTTTATTACTGACAGCTTTTCTTGGTCCTCAAGGCCTATTCTTAAAATTTGTCAGTCGGGGGACTCTTGGCTCTTCATGGTGTCTCATTCTCTGCTGCTGTGCTCTCTGCGTTTGTGGTCAATGAAGTGCAGACGTTGAAAGTGTTGGTGTCACCATGATGTATCAAGGGATCTTCCTGTTAGGACTTGATTCTCTGATATATATATTTGTAACTGTCACTGGAGAAGCTTGAGGCTTATAAGAATGATTTGTTGTGGCATTTCCTTATGGAACATAAACTCTGAAATGGGGTAAGCACATATGAGAAACATTCAGGTGCAGTAGTGAGAATGGAAAGAAGTCAGCCTTTGGAATGGAAACACCTAAGGTCAAGTCCTGGCTCAGCCCCTCATTTGTGTATGTGTGATCTTGAGGATGTTATTTATTCCTTCTGACCTCTGCAAAATGGTCACATTGGCCATCTCATAGCTTCTGTGAAATTCAAAAAGAGAATGTACTGGGAAGGACCCTATGAACCCCTGTAAAGAGTAATTGTCATTAGAATTGTTGTTACTGGCATTTGAGTTGGCCTTGGCTCATGGTGACCCCGTGTGTGTTAGAAAAGACTGTGCTGATGTTTTGGGGGTAGATCACCAGGCATTTCTTTGAGAGGCCTCTGGGGTAGATACAAACCTCCAATTATTGGATTAATAGTTGTGTGTGTTTGCCATTTGCACCATCCAGGGACCTCATGATAGGACTTTTTTTCCCTTTCTTTAAGTTGTAGTTATTATTATTAAGAATATACATAGCAAAATGTACACTGATTCAACCGTTTTTTTTACACATACTATTTAGTGACATTGATTACATTCTTTAAAGAGTCTCACCCTCCAAGGAGCAACTGGTGGGTTTGAAACCCCAACCTTGCAGTCATCAGTTCAATGTTTATCCTACAGCACCACACCAGGACTCTGGGAAGGATTAGAGAGTTGGAAACACTGAATTTAGAAGTCTAGAGACTTAGATGGAAGATATGTCAAGAAATATTAACTCCTCATTTTAGTATTTTTGGGTAACAAAGGTTTCTATGACTTTTTAGGAATACTTTTCAACTTACCCTCATAAATAGCGGTTGCTCTTTTTGTAAATATATCTATCACATAACTCTTGCCAATTCAACCATTTACAGATATACAATTTAGTGACAGCAATTATAATAATCTGCTATGCAACCCTATCCTAATCAGTGCATATTTCCTTCACAGTTAACCCACCTTTTCCTTCTGGTAACCACTTACAAACTTTGGTCTCTATATATTTGCCTTTTCTTATCTTTTTATATAAGTGAAGTGATGTAACATTTTTCCTTTTGTGATAAACTTAATCCATTCAGCTTAGTGACTTCAAACTCCATCCACACTACAGCATGTTCAAGACTTCATTTATTCTACTGGTTAAATAATATTCCATTGTATGTGTCACATTTTGTTTATTTATTTGTCTGTTGATGGGAATCTACATGCTTTCAAATTTTGGGCTATTGTAAATAGTGGTGCAATGAGCATTGGTGTCCAAGTCTCTGCTTTCGAGCCTTTTGAATATATATTACACCTAGAAGTGGAATTGCTGGGTCATATGGTGGTAATGGAGTCCTGATTTGACACTGTGGGTTCATGTGCTGGACTGCAAAGTCAGTTTGAACTGCAAGGTCGGCGGTTGCTCACCGGCTGCTCCTCGGAATGATAGACCGTGCCACCATTCATAGTGAGCATACTTTACTAGTGTTGTTGTCCCCTCTATATACTTGTCTACTGCTTAGCTGAAAATTGAGCCACAAAGGTAAGCTCCTTTTCAGGCCTGAAGGGTGGTTGAGGGCCATAGTCTCAGTTTCCTCCAATCTCTTTCTGATCAGTAAGTACAGTCTTTTGTTTTTTTAAATAATTTTGAGTTTCGTTCCACATATTCTGCTTCTCTATCTGGGGTTTTCTAATGGGATCCCTTTTAGAGCAGTTGGTAGTGGTAGCTGGGCACCATTGAGTTCTTTTGTCTCAGAGTTGTGAGCCTGATGTTCACATGTTCCATTAGTCCCTGGGATGATTGGTTCTAAGTCTCTCCAGAGCTCATCACTCTTACTTCTGCCATGGAGAGACCAATAACTGCATCTTAGATGACCCTTCATGAGCTTTTAAGATTCCAGATGCTGCGCACCAAAGTAAGATGTAAAACATTGTCTCTGTGGACTATGTTATGCTAATTGATCTTGCTGAGATTTGTTATTTTAGTTGTTAGGTGCCATTGAGTTGGTTTTCAACTGATAGTATCCCCATGTGACAGAGTTGAACTGTTCCATAGGGTTCCTTAAGATGTAATCTTTATGGAAACAGATAGGTAGGTATTTTCTCCCATAAAGTCACTGGTGGATTTGAACAACTGACCTTTCACGTAGCAGCTGAGCACTTAACCATTGCACGCTCAGGGCTCCTTATAATTTGATTAAATTCTCTTTCCTAGAGTTTGGGAAGTTGGGCTCCAAGGAAGCTGTTTCCTTTCACATTGATTAGACTTAATACTATATAGTGTGGTGTTGTGTTGCAGCTGAGCGCCAGATGGACTGGGGTGTTAATTCTTGCCCTGCTATTTTCTAGTTTTAAGATACTAGGCAAATTACGTGAACTCTCTGAGCTTCACTTTCCTTATTCTCTCATATGTGACAAATAATGTGTAACTTCAAAGTTGTGAGACACAGAGTTGAAGTGAGTAATGAACTTTGAGTAGAGTATTCACATGGTTATAGTTACTTTTGGTATCTGAATTCTCATAGGGACTTGGCAGGCATTGATGTGGTAGAAGGATTCTGGATGTAGCTGAGTGAGCAAGGGGAAGGTACTGTAGACTGTGGACGAAACTGATTTTTTAAATTTGTACTGATATCTTGCAATGAATTCTTTCCTTTAAAACATATTTGGAGATAAAAATAATCTAGACTATAATTAAAATAAACAAATGAACTCTTAGGTGCTGCGTACTGTTAAATTTACTGGGGCTCTAATGGTGGAATGTGCGTGAACACATTTACATTATGTTTATTGTGGACCTAGGAAAGGCTGGGATTCTATTTTACACTGAATCAAATATGGTATGGGTGAGGAAATCCAGCAAACACTATGCTAACCAGATGATCAAAGTGAGCATCTCCAGTATTGAGATGTTTTGATCTCATGTACCCTCTATTTTTGTCAAGGATTTCATTTTACTTGGATTGACAATCAATACCCAAGGAGGCGACAGTCAAGAAATCAAATGACATATTGTTGTATTGGGGAAATCTGCTGCAAAAGACCTCTTTAAAATGTTAAAAAAACGGTGTGGGGGAAGGGGGGAGGGCACAGCGCAGGGTGGGGATTGGACACAGGAGAGCTTGGGTGCTAGGGAAGGGGGCAATATACAGGGAGGGTGAGGAAAGTGGAGAAATGTGGCAGATGGGAGAACAGTTGGGCATGTTCGAAAGGGCTAAA
>NW_006408590.1:9378277-9381529 GCF_000296735.1 Chrysochloris asiatica
TGGAGGGGATTGGAACCATGGCAGTGAGATGATATACGATGGAATGAATGTAAATCTAAAGTTCTCCCATGTAAACTATCATATAATTCACAATAAAACATTAAAAAAAAAAAAAGTTAAAAAACAAAGATGTGACTTTGAAGACTACGGTGTGCCTGCTCTAAACCATGGTATCTTCAATCGCTGTAGGGTAAGCACTGAACTAGTTGCAAGCTCAGCAGTTTAAACCCACAATCTGCTTTCAGAAATCCTATACAGGGTCGTTACGAGTCAGAACTGACTCAATGGCACACGACAACAACATATACATGTGAAAGCTGGACAATGAATAAGGAACACTGAAGAATCAATGCCCTTTAATTATGGTCTTGGTAAAGAATATTGAGTACATGATAAACGGCTAGAAGAATGAACAAATTTGTCTTTGAAGAAGTGCAGTCAGAATACTCCTTTTCAGAAACAAGATGACAAGACTTCATTTCATGTACTGTGGGCCTGCTATCAGGAGGGACCAGTATTTTCAGAAAGACATCGTGCTGGGTAAAGTATCTGGAAGGACCTGTCTTGGAGAAAGACATCATGTTTGGTAAAGTAGTTGTTGTTATTAAGTGCCTTCGAGCGGGTTCCTACTCATAGTGATCCTGTGTAGGGTTTCCGAAGTGTGGCTGGTGAATTTGAACTACAGACTTTGTGGTTCAAACCAGCCTTGCAGTCCAGTGCATCATCCCATACCAAAATTCCACTGGTAAAGTAGACGATCAGCAAGAAAAGAGGCAGCCCTTCAGTGAGCTGGATTGACACAGTGGCTGCAACATAAGCTTCAATAGAGGAATGATTATGAGGATGGGGCCGGACCAGGCAGTGTTTTGCTGTCTTCTACATAGGATTGCTATTAGTTGGAGCTGACTTGATGGCACCTAACTACAAAAATAATCCTCTTTCTGAGGCATTGAGCAAGGCAAATCATCACTTCTGGGAAAAATTCCTACTAAAAATGTACAAGTTTAATCTAATTATTAGAAAACATCAGACACATTCAAATTGAGAAATATTCTACAAAGACCTGACCAGTCCTCTTCTCAGGTACCAATGTCATGAAAGACAAAGACTGAGAAATGATCACAGACTGGTAAAGACTAAAGAGACGTGATAGCCAACTGCAATGTGGGATCCGGTATTAGATCCTGCACCAGACAGCATTTAAAGGCTGTGCAGTCAGGCTTCTCCAGACAACGGAAACAGTAGGACAGGTGGGTGAGGGTGGGGTGGAAAACACGTTATCGATATATGAAAGAGGAGGCTTCAAAATGTTTGTGAGTAGAATCCCCACTGAATAGTTTTCATCTTGTCTAGACGGGTCTGGTGAAATGAGATGGGGATAAGATTCTTATGATTCAATAGTGAATAATTGTTATGTCTAATTGCAATGTCACAACTATAAAGATAGAAGTTTTGTAACAAAAGGGGAAAGTAGTTAATGTTACAGTCCAGAAACAGAGGACACTAGGACCATCAAGGGAGAAGAAGACGAGTGAAATGTGGGACCCTATTCAGAGAAGCAGCAACACCAAAGATGGAGGCAGAGATGAGGACATGGAGAGATAGAGTAGCTAAGGACTCTAGACTCATGGAAAGACAAAGACTGAGTGCTCGTGGCCAGGAGGAAGGCTTGCAGAATGTTCCCTTTGGTTGTTTAAATGATTATATATTCCTGAGTGTTCTTGTGTACATCTCCCCTCCAAAGCAAAAACAAAAACAAAACAACAACAACAGAGGGAATAGAAGCAAATACTGTTGAATGATGATGCGTGGAGGAGATTGTAATCATGGTAACGGAACAATGAGTGTAAAACTGATGTTCTCCCATGTAAACTATCACTCAATTCACAATAAAAACATATAAAAAATAAAAGTTTGTTAAAAAATGGAATGAAGAGAAAATAGGATTTTCCATGAACTTTTTGAAGCCCCCTTCTGTATGTATAACAAAACGTATATATATATATATATGTATATGTATATATAGTTCTGGTGTGGTGCTGTGGGTTAATGCGCTGGACTGCATAGTCAGTTTGAACCACAAGGACAGCGATTCAAGCTCACCAGTTCACCAGTCGCTCCTTGGAAACCCTACACAGGGGTCGGAACCGATTCAATGGCACTTAACAACGGCCTTAAGTTACGCTGCTGATCCTACAGTGCCACACCAGGAGTCCATACACATACATATGTGTATGGACTCCTGGTATGGCACTGCAGGATCAGCACTGGTCTGCAGATCACAAGGTTGATAGTTCAAACCCATAAGCTGCTCCTTGGAAACCCTGTACAGGGCCACTATGAGTCAGACAGGACTCGACAGTACTAACAACTACACACACACACACACACACACACACACACACATATATCTAGAGAGAGATTGAGAGAGAGAGAATGATTTGAGTCGCTGGAAATTCAGGCAGGAATTTTGTTCCAATCTTGAGGCTGAATGCCTTCTTCTCCAGGAAATAAGTTTTTGTTTTTGGGACCTTCAACTGATGGGATGAGGGCCACCTACACTATTAAGTACAATCTTTTTTACTGAAAGCCATCTGCTTATAAATATTAACCGCATCTCCGAAAGACCTTCACAGCAATATCTAGATTAGTGTTTTAACAAACAACCGGGCACAAACCTAGATGAGCTAACATATAACATTAACCATCATAGAGGCAAAACTGGCAATATTGAAATAAGGTGTCTAGATTAGCTAGCTAACAATAAAATACTGTTTTGGTCATTGTGCTATAGCTATGTAAGGTGTTCTGAACCCTCAACCTGGAGAGAAGATTCTAGATTTGTGTGCAGCACCAGGAGGCAAAACAACACATATTGCAGCATTAATGCATGATCAGGGAGAAGTGATAGCACTGGATAAAATAGCCAACAAAGTAGAAAAAATAAAGCAGAATGCTTTGTTGTTGAGACTGAATTCCATCAAGGCTTTTTGCTTTGATGGAACAAAAGTACTTAAACTTGAGATGGCTGAGGACACAGAAGGGAAACCTCCATTCTTAAAGGAATCTTTTGACTGAGTTCTTCTTGATGCACCTTGCAGTGGGATGGGACAGAGACCAAATATGGCTTGTACTTGTACTTTGAAGGAAGTGACGTTATATCAACCATTACAGAGAAAAATCTTTTCTGTGGCAGTTCATCTGCTGAAGCCAGGGGGTGTCCTGGTTTATAGCACATGCACTATAACACTG
>NW_006408590.1:9382256-9395453 GCF_000296735.1 Chrysochloris asiatica
GCTGGAGAAGGATGTCATGCTTTGTAAGGTGGAGGGTCAGAGAAAAAGAGGAAGACCCCTAACGAGATGGATCAGCCAGGTGGCATCATTGATGGACTCAAGTGTGGCTGCGGTGGGGAGGTTGGCCCAGGATCAGATATTGTTTCGTTCTGCTGTGCATGGAGTCGCTATGAGTCGGTTCCGACTCGATGGCACCTGACAACAACAACAATGTGTTTTTAATTTTCTCTAGGCCTAAAGTTATTTTAAAAAGTTAGAGACATGATCTTTGGAAACATGGGAGTTTTTGTAAGATGAATGGTTTTATAAAAAGCGGAGGGAGCTTCATGTATTGCCTTTAGAGACAGGAACACAATTTACTCCTGATCTAACGCAGTCGTGAACTTGAGATCATGGTGTGTTAACTCTTTGACTTTCTGGGGTCATCACTCAGGTTTTGGTCCTACCATCTTTCACTTGGTTGATCTAGCAGAGCTGACTGGCTAATAATGATGATTAACTCCTTTGATTGGTTGCCTCCTATGTTAGAAAGTGGGTGCTAAGTGCATAGCGTCATTAATCTTTGTGACATCCTTAAAAGGTTGGTTGATAGCTTCCTCATTTTCTGATACATTGTGAGAGATTTGAATGCCCATGATCACTCAGATGGACTGGAAATCTGACTCCAAAGTCCAGGCTCTTACAGTTTTGCCAATCTGTGCTGTTTTTCTTTTAAAGGATGCTTCTTGACCCTTGACCAACCTAATGCCTTTGCCTTTCCTCTGGGTTGCCAGACCTGACGACTTGGATTACCCTTATTTAGAAAAGAGGAACTAGGAGGTATTTGTATTTTCCCACTCCCCTTATTAGTTGTTTAAACACAGACTAGCATTTTATGTAGATGCTTTAGGTCTCTTATTTAGGTCTATTAATATTACCTTGGTCAACTAAATTTGGAGAACTTCTCCTTCATTCAGGCAATTGAATGTATCAGGGGGAAACCACACTACAAGGCTAGTGTCAGTTTGCTACCATTAACCCTGAATGGACTCTTACTGCCCAGCAATGCCTATTTCCCTAGCCCACTCACCCACCTGTTGTCCTGTGGAAACATGAGTCAGATGTTGTTACAAGTTGCTGTGCAGCCTCAAAGTGCTTCTCATGTCAAAGTTTGAGCCAAAGTCTTTATATGATTCAGCACACAGCTTTCTTCCCCATTTTATTGCTTACCACTCTTCCCTTTGTTCATACCACTTCAGCCACAATGCCCTCTCTGACGTTCCTCAAACATGCTCCTGCCGAAGAGTCTTTGCATATACTGTTCCTTTTTCTACCTGGAATATATTCTCGAGAAACCACATGACTTCCTCTTTTGTCTGTCCAAATGTTGTTTTATCAGTGATGTTTCCACTGACCCCCCTATGTAAACCAGCAAAGCCCATCTCCCACTCCCAGTCTTCTTTACTCTGCTTTATTGTCCCTCTTAATCTATTGATCACCTGCTTCCCCTCATTAGAATGTCACCTCCAGAAAGGCAAGGGCTTCATCTTTTTTATTCACTGTTTTAGTTCCAGTGTTTACAATGCCTGATATAAAACACAGGTGCTTAGGATTTCTCCTACTTTGTAAAATGCTAATGTTCATTATGAATCTCTCAGAAGAGGGTATTTAAAAAAAAATATTCTGACTCCTTCAGAAAAAAATTTTTCAACTATAGGATCTGCCTTTCATAATATATTTTGGGGAAGTGCTAGAATAGATTTTTACTAGTAATAAGTCATGTTTGGGGTGATGTAGGTGCAGTGAATGTTATGTAACCTATCTTTCCCTGTTCACTAAGAAAGCATTTTAGAATTAGGAAAACTGCATCCAATAACTGTGAATTTACCTAAAGGTGTGCTTTGAAACCCCATTAAGCAAGAGCTGCCAATTCTTTCTTCTTTAATTTTGAAAAGTGGTTTTACATTTGAGTATTTTTGCAGAGTCCCATCTTTATAAGCAAAAATGTGGTAAAAACATTTGAAGCAAATTTCTCCTATTGCTGTTTGGAACCAGGGCTTCTAACTAGTTTATTCTGGTTTGACCTCCTAATGCAAATTTGTCTTTTCACCCCAAATATACTGACTCAGAATCTCCATTTTATGTATACATGAGAATCTCCTGGGAATCTATCAGAATCATCTGGGACATCTTGTTAAAATGTAGATTCTGATTCAAGGTATCTGGAATGGAAAGGCAAATTCCCAGCAGGGGGTGGAACAGGAATGAACCGGTTCAAAGCCCTGGTTGGAACAGTGCAAAGTTTCCCTTTCTCTGTTTTCGTCTGAATTCCCCAGTTGATCTTTGCTGTGCCCATTGGCATACCATGGCCCTGCAAGGTTCCCTAGGTGGCTTCTGTCATGTATTAGGAGCAGACTCACATTGACCTTCCTAGAAACAGCTCTAGGAGGACAGAGGGATTTCTGGGTTGTTTCCTACTATAGACACAAGCACCTGACACCATACGTTTCACATAATAGGTGGCCAATTAATATTTATCGAATAAACCATAGAAACACAGGAGGGAAACCTCTATTCACTTGACCTAGCCTCATGGTGACTTATAGTTAGGGTGCAGCTTCCATGACTTCTGATGAAACTATGTTTGAGATTGCAGACTCAGTGTGTTTCATAAATTTAAAAAAACACACGTAGCTCTAGGCACAATGATATTTTTGTTCTCCGTAAATCTGCTGAGATTCTGAATGGAAATTAGTGTCTTTTCTTAATATTTTCATGATCTAAGCTGAAAATCCATAAATACGGCCATTCTTGGAAAGATTCTTCAAGTGGTCCCAAATAATTTGTGATAAATAGATTTAAAAAAAGATTTTATTTGGGTATCCAATTTCAAAGATGGATTGACACAGTGGCAGCAGCACTGGGCTCAACCATAACAACAATGGTGAGAATGGCAGAGGACCAGGAAGTGTTTTATTCTGTTGGGTATTGTTGCCGTTGTTGTTGTTAAGTGACGTTGAGTTGGTTCCAACCCATAGCGACCCTGAAGAGGGTTTCTGAGGCTATAAATCTTTATGGGAACAGAAAGCCTCATCTTTCTCCTGCGGAGCAACTGGTAGTTTTGAACTGCTGACCTTGCAGTTCACAGCCTGATTCGTAACCACTACGCTACCAGAGCTCCTTCTGTTGGGTATAGGGTCTCTATAAGTTGGAACTGACTTGATAACTTGAAAGCCAATGTAATAATAGGTATAAAGCAGCTTGTTTAATCAGTATTCTTGGAGGCATGTTGCCTTGATAAATTATACATGTCATCTTTTTAATTTGAGAAGATAGAAGGCATGATGTCAGCGCCCCCATGTAAATGCTGTTGCTGTGTGCAATCGTAGCGACCATGTATGAAGTTTCCGAGGCTATAAATCATTACAGGAGCCAAAGCCTCATCTTTCTCCCACGGAGCAACTGGTGGATTCAAACTGCTGACCTAACAATTAGCAGCCCAACTCATAATCCAAAACACTACCAGGGCTTCACCTTATGTAAATAGCGGTTTAGTATTTTATTGCCTAGAAATGGTCAAAAGAAAACCTCTATTTCTGGAAATTGGAAAAGTAAAAGATCATTTGGAAAAGCCTAGCGCCTTTCAACCTGTTCTTCGCACACAGAAAGATACATCCTTTTAGGGTTTTCTGAGGGAGGTTCTCTGATTTGCACAGTAAGAAGAATTGTTTCTGGCTAATTAGCTCTGAGTACTGGTATCTTAAGTATTAGTGTCTTGACTTGCTCTAATTATGTTCAGCAAATTCAAAGGCTACCTGAATAGGGATGGGATAGACATTTGCTTTAGAGATAGGCAGCAAAAGCAAAGGTGAGGAAGCAAATGGGGCTGTGATGTAGACCCTGGCATCAGTTCTTTGTTCTTTTTTTTTTTTTTTTCCTTTTGGTTGTTATTTCATAGATGTCTCCATAGTTACAGTCTCTATAAATCACACATATATCACAGTAAGGAAAAGAAAGAGACTTGTGGTTATAGGTGAAGCAACACACATTTTTATAATTCTGTAGCTTTTTTAAAAAAGAAAACCCTTTTGCTTCTACACGTCTTATTATTATTATTATTTTAAAAGACTCAAGAGGACTGGGCTACTAAATGTCTAGTGATCAGATTTCCTCTGTTGAGGTCTTACAATGTGGCAAGCTCTATCCTAAGAGTATTATCTGATTTAATTCCACAATAACCTGAGGTAGGTACTAATTTTATCTCTTTTTAGAGATGAAGAAACAGAGGCACCGAGAGGTAAGGTAACTTGGGAGAAGCAGAACACAATCCCAGACCTCCTGACTCCTAAAATTCTCACTGTTAAGAGGAAACAGAGATGGAATCAGAGGGAGAAGCAAAGGGATTCAATAACATGTCTAAGCACATCCAGCTAGTTTGAGGTAGAGTTGGGATTTGAACCTAGGTCTCCTGACTCCTGGCCTGCCCTTTAGGGGTCCTCCAATTCTAACCAGTGGTATCCTCTGTATAGTGGACATTTAGCTTATAAAAGGCAAAAGGCTCTTAATGATATGCTGGAATTGTTAACGTAAGACGTAAGTACTCAATGCAGCTATTCTAGTTGGATCTCTTCTAATTGGTGAGTCTCAGGTAGCTGTCTTCCAAAATTCTTGACATAGATGAGTGAGCACCTCCAGTGCTGCATCCATTTGTTGAAAGATTTCAATTTGTATTCTTTCGATGGCTGGAGCCTTGTTTTTTGTCAATATCTTCAGCACAGCTTGGACTTCTTCCTTCAGTATGGTTGGTTCTTGATCACATGCTACCTCTTAAAATGGCTGAACATCATTTCTTTCTGGTACTGTATCTCTGAGTATACTTTTCATCTTCTTTTGAGACTTTCTGCTTCATTCAGTATTTTGCGTTGAGTCGTTTCCTACTCATAGTGTGTTATTCCATTCCTCTTCAATTTGTCATTCCCGACATAGTAAACCATATGATTGTCTGATTCAAAATGGCCAATTTATCAGTCCATTTCAGCACACTAATGCCTAGGCTATCAATCTTTATGCTTTCCATTTCATTTTTGACAACTTTCAATTTTCCTAGATTCATATTTAGTATATTTCATGTTCTGATTATTAATGATTGTTTGCAACGATTTCTCCTCATTTTCAGTTGTGCCCCTTCAGCAAATGAAGGTCCTGAAAGCTGAACTCCACTCATGTCATTATGGTGAATTCTACTTTGAGGAAGCAGCTCTTTCCCAGTCGCATTTTTTAAAAAAGCTTTTATTGTGAATTGTATGATAGTTTACATGGCAGAACATCAGATTTGCACTCAACCAATCACATCTTGTTTCATTGCAATGATTACAATCCCTTCCATGTGCCATCGGTTAACAGTATTTGCCTGTATTTCCTTTTTCTTCCCTTTTTGATGCATACAAAAACATGCAGGAACAGATAATGGTTTAAACAACCAAAGGGCACATATTGCAGACCAGCCCCATGCTTGTCAACACACAGCCTTTCTCTTTCCATGAGTCTAGCGTCCTTAGCTGCTCTCTCTCCATGCCATCACCTCTGCCTCCATCTCTGGTGTTGCTGCTTCTCTGGTTAGGATCCCATGTTCTGCTCATACTCTTCCGTTTTGCTTGTCCTAGGTTCCTCTGTTCTTGAAATGTAAGATTAACTACTCCCTCCTTTTTGTCATGCCACTTTTACATTTATACCTGTGACAATCACAATTAGGCATGCTAACAATTGCTCATTATTGAATCATAAGAATCTTATCCCATCTCTTTTCACCAGACCCATCTAGACAAGATAAAAACGATTCAGTGGGGATTCTATCTTCCCCTGCTCACCCTGAAACTAAACTCCCCCTTGAAAACTTGTAAGCCAGCTATTTTGTGCCTTGGTAGTCTCCCCATTTTAGGTAGTCAGTGTCTAAGTTGCCTGTCTCTATTAATCCTGTGTACAGAGGGGAAAGGATTGATTCTTGATGTGAAGACTCCTTCCCTCTTGGTTGGTATTTTGAGCTACTAATTAAGGTCAAGTTCATCAAATTATAGCAATTTACACTTGCTTCCTATATCAAACTTCTTTATCTTCCTTTAGCCGAGTTCTAATTATCAAGCCATCGAGGCTAGATCTGCAAGTTTGGGTGTTCATGAACACCTCCCCCCCCCCCCCAATTCACATCAGCTGGACGCTTAGCTCTAGCCCCCCCAGTGGCTAGGTCAATGTCCATGGTCTCAGGGGTTCCCAAGTGTCCCCAAACTTTGGACTAACCAGCCCTTCCTTTTCTCGCTCTCAACTCAAGGTCGACAGGACTCTATGGAACACGGTCAAGCCCAGTGCATGTCTTCATTACTGCCTTTCCCCCACTTCCACTCACCAGTAGATCAATGCCGTCACCAGTGAACTTACAAGCCTACATGTGTGTTCCCTCTGAGTTTCAGTCTTGAAGGGGGGTTTGTCCTGAAGGGATTTGGTGGCTTGCCTTGATGGCTCCCAAGAAAACAACTTACTTGTTCTTGTAATAGCTAAACAGTCTGCCTTTTATTTTACCCCCGTGCTTGTCTTTCTTTCAAGAAGTGTCTTCTGTTCTCTCATTGATCCAGATTGGTCTTCAGTTCCTTTCCAATGGGAATGTCCCACCTCAGAAGGTTCTGTATGGGGTTCAGGATTCCACCTAAGCCCTATGCTCTACTGAGGCTCTATAAGAAGCCTATTTTACTGGACAAGTTCTAGAACCCCTTTTAGGAATTCCAGTCAGCTGAAAGCTAAAGATTGGCTTACAAACTTTCTGTAATCATATTTCCTGATATTTCTTTCTGTCACATTCAAGCGTCTATTTTACATTAGTAGGCAAGGGAAACCAATATCCATAATATAATCAATCACCTTAATACATTATTTCTCCTCTTTTACCTATTAAGATTATGCTTCAATCCCTGTATCTCAGAGCCCTGTTGTTTCAACATTGAGCATACATCCCTATTTCCCAGTTGCATTTTGAGTGTCTTCCAACCTGAGGGACTTGTATTCTCTCAATATATCTGTCAATGTTCTGCTGCTGTTCATAAGGTTTTCAGAATATTCAGAATATTCAGAAGTAGTACGTTTCTCCTTCTTCCTAGTTTGGAAGCTCAGTTGAAACCTGTCCATAACGGGAAGACATTTAAAATACTGGTAGTGGTATTTAAAATACCAGTGGCATAGCTCCCAGCATCACAGAAACAGTCATGCAATCACAGTATGACAGACAAGCTTAGATAGACCAGCTTAGATACAGACTTAATGTACCATTTCTAGTTTTCATGTTGGCAGCTCCTTGCATTGTGTCTGGAAGTGATAGCTGAAATCCTTTGTATCCAGATTTTTAATTATTATATTTGTTTGCTTTTCTGGAACTTTCAAGGATCTGGGAGTTTCAGTGTTTGGGAACCATAACTGGAGAGATCCCAGTCCTACTGGAGGGTGACAGGTAGAGCTTTGCTGCCTCTAGCAGTAGCCCTGAGTGGCAGCTAGTGGCTATTTAGGCCAACAGGTCCAGACCAGGAAAAAGCAGAGATTCAGGCAGCATCTATGCTTGCATGCCAGCAAACAGACACTTCATTGTCGTGGAAGCTGTAAAACCAATTCTTTGTAACTTTTTAGAATTGCTATCATTTGAACTTTTGACCAGATTTCATTCTGGAAATACTGCTCAGGAATCCAGGTGTATGTATTTTTGCTTTTAGTCAGAAGCTGCTCTTTGCTTCACTATAGTTTCTGTGGAAGGCACTTTCGTGACATGGAAAGTCTTCTTCGTCGATTGACTTGTTCCCCTTGATCTCTTGTAATCAAAGTGCCGAGTTTTCAAGGTCCTTTAAGATGTAACCTTGGGACTTTCAAAACTGTGATTCTTGTTTTGCCTAGACCCATCAGCTCCATTGTATGCTAGTGATTTGGGTAATTGCTAAAGATGATTGACCAGTTAGTGATTTGTTGTGTTTGTTGTTGTTGCTATCAAGTTGGTTCTAACTCATAGCAATCCTGTATAGGGTTTCCAAGAGCAGCTGGTGGGTTTGGACTACTGACCTTGTGATTGCCAGTCCAGTGCTCTGCACAGTCCTTCTCTAAATGTACTACATCTCAGAATTTTCCGTTCTCTTACTATTCTCTTAAGTGGTTCCTTAAGCTCTCAGTTGCTCACTGAAAAGTCAGTGGTTCAAGCCCACCTAGCAACTCCATGGGAGAAAGATCTGGTAATCTAATTCCATAAAGATTACAGCCTTGAAAACACAATGGGGCAGTTCTACTGTGTTGCATGGAGTCGAATTGAGTCAAAATTGACTTGATGTCATCTAATAACAACAGCAACAATCCTGTGAGAATAGTCTTCATGACTCAATTTGTGGTCCTGGTAAGCCCAAATATTTGTGAGAGAACACAGATAGAAGGTGCAAATGATTTCACCAGTGTGCACAAAAAGGAGGCCAATAAACATCTCTCACAGAGGATCTGGTGAAACTACCATTCCCGTGAACAATTGTTAACATCAGTGTTTACCCTAAAAATTCCATTTCTGTGGATTCCATTTCTGTGGAGCTTCTGTATTAAATTACAGCAATTATAGTTTGTCTGAAAATGGAAGATTATGTCCCACATTTCTTAGTTAAGCAGCTCACAAGTAGCCATGTGAATGTCATCTCTTTTGTGAGTAATAGGCTGTTGTTAAGCCTCGAGCCTGTCTCTGCTTTCTGACTAGCAAAGTTTGGAAAAGTCTCAACCTTAACCAGGTTGGTAAACTCAAGCAATCATTCTGAGAAAGGCAACTTGATAACACATAAATCCTAATATGAACAAACAGTTAGTTGCCATGGAGTTGATCCTGACTCCCGGTGACTCCCTATGTGACAGAATAGAACCATGATGCTCCCTAGGGTTTTCAGTGGTTGATTTTTCAGAAGTAGATCTCCAGACCTTTCCTTTGAGGCACTGAGGCCATCTAATTCTCTGGTCAAAAGTTTGGTCTCTGCACTCACATAACAACACCTGGCTCTACCATGAACTGGGTGACCTCAGCCAACTTATTTAACCTCTCTGAGCCTCTTTCTCCATCTATAAAATGGATATAAAATTCCTTCATAGGTTATCATATGGTGTTAGTGAAATAGTCTGTTTAGTACAATATCTAGCACATAGCTTGATTTGTATCAACTCTTTTTATTATCTTCCCCAAAACATCTAAATGAGTGTTAAGTTGTCCATACTTTTGCTTCCTGTTATTAAATTTTTTTAAAGTGAAACAAAACATTTATTTTAAATATAAAATGTAAAAACACATTATAAAATATATAGGAAAATATATATTTGTGAAAACATAAATGTTAAGCAAACATTGATATTCTAAAATGTTAGTGAAAGTTAATAAAGAAATATTGAACTGAACTATTAAACTAAAGAAAAATTTTTTGGGACAAAAATCACATACTCTTTAAAAATAAGAAATTGAAAAAGAAAAAATGCATTTTCAAAAAATAAGTCAAGTAATCTTCCAGTTCCGTGTGTATATCTGTGCAAAAATCCCCAGCGACTTTAAGCTCTTTTCGTAAATCAGTACATACTTTTCTATTACTCTATTTCCAAATAATCCCATATCATTTGATAACTTTGAAGAAAAATTTATTTATTTATTTTAAAGTTTTTATTGTGAATCCTACTATTAGTGTTTTAAGTGGACAGAAAATGATATTGTTTTCACTTGGGGATTGTGACTTTATGGAAACAGTTGCTTAACCTGTCACTGGATCGGGTCCCAGGCTTTCTCTTCTGGTCCAGCCAGTTGCCATGGAGTCAGTTCTGATTCATGGAAACCTCATGTGAGTCAGAAATGTATAAAATTCCAGGCTCTAGGCATCCTGGCTCTGTCTTCTCAATCTACAGAAAAAAGTTGCATTTTCTTCTTTCCAGTTGTTTCCCTTTATTGCAACCTCAGTCATATTTTAAAACAGATTTTTAAAAAAACTTGGATCCTTCAGGTTTGCATGGGCTAAATGGGACAGAAGTAAATACTGATGTATGCTCAACCTTGGAACAACAGGTCTCTATGATACAGGAATTGAGGCATAGTCTGAATGAGTAAAAGAGAGAACTAATGCTAAATGCTTGACTGTCTTATGGATATTGGTTTCCCTTGCCTACTATTGTAAAATAGACAGTAGGATAGAAAAGAATATCAGATTACATGATTACAGAAAGCTTGTAAGCCCATTTTAAACCAATAACTTATTGGAATACCTAAAAGGGGTTCTAGAACTTGCCTAGTGAAATACGCTTCTTGTGGAGTCTTTGTGGTATATTCAAAGCTTCTGTTCCAGAAGCTTCTGAGGTGGGACATTCCCACTTGAAAAGACAAGCAGACCAGCCTGGAACAGCTAGAGGAACATAAGATACTTCTTGAAAGAAAGACCAGCAGGAAAAATCCAAAACAAAAATGGCTGTCTGGTTGGCTACTACAAGGACAAGCAAGTTGTTCACCAGAGAGCCATCAAGGCAAGCAATCAAGTCCCTTCAGGACAACCCCCCTTTCAAGACTGACACTCAAAGGGAACACACAAGCATGCATATAAGCTTGCTGGGGACCACGTTGGTCTACTGATGAGTGGAAGTGGGGGAAAGGCACAATGAATATATGGGCTGAGTTCAGCCATGTTCCATAGACTCCTGTCGACTTGAAATGAGAGAGAGAAGAGGAAAGCCTAGTTGGGCTGAAGTATGATGAGACCTAGGGACTTCTGAGCCCATGGACAAGGACATAGACATGGAGGGCTAGAGCTGAGATTGAAGCTGAGGGAAGACACACAAGATCACTCAAACTGGCACAGAGTACCCATTTGACCTAGCTTTTATGGCTTGATGATCAAAACTCGACTAGAGGAAGATAAAAAAATTTTTTGATAAAGGAAACTAGTGTAAATTGCTATAGTTTAATGAACTTGTCCTATATTTATGGATACACTAGCTCAAAATACCAACTGAGAGGGAAGGACTCTTTACTTCAAGGATCAATCCTGTCCCCTCTGTATACAGGGTTGACAGGGACGGGCAACTTTGGTTTCCTAAAATGGGGGGTGGAGGCCTAAAAAGGCACGAAGTGACTGGCTTACAAGTTTTCAAGAGGGAGTTTAGTTTCAGAGCAAGTGGGGAATGTAGAATGGCCACTGACTAGTTTTCATCTTGTCTAGATGGGTCTGGTAAAGGAGATGGAGATAAGATTATTATGATTCAATAGTAATTGTTACCATGACTAATTAAAATGGTCATAACTGTAAAGGTAGAAGTTTTGTAACAAAAAGGGTAGGAGTAGTTAATTTTACAGTCCAAGAACAGATGACCCTAGGACCATCAAGGGAGAAGAGCCTGAGTGTAATGTGAGACACTATCCAGAGAAGCAGTGACACCAGAGGTGGAAGCAGAGATGATGAGATGGAGAGATAGAGCAGCTGAGGACTCTAGGTTCATGGAAAGAGAAAGACTGTGTGCTGGCGGCCAGGAGGCAGGCTTTCAGAATGTTCCCCTTGGCTGTTTAAATGATTATATATTCCTGAGTGTTTTTATGTATATTCACCCTGCAAAAAACACACACACACACACACACAAAACAAAAACCTTCTAAAACTCAGAGGGAATAGAAGCAAATACTGTAGAATCGTGATGCATGGAGGGGATTGTAATCATTGCAATGAAGTGAGATACATTAGGATAAGTATAAAACCAATGTTCTCCCATGTAAACTATCACTCAATTCACAATAAAAATGTAAAAACAAACAAAAAACCTTGGATCCCTTTATATGATCTGTATTAGAAGAGATTTCTCTACCCATCTAGACTGTGCTGTCAGAGCTAGAGATCCTACATGTGCTAGGCACTATTTGAGATTTTTTAATTTCAAACGTGAACAAACAAGGCAATAAGATCCATCTCTTACAGAGCTTACATTTGGATGAGGATAGAAAGAATAAACAAATATATTCAGGTAAGACAGTAGAGAGAGTAAACAAATATATAGGATAATATTGAATACTCTAATATTTTTCATATTCACAATAACTCTGTTTAGGTATTTGTTCCTATATCTTTATATATATGTATATTGTCATCACTCAGGCACTTTGGATCTATTTGTTGTTCTGCAGGGACTGAGTGAATCCATCTCATTATTAAGTGATTGGCTAATTCAATAACAAAGACAGAATGGTAGAGAACACTTGGGTTTGCGCTCAAGGCTACATAATATCTACATCCAGCTAACATATTTTTTTAAAATACATGTGAGACTGACAAAGACTTTTTCATGACATGTTGAGAGCCATTTTATACGACATGAATATAATTTTTTCTGCAGTTAAACCACATTTTAATGTCATGTTTTCATTAACAAAATGTTTTGTCTCAGTTTTATCATTAATTTAGATAGAACAAGGAGTAACAAATCATTAGTACCTTCAAGTGTTTAGACTAATCCATATATTTTTTAAGTTGGAAACAAGAGGTGAGAATAAAAAAGCAACCCTGTTGTTATTTCTTAAACAATGAGATGACCAACATATCTGATAATGAAGTTGGTGGAAGAGATTTTCATCATGAGTGATCTGCTTTGGAGTTAAATGTTGTATGAGAAAAAGCTTTTTTTTAATACAAAATGCTTTGGTTTACTGAGTCTTTTCCACCTGATTTAGAAACAGCTCATGGTAATGAGCGATGTCAGGATATTTTCAGAGGTATAAATGGAGAATGGTAAGATGCTGCATTTTCCAAAGTAGATTTTCCTTGATGTCTCCAAATTGATTTTAATTCACTCGTAGCCAGAATTTTTAACCTTATGTGGGTTACTTTGGCAGCCTGTAAAGATCATGGGTCCTTTCCAGATAATTTTCAGTATTCAAAATAAAACCTATAGAATGAAAAAGAAAACAAATTGCTTGGAAATACAATATAGCTTTATCTACAGATTCTCAAGAGGTATTCATATTAATCTATATAAACATTTACACCACTTCTTTATCATTGATGGAAAAAAATAGTTTGTAGTAGAACTGATTTATTTATTTATTTTTCTTAAATATTTTATTATGAATTATGTGATAGTTTACATGGGAGAACATTAGTTTTACATTCATTCTATCGTTTATCGTCTCATTGCCATGGTCACAATCGCCTCCAT
>NW_006408590.1:9396968-9397876 GCF_000296735.1 Chrysochloris asiatica
TACCCATTCTACAGAGGCACTGTAAATCAGTATACTTATCATATACAAAGGGCCTTCTAAGAATTCTTGGAAAAATTCTACCATCTTTCAATTCATTTTTTTTCTGTGAACTCTTTGAAGCCTTGTATGTTTGAATAAAGCTTTTCTGCTTTGATAGCAACATGATACCTTAGAAAACAGTCTTCTAAATTCTTAGTTTTGTACCTATAGACTTTCCAGTAAAATATGAAATTGGACATGATCATGGTTGCCTTGTTGATCTTTAATGTTAAAGATGGGATCAGAAAACAAACAAGACAGGGAGAGAAACGAACATCATTTTATCTTAGAAAGTTGTGAATTACTTATTATTGACCACAATAGAATGAAATATTATTTATTCATTGTTCTTCTCAGTAGCGAAGAAAACACTGAACTGCTTCCAATATAGAAAAAAATCAAATTGAACATCCTTGGTGGAGGTGGTGGTATGCTATGGAGTTGGTTCCAACTCATAGTGATCCTGCAGAGGGTTTCTGAGACTGTAAATCCTTATGGGAGTAGAAAGTCTCATCTTTCTCCTACAGAGTGGCTGGTAGTTTCAAACTGCTGACCTTGAGATTAGCAGCCCAACTTGTAACCACTACACTATCAGAGCAACTTAATTGAATATCCTTAGAGCATTGTTATATCTATATACAGTGTCATTATGTTATATCCATACAATGAATCCTATGCAGTCATTAACTAGAACAGAGACACGTGTGCTCTTATAGACTGTACTTTAAGATATGTTATTAAGCCAATTGATCTGTTTTGAAAGAAGTGCAGCTGGAATGCTCCTTGGAGGCCAAGATAGCCAAACTTAGTCTCTCATACTTCGGACATATTGTAAGGAGGGACCAGTCACTGGAGAAGGGTATCATGTT
>NW_006408590.1:9398101-9404090 GCF_000296735.1 Chrysochloris asiatica
CAACAACAACAACATTAAGCACAAAAAGAAAGGTGTAGAGGAATGTATTGGGTCTGCTCACTTATAAAACTTTTTCTATTCATAAGCATTTGGTATTTCTGGAATGGGCACCAGTAATTGTTAACAATGATTATTTCTGGGGAGGAAATTTGGGGGCTAGGGAAAAGATAAGGAAACATTTTCATTGTTCATCTGTTTGTATTGTTTGAATGCTTGCCATGTGTATGTATTAATATTCGAATTAATTCATAAAAAAATGAATTATCCTTACTTTTAGCTGCTATTGATATTGAAATGAAATTAAAACATTTAAAGAAAATGTACTAGTTAAGCTTGTCCAGTAACATATTTCACTAATACACTGTTCTGTGCTCAAGGAAGAAAATTTTCAACAATTAAACCTGCTCCAAATGAGATCAACTGGTAGTTGAGTTCTGGGTGTTCCCCAGGCCCTCTATCTGAGTGTTCTCCGGGGACCTGGGCTGTCTACCCCTCCACCTCTAGTGCACTGTTTTATAATGTTTTTGTTCTCTTCCGGAACAGTTTGAAGCTTGTCTCATACAGTGCCTGACACAGAAGAGATCCACAGTAAGTAGGTGAACTAGGAAACCCTGAGTCTTTTTCCAACAGTTGAACAGGTGACACCACCAGGCCACCATAACCTAGTTGCTTTCACCTGGATAGGAGGCAAGGGAGTGGGTGATGAAGCAAGATCAGGAATGATTTAGGAGACTTGGCTTCCCTAACTTTATCACCAGCCCCCTGTGCTGAGGGTGGGTGCTGGCGGAAAAGACAAAACCAGCAGAACAGTGGGATCAGTAGGTGGGAGAGAATCATCAAAAGTTGGATAACAGCAGTTGTTCAGTGAAATTTCACAGTGCAATCCAAGAATGAAATTCAATTTATATTTAGAATTTGATTTTTGTCCAGAAAATAGAGACAAGCTGGGTGATATCAAAACTCTGTAAGAAATAATTTGTATCATTTTCTGAAAGCATTTGTAATCAAGTGTGAAAGGGATGTCTGGGCATATTCATTCACTCATTCATTCATTCATTCACTTGCTCTGCATTAATTATTTTAATTATTCAGACATTGTGTTCCATGAAGGATACAGAGATACAAAGACAAATTAGCTAGCTCCCCTGTTCCCAAGTAGCTTATCAGCATTTTTTTTTTTTTTTAACATAATGGTAAAGAATGATGTCTTGGAGTCAGATTCCTTGGTACAAATCCTGGCTACCTTACTTACCACCTTGAACAAGTTATTTAATTCCTTTGTGCCTCTGTTTCCTCGTCATTGGTGGTGGTGGTTATGTGCCTTGGAGTCGGTTCTGACTCATAGTGACCCTGTATTGGGTTTCCAAGAGTATAAATCTTTATGGGAGTAGAAAGCCTCATCTTTCTCTTGCGGAACAGCTGGTAGTTTTGAACTGCTGACCTTAAAGTTCACTGCCTGATTCGTAACCACTACGCTACAAGAGTTCCTCATGATTAGTTTTGGTGTAATACTACCAATTTCATAAAATTAAATATGATAACACCTGTACAGTGCTTAGGACAATGCCAGTCATAATTTGGGCTCAATAAATGTTAGTTTTTAAAAAGATACTCATTGCTGCATTGAACATTTTTAGCTCCTGCTATGTGCCAGTCACAGCTATAGTACTATGGGCTGTAGAATTGGGGAACATAATTTCTGCACGTAACCAACTCAGCAGTTAACTGGTATATTGTATAAGGGTTTCTGAAGAGTGGCTGATGAGCTTGAGCTGTGACCTCGTGGCTCAAACTGACCTTGCAGTCCAGCGCATTAACCCATAGTGCCTCAGCAGAACTCCAACTGGTGTATTAGAAAGATCTATTTCTTTGTAACAGACGAGTTCAACACTTAGATGCTAAAAATGTGGAAAAACATTTATTATCTCTCATAGTGTACTGGTATACTTAATTTTATTGTGCTTTGTAGACGTTTGTGATTTTTAAAAGTTGAAGGTTTGTGTTAACACTTCATCCAACACGTGCTCATTTCATTAATTGGTAAATTCTCACAATAGTTAAAACTTTTTCTTAACGTTATTTATTGCACAATTAATAGACTAAGTATAAGCATAACTTTTATGTTGTTGACTTTAAGGTGCTGTCGAGTAGATTCCAATTCATAGAGACCTGTCTGGTCCTGTGACACTCTCACTATTGTTGTGAGAGCCCATTGTTGCTTCTAGAGTGCCAATCTATCTCATTGGGGGATTTCCTATTTTTTGCTGACCCTCCACTTTTTCAACCATGATAATACTTCTTCAGGGACTGGTCCCTTCTGACAACATGACCCAAGTATGAGAGACAAAGTCTCGCTATCCGTGCTTCTAAGGAGCACGTTGGCTGGTGAGCTTGAACCACCAACCTTGCAATTCAAATGACTTTACAGTCTGATGCATTATCCCATAGTGCCACACCAGGACTCCTTGTTGTTGTGTTGTTAGGTTCCATTGAGTCACTATTGACTCATAGCGACCCTATGCACAACAGAACGAAACAGTGCCTGGTCCTGGGCCAGCCTCACAATTATTGCCAAGCTTGAGCCCATTGATGCTGCCACTTTACCAATCCACCTCGCAGGGGGTCTTCCTCTTTTTCTCTGACCCTCCACCTCACCAATCATGGTATCCTTCTCTAATGACTGGTCCCTTCTGACAATATGTCCGAAGTATGAGAGACGAAGTTTGGCCATCCTGGCCTCCCAAGGAGCACTCTGGTTATACTTCCAACACAGGTTTGTTTGTTCTTTGTGTAGCCCATAGTACTTTCAGTATTCTCCAACAACACCATAACTCAAATGCATCAATTCTTCTATGATCTTTTTTTATTCACTGTCCAACTTTCACGTGCATATGAGGTTATTGAAAATATCATGGCTTGGGTCAAGGGCACCTTAGTCCTCAAGCTGACGTCCTTGTTCTTCAACACTTTGAAAAGGTCTTGTGCAGCAGATTTGTCTAATGTCATTTGATTTCTTGACTTATGCTTCCATGAGTGTTGATGGTTGATCCAAGAAGAAAATAAAAATCCTCACCACTGGGCCAATAAACAACAAAATTTGTGTGTATAGTGACTGTGTATTTCTCCCATCTTCTTTTGAAGTTTCCAGCATCATTCAATATTCTCCCTGTGGAATCCTTTGTTATGGCAACCTGAGGCTTGAATTTTTTCTTCGGTTCTTTCATCTTGAGGAATGCTGAGCGTGTTCTTCCCCTTTGGTTTTCTAATTCCAGGTCTTTCCACATTTAATTATAATGCCTTCCTTTGTCTTTTCAAGCTGCCCTTTGAAAATTTCTGCTCAACTCATTTACTTTGTCATTTCTTCCATTCCTTTTAGCTTTCTACATTCAAGAGAAAATTTTAGAGTCTCTTCTGATATCTATTTTGATCTTCTCTTTCTTTCCTGACTTTTGTTTGATTCATGTATGTTATTCTTGGTGTTATCCAATAAATCTTCTGGTCTTCAGTGATTAGTATCCAATGTATCAATTCTGTGGAGATGATCGCTAAATTCAGTTGGGATATACTCAAGGTTGTATTTTGGCTCGCATAGACTTATTTTAATTTTTGAATTTCCACTTCAGCTTAACTTTGCATATTTAACAATTGGTCCCTGGTCTTGTTTTGGCCGATGATATTGAGCTTCTTCATTGTCTCTTCCCACAGATGGAGTCAGTTTGATTACTTTGCATTCCATCTGGTGAGGTTCACATGTATAGTGGCTGTTTATGTTGTTTAAAAAAGGTATTTGTAATGAATAAGCCATTGGTATTGCAAAATTCTATCATGCTATCTCCAGCCTCGTATCTATCACCAAGGCCATAGTTTCGAATTACTGATCCTTCATCTTTGTTTCCAACTTTCTCATTACAACCACCAGTAATGATCAGTGTAGCTTGATGGCATATTTGTTCAATTTTAAACTGAAGCAGTTGGTATAATTTTTCAATTTCATCATCACTGGCTCCAGTGGTTGGTGTATAAATTTGAATAATAATTGTATTAATTGGTCTTTCTTGTAGGTGTGTGGATATTATCCTATCACAGACAGCATTGTACTTCAAGACAGATGCCATTCCTGTTCAATTTGTCATTCCCAGCATAGTAAGCTTTATGATGGTCTGGCTCATAATGTCCAATACCTGTTCATTTCAGCTCACTAATGCTTAAAATGGAGTCCTATGTGGCACTGTGGGTCAATGCGCCAGACTGCAAAGCTGTTTGAACTGCAAGGTCAACAGTTCAAGCTCACCAGCTGCTCCTCGGAAATCCCTACACAAGGTTACTATAGATTGGAGATGACTCGACGGCACTTAACAACAACAACAATGTCTAAAAGATACGGATCTTTATGTGTTCCATTTCATTTTTGACAACTTCCAGTTTTCCTAGATTCACACTTCATACATTGTATTAATGGATGTTTGCAGCTGTTTCTTGTCATTGTGAGTTTTGGCCCATCAGCAAATGAAAGTCCTGAAAGCTTGGCTACATCAACATTGTTATGGTCAACTCTGCTTTGAGGAGGCAGCTCTTCCTCATTTTTATTTCCATTGCCTTCCAACCTCAGGGCCTCATTTCCTGCACTATATCAAACAATGTTCTGTTGCTTTTCATAAGGTTTTCAGTGGCTAACCATTCAGAAGTGGGTGGCCTCTTCTTCTTACTAGTCTGTCTCACTCTGGAGGCTTCGCTGAAACCTGTCTACCTTTGGTGACCCTGCTGGTTTTTAAAATACTGGTGTCATAGCTTTACAGCATCACAGCAAAATATAAGCCACAACAGTAAGGAAAACTAACAAATGACTGGTGGTAACTTTTCTATGCACTGGGAAACAAAAACAAAAACAAAAAACATGAGGCTCATTTTATTGCAATATTTGCTTTATTTAGGTTGTCTGGAATTAAGCTTACAATATCTCTGAGATAATCCCTGTGTGGCTTTTAGATTCAGGATCAGGATTGGTCTAACTCAGAATCACTCATGAATTTAAAGTCAAAATGTTGACCATGGCTGCCATCAACCAAAGGTTAAACAGGGCTAGAGGATGCATTTCTAAGGTACCTCACTCACATAACTGAAAAGTTCCTTCTTCTCCATATTGGCCTCTCCATGGTGCTGCTTGAGTGTTCTCACAACATGGCGGCTGGCTTTCCTCAGAGTAAATAATCCAAGAGGCCAAGTTAGAGGCTGCAATGCCCTTTATGACTTAGTCTCAGAAGTTAAATGGCATCATGTCTGCCTTACTTCATTGAGCCTGATTCAATATGAGAGGGAACGATATAAGGCCACAAGTACCAGGAGGTGAAGATCCTTGGAGAACATCTTGGGGGCCAGGTAGCACAGTTGGGCAGGGAGACATGTAAACGTGAAAAGTGCTGGATGGGTGATACAGGGAGTTCCTTGTGGCAGTGCAGTCTTGCCAGGAAAAGAGGAAGTGATACTTGCACCCAGCCTTGAAGGAAAAGAAGACATTTGACTCAGTCTGTAATGGAAGGAAGGGAAATACAACAAGAAAACAGTAGGTGAAAGGCAGAGAGGTGAAAGCGAGCATGGTGGTGGTGATAGTGTACTGTGGAGTCAGTTCTGATTCATAGTGACCCTACATAGGGTTTTCAAGGCTGTAAATCTTTACAGGAGCAGAAAGCCTCATCTCTCTCCTTTCGGAACCATGGAACTGCTGGTAGTTTCGAACTGGACCTTGTACTTTAACCATGTGCTGCCAGAGCTCCTTAAATACCTTTCTGAAAATTTAGACTTCATCTACTCAATTGACTTTCCATGCATTCATCTCTCTGTCAGTCCGTCTGTCCACCCACCCACCATCCATCCAATCCATCCATCCACCCAGCTAATCAAATATTTACAGAATTTGGACTATATGCCAAGTTACCAATTAAAAATAGGATCAGTAAAGTTTCTGTTTTGTGTGTTAACATACATAATTTCA
>NW_006408590.1:9405426-9412014 GCF_000296735.1 Chrysochloris asiatica
TCGGACTTAGCTCACAACTTCATTGCTGTTTATCCCCTACTTCCCCTTATCAGTGACTAATGTGGTCACCAGCCAGACAACATGCCTGCTTGTGTATTTCCCTTGAGTCTTAGTCTTGGAAGGGGGTTTGCCCTGAGGGGACCTGACCACTTAAGGCTGGTCTTAACAAGCCTCGAAGACATTTAGCAACAATAACAAATGGTCTATTTAGGGAGTGCTGTGGCTCTGTAGGATAAGCACTGGACTGCTAACCACAAGGTTGTTGGTTCCAGTGCACCAGCTGCTCCTAGGGAGAAAGATAAGGCTTTCTGCTCCTGTAGAGATTTAAGCCTCAGAAACCCTATACAGGGTCACTATGTGTCAGAATGGACTCATTAGCACTTAACAGCAATGACGCCTCTCATTCCTGGTAACCATTAACGAATGCTACTTTGTGTGTGTGTATTTTTCTTTGAGTTTTTGTAAAAGTGGACTCACATTACTTGTCTTTTTGTGGTTGACTTAATTCACTCAACATATGTCCTACAGATTCATCCATGTTATGAGCCACTTATGGATTCTATGCTAATCTTTAACATTGCATGCTATTCCACTGTGTGTCTGTACCATAGTTGTTTATTCTTAATTTTTTTTCCCACAGCACTAATCACTTCTTGGCATTATAGTTTGTGTTTATCATTTATGTCCTTCTACGAATATAAATTCCAAGGTGGCAGAAGGGACTCTGTCTCTGTTTACAAGATTATATCCCTAGCGCCTATAATACTACTTGGCACATGTTGGGAGTTAAATAAATATTTCATTAATAAATGTATGAGTAAGAAGTGAGGTGATAGAAACATGCAGAAATGCTGCAGGAACTGAGGGGAGAAAATGCCCAGGTTGTCTTAGAGTGGGGGAAGAAGGTGAGTAAGCTTTGCAGAGTACTTGCTGTATGAATTGAGCTTGCTGGATAGGCATACTGAGGAGGAACTGAAGGGGAGGAGGAGCCCTCAGGAGTGAAGGAGCATTACGTATGAGAATATGGCCCCAGGTCTAGATGATGCTTAGTTTTATAGATCGGTCCCTCTGTATTTATGTAGTGTGTGAAACAAAAAATTTAGTTACAAGATAAAAAGAGCATCTTCTAGCAGTTGCTTTTATTATAATAATTTCAGAAATGGAAACATTTTTGAACTTAAACTCCACTAGTTGATGGACAGTTTTTGTGTTGCTGCTGTAAATTGTCCTCAGAAGCCCAGATGCCAGAGTTGTTTGTTTATTATTGAGCCTGGTTCTAAATACTGTTCACATTTATCTTTTGAAATCTTTTTCCTTGTTACAGTGGTGTCTTACTTCTCGAGTGCTGCCAGAACAGAAATCCCACAAGTGATGGCTTTAACAAACAGAAACTTTTTCTCTCACAGTATGTTGTTGTTAACTCCCGTTGAGTTGGTTCCAACCCATAGTAACCCGGTCTAGGGTTTCTGAGGAGCAGCTGGTGAGCTTCAACTACTGACCTTGCAGTTCAAACTGACCTTGGGGCCGAGTGTTTATCCCATAGCACCACACCAGGATAACCTTTCATAGTATGTTCTGAATTGAGACTTTTAGTGCTTACCCTACAGGGCCACACCAGGACTCAGTATAGGAGGTTGTTGCTGTTGTTGGTAAGTGCTCTCGAGTCAGTTCTAACTCATAGTGTTATAGGGTTTCTGAGGAGCAGCTGGTGAGCTTGAACTGCTGGCCTTTTGGTTCAAACTGACCTTGCAGTCCAGCATATTAACCCTCAGTGCCACACCAGGACTCCATATAGGAAGTTAGACGTCCCAATTCAGAACACTGGCTCTGGAGAAAGATCCTTGTCTCCTTTCCTCAGCTGCAGGCCCAACATTCCTTGGTGATCTCCATGTGTCTTGACATCAGTTTTCCGCTGGATCTAGAAGCTTCACAGTACAGGGACCCGAGGTCCAAAGAGCACACTCCACTATTGGCTCTTCTTTCTTGATGGTAGAAGGTTTCTCTTTCTCTACTCACTTCCATTTCCTTTTATGTCTTGTAAGATAAAAGATGTTGCAGACCACATCCCTAGGACACTCTGTCATCAGATTAAATTGTGATGGGATTAAGAACACTGCATCCCATCCTTAATCCTTTTACTGGATTTGATCACAGCGGATCACATTATGGGAATCATCACGTAACTACCACACTGCCTCCTTACACAACAACCAAACCACTGAGAATCAGGACCCAGCCAAGCTAACACAGATTTTGGGGGAACACAATTCTACCTATGATGAATGGCAATGCTATAGTATCAGCACTGGACTGTGACCCACAACATTGGTAGTTCAAACCCACCAGCTACTCCTTGGAACCTTTACACAGGGTCGGTGTGAGTCGGAACCGACTCAATGGCACTTAACAACAACATAGAGTTGACTTGAGATGGAATTTTTGGCATTTCTGTTGACATAAAGGTACTGTTTTAATGTCAGGTTCATACTAGACAGAGCCACAGTTTAGACTGTCGTATAATATAGAAGGTGAGATTGCAGGTTTGTGATGAAGATAGGTTAATCAAATATTGCTTATAATTTGGTACTCTGGGCTGTTATTTCCCAGTCTTCTTTCTCAGTGCAAGAATGTTGGCATGGCTGAAAGTGGTTTATTCTGGCCCCCTGCTTGCCCTTTTCCTGTGAACTTCAGGAAACAGCAGCTCAGGGAAACATTAAATCTTTATAGGATCCCAAGTACTGCATTTATAAAATTCTGTTCAACAGCAGCCATATTTAGGTAATCAGAAAGTATTAGCACAGCCTTTGGAAATATTTCAAAAGAAGCAAATTGGTCCCAAGAATGATTTTCTGGTTCCATTATTTTTTATCAGTAACCTAATCTGATTCTTTTTTCCTTCTTACTGCCCTCTACCCACACTATACACACTTTGGACTCCTGGTGTGGCCCTGTAGGATCAGCACTGAACTTTGAACCACAAGGTCAGCAGTTCAAACCCACCAGCTGCTCCTCGAAAACCCTACACAGGGTTGCTATGAGTCGGAAGCGACTCAATGAAACTATTAAGTAACAACAACAACCCACACTTTGGAGTCATGGTGTGGTGCTGTAGGATAAAACACTGGACCACAAGATCTATTTGAATTTCATGGTTGGTGGTTCAAACACACCAGCCACTCCTTGGAAATCCTATATAGGGTCGCTATGCGTTGGAACCAACTCCATGACACTTTACAACAATACCTACGATTAGGGAGCACAGTGGCTCCATAGGATAAGCACTGCATTGCAAACCACAAGATCCACAGGTAGAACCCACCTACCGCTCTGTGGGAGAAAGATGAGGCTTTCTGCTTCTGTGAAGATTTAAAGCTCCAGAAACCCTATACAGGGTCGCTATGAGTAGGAACCGACTCCAGGACACTTAACAATACCACCCACACTTAAGGAACCCACTTGGCACAACGGTTAAATTCTCAATTGTTTGGTAAAATGTTGGCAATCGTAACCCACCACACTGCAGGAGAAATACCTCGTGATCTGCATCCGTAATGATTACAGCCTAGGAAACCCTATGGGGCAGTTTTACTCTGTCATATAGGGTTGCTATGCATCAGAAGTGACTTGATGGCACATAATAGAACAACAATCCATACTCAATAGAATAAATACTTAGTATCAAAGAATATACCTTTAAATGTTATGTTGTTGTTAAGTGCTGTCGAGAGTCAGTTCCCACCCATAGTGACCCAGTGTAGGGTTTCCAAAGAGCCACTGGTGAGTTTGAACTGCTGATCTGGTGGTTCACACTGACCTTGCAGTCCCGAGCATTAACCCACAGTGTCACAGCAGGATGTTATAGAGGCTGTTAGTTTGTGATTCTACTGAAAGACTAGAACTTCATTTTCCTCCTAAATTGAAATAAAAAGTTAATAGCCATTGTCTTTGGGTGGTGAAACCTGTGGGTATTTGTTTTCTGCTTCCTTCTGATTTTTACTCCCCGCTCCCCAAATATCAATAAGTGGTATGTTTATTTTTTATGGAGGCCTGGGGTGGCACTATAGGATAAGCATTTGAAAATTTGATTTTCAATATTTGTACTGTCTGTGATACTAAATGGATCCTGATTTCTCACTGTTTTTCCTCTTTGGAGTTCATTTACATTTTTTTTTTTTAGTTTGTTTACTTTTCAATGCCAGTAATGGTAGATTGGAGCCGTGGGTGCTGCAAATGGTTACTGTGGTAAGCTGCTGATCACAGCTTAGAGGTTCAAGTTTACCCAGAGAATCCTAGGAAGACAAGCCTGCCAATCAGTTTCCTTAAGATCATAGCCGTTGGAAATCCTGTCTCCAGAGCACAGTTCTACTCTCTGAAACACATGGGCTTACTATGAGTTGGGGTAGTCTTGATGGCAACTGGTACTTGTCATGGTGGATTGAATGATGACTTCAAATAAGCAGAGAATTCTCATTTATTAACTGATGCTTTCCAAAAGAAAGTTAACTGTACAAGGCAGAGCCAAACAAATGAGACCTCAGAGGTCATCGCTTGCTAGGTCAGACTGCCGAAAGGAAACATTTATTCCCCACTTTATACCTCTCAGGGAATCCAGAAATGACCAGTACTCTAAGACTCTTTATTGTTGATAATTAAGTGTATGAAGCTTCCAAGGCTACTTTTGTCCTGGTGCTTGCTTCCTTGTTTGCTGATATGCCTTTCTGCTGGTGATTTTGAAATACCATCTTCTGCCTATGCCCTCTGATCTCACTGTTGCATCCTCCTGCCGTGGAAAACAGACAGCAGGTGATTTGTGTGGACACTGGCTGTATCTTGTCCATTATAGCTTGATGACGATGTGACATGTAAGATGAAACTCTAGATCCAAATTGGGAAGGAGACAGCAGGTTTATGCAAAATAAGGCAGCCTTGAAAATAGGCCCTAAATATTTGACCAGCTCACTAATTTTAACCTGCCAGGCTCTTATTACTGTAGGAAGCGCATACAGGTGACAAAAATAAATGAAGTCATCCTTCCAGCAAGCCCACTAGCCATATATCACTACTTGTCTTGAGCAAATAACTATTTGCAAAGCTGTTCCAGTGGTTTGGTAGTGATACAGCTTAATGAGATGTTTGTTGTAGCGTTTTCCTTAGATGAGGATTTTAGAAATTACAACTCCGAGTACTCAGGCTTAATTGAACACCTTGTCAAGTTATAATAACCTCAGAAACTTTGTATCTTGATAATAAAAAGGATAAATATAGAAATTTTCAATACACAACCACTTGGGATGAAAATGGGCCAATGTGAGCTTTAGAAGACCTGATGTTATTAATTCAATTCTGGTACAATGAAAGAAGCTATCCTTTTTTAAAAATCCCACATTTGTCGATAAGCTTTGTTGTTGTTAGGTGCTGTTGAGTCGGCTGGACAACAAAAAATAACACTGCTGGGTCTTGCGCTATTCTCACAATATTTGCTGTGTTGGAGTCCACATGTTTGTTGCAACCACTGTGTCAGTCCATCTTGTTGAGGGTCTTTCTCCTTTTTGTTGACACTCTTCTTTATCACGCATTATATCTTCCAGGGACTGGTCCTTCTTGATAACATGATCAAAAAAAGTGGGACAAAGTCTCATCAATGACCCTTCCTTCAGCAGTTGTCTTGTGCCTACTATGATGAGGTAAAAGAGTTGAATAGAAAATTTCAAAAGGCAGCTCGGGAAGACAAAGTCAACTATTATAACAAAATGTGTTAAGACCTGGATTTAGAAAACCAAAAGGGAAGGACATGTGCAGCTTTCCTCAAGCTGAGGGAAATGAAGAAAACTTCAAGCCTCAACTTGAAATACTGAAGGATTCTGTGGGAAAAATATTGAAAGATGCATCGAAATAAGATGGAAGGAATCCAGACTCACTACACCAGAAAGAGATGGTTGATGTTTCACCATTTGAAGAGGTAGCATATACTCAAGAGGAAGAAGGAATGATACTGAAGGAAGAAGTCCAAGGTACATTGAAGGTATTGGCAAAGAACAAGTTTCCAGGAATTGATAGAATACAAATGAAATCTGTCAACAAACTGATATGGCACTGGAGGCACTCACTCATCTTTGCCTAGGAATTTAGAAGACAACTACCTGGCCAACTGACTGGAAGAGATCCGTATTTGTACACATTTCAAAGAGAGATGACCCAATGGAATGCAGAAATCATCAGACAATATTATTAATATCCCATGTAAGCAAAATTTTTCTGAAGAAAATCTAAAAATGCCTGCAACTATACATTTACAGAAAAATTCCAGAGTCTCAAGTCAGATTCAGAAGAGGACATGAAATGAGGGATATAATTACTGATGTCCGATGGATCTTGGCTGAAAGCAGAGAATAACAGAAAGATGTTTACCTGTGCTTTATTGACTACGCAAAGGCTTTCGATGGTGTGGATCACAACAAGCTATGGACAGCATTGCACAGAATGAGTATTCCTGAACACTGAACTATGCTCATCAGGAACCTGTACATAGACCAAGAGGCAGTTGTTCGAATAATTTAAAATTGAGAAAGGTGTGTGCTAGGGTTGTAG
>NW_006408590.1:9413702-9432057 GCF_000296735.1 Chrysochloris asiatica
TGCTCTTCAACACATTAAAAAGTTCCTGTTTAGCAGATTTACCCAATGCAATACGTCGTCTGACCTCTTGACTGCTGCTTCCGTGAATGTTGATAGTTGATCCAAGAAGAATGAAGTCCTTGACAGCTTCAATCTTTTCTCTGCTGATAAGAACGTTGTTTATTGGCCAAGTGGTGAGGATTTTTGTTTTCTTGACATTGAGATGCAATCCATACCAAAGGCTGTGTTTTTGATCTTCATCAGTAAATGTTTCAAGTCCTCTTCATAAATGTCATCAAATTCTGCTCACTCTTCACTCTGAGTTAATTTGCTTGCTTTGTATCTGTAAGGTTGTATGGGGTACCATTGTGTTTTTGTCTGGAAGAGAAAACACAGAACTCTTATTTGTGAGGTACCCTCCTACTCCTTTCTCAGAATGCCGTGTTTCAGAAGCAAGCAATGGAAGGAGACTGGGCTTCTTTCCAGAACCTTATCCTGTCTTAGTGACCTGGAGTTAGACAATCTAAAACAACTTCACAAGCAAAGATCTGCCTTTCCCTCGAACAAGTCCCAATCATCCAATACCCTCTTCTCTCGCCACCCTCGACTCCACTCTTTAGGCATTTTTTGAGCTACTCTAGAGGCCAAACTTCATCTCTCATACTTCGGACATATTGTCAGGAGGGACCCGTCACCAGAGAAGGATACCATGTTTGGTAAGGTGGAGGGTCAGAGAACAAGAGGAAGAGCCCCAGCAAGATGGATTGGTCAAGTGTCATCATCAATGGGCTCAAGCGTGGCAACGATAGTGAGGTTGGCCCAGGATCGGGCAGTGTTTCGTTCTGCTGTGCATAAGGTCACTATGAGTCGGTACCGACTCGATGGCACCTAACAACAACAACTAGAGTGAAAGGAGATGGAATAAGACTCTTGTGGTACAATAGTGAGTAATTGCTATCAGGACTGACTGTGAGGGTTGAAAATGTAAAGGTCAATGTTTTGTAACAAAAAGAGGGGAGTGGGTGACTTTGCAATCTGGGAACGGAGGTCCCCTGGGACCATCAAGGGAGAGGACCGGAGTGCAGGACCATACACAGAGAAACAGTGACGTCAGAGATGGAGGCAGAAATGATGATGTGGAATGATGGAGCAACTTGGGGACTCTGGACTCAGGGAGGGAGAGGGGCTGTGTGCTGGTGGCCAGGAGGCAGGCTTGCAGGCTATACTCTTTGGTTGGTTGATGATTCATGGAGGGTATTGTCATCATGGCAATGAAATAAAATACGGTAAGATGAATGTAAAGTTAATGTTCTCCCATGCAAACTATCACACAATTCACAATAAAGACTTGAAAAAAAAAAAGAAGTACACATACATAAATAGAGCAATTAAGTATTATCTACTGTCTGCCAACTGTGACCTAATGGTGGCATTGGTAGTTCTGTGGTAGAATTCCCACCTTACGTGGGGAGACCTGGGTTCGATTCCACATAAGTGCCCCTCATGTGCAGCCACCACACATCTGTCAGTGGAGACTTACATGTTACTATGATGCTGAACAGGTTTCAACCCTTTCCATGTATCTTTACTCACATGGATTTCCTGCTTTCCATGGACTCCTTACTTGGAGGCTGAAGTGAGTGAGGCCTGGGTTACATGGGCAATGCCCCTGTCGAATCTCTTTATGAAGCAGGCATATTTTTTCTGTTTCCTTTCTACTTCCCATTCTGGTGACTCAGACATGGCAAGATGGCAAGACTAGACTAATGCTTAGACTTAGAAAAGCATTTCTCAGCCAGATTCCCACTTTCAAGATTGCTTTTGATGTGTCTGATCATTTACCAGGAAGCCACAGGCGTTCTCAGAGTGGCTCAGGTAGATGATAGCACTGTTCTTTCAGGCCGAAGTTAGTGCCTTGCAAATGTCACAAGAGAGATGGAGAAATGAGATGCTGTGAGTGTCAGTGAATTGCAGAGCTGTGGAAATATGAGATTTCATGGAGTCATGTGATTTCTGGAAGGAACTTAAGAGATCAGCAAGGATTGGGGGGGTGGGCCTCTAAATTTTTCTGGAGAGGGTTTTTGTTTCAACCTCCTCTGAATCTTAGGTTGCAGGCAGGGATTGAGGAATGAAAGATGACAGTTATGAAAATAAGATTGTTTAGGGTGTTGTAGTTGATTTTAAGTTAAATTATGAATTAGCAGTGTGATGTGTCTGCTTAAACTGCCAATTGACTGCTGCTGTTGTTAGTTGTCATTGAGGTAGTTCTGACTGATGGCAACCCCTAAGCCACATTTATAGAAATATGGTATCTAGAACCAGGGACATAGTTACGCTTCTATACTCTAGTCTTCTAGGGAGATGCTCTTGGAGCATTGGGTTCATTTCTGGAATTTCACTAGCTGCTGGTTTACATTCACTTAGGGAATTCTGGAACCTTTCTGGCTTACTTTTCTGAACTTAAAAATAAGAGTTTTCAGAGAGTGACAGGCATTGTATTATGAATATAATTGAGTCTGACCAAAGGGATTGTCCAACTTGAATTTTAACAAATCAGATAAAAATAGCTAGGAAATATCAATAGGAGCTCAGATAGCGTAGTGGTTACGAATCAGGCTGCGAACCTCAAGGTCAGCAGTTCAAAACTACCAGCTGCTCTGCAGGAGAAAGATGAGGCTTTCTGCTCCTGTGAAGATTTACAGTTTCGGAAATCCTGTCAGGGTCGCTGTGGGTCAGAACAGACTTGATGGCACTTAACAACAACAATCAATAGTTAATAATTTTTGAACATCTGCAGCTTCTGCTTTGAGTAATGTTAAACTTCAGAAAAAATTTTATTATGCTTTGTTGTTGTTATGTGCCGTGGAGTTGTTTCCGACACATAGCGACCCTGTACAGGGTTTCCGAGGCTGTAAGTCTTTACAGGAGCAGAACGCCTCATCTTTCTCCCGCGGAGTGGCTGGTATATTATGCTTTAGTTATGTGGAAATGAATTCAAAAGCAAAACATATTATTTGCTCATTCAATATTCAACTGATTCTTTCTAGGTGAGTTGTTGTTGCTGTTAATTATTGAGTTGATTCCAACGCCTGGTGATCCCATGTGTGCAGAGTAGAACTGCTCTGTAGGGTTAGCATGGCTCAGATCTGCCAGAAGTAGATTACCAGGCCTGTCTGCTGAGCTACTTCTATGTGGATTGGAACCACCTACCTTTGGGCTAGTAATTGAATGTTAACTCTTTACATCACCTGGTGTTGGGCAAAATATTGTACAGAGTACAAATTAGAATAGTACATTCTTTCTTTTGTCTATTTCCCCCAGGTTTCTACTCCTGCCAAAATGTTTAGATTCTACTTGGGCAAATAAGTAATACTGAAGAAAAAAATTGATTATCAATTAAAGGCAAAAATAAGATTCTTTCTAGCAGAAAACTAAGCCCTGACCTCTCTGCAAACAGCTATTATGGAACGTCTCTTAACAGAGGAGGCTCTGAGCTTATGAAATAGAAGCAAGAAGTCCAGGCATTAATGTTGAGATGAACTGAGAGATTTTCACACCGTTGTTTATACCCTAACTACCATATTTTTGGAGTTCTGGTGTGGCTCTGTGGGTTAATGCGCTGAACTGCAATGTCAGTTTGAAGCCCAAGGTCAGTGGTACAAGCTCACCAGCAGCTCTTTGGAAACCCTATACAGGGTCGCTATGGATTGGAACCAACTTGATGGCACTTTAACAACCACCACCACCACTATATTTTTACACAGTTAACACATGTGTTATATATTTTTGCAAACCGTGCAACCCTCTCCCTTGTTAGTTTCCTATGAGTGGTATATGCATTTTATGTATGAACGTATTATTTATACGTGAAAAAGTATGTCATGCCTGCTTTGTAAGCATTTCTAACCAACTTCACTTTTCGTATTCCAATGTTAGCTTATCAAAGGTTAGATGAAATGGGAAAAGAGGATACCATCGACACAAGCTGTCACCTCTTGAAATAAGACAGGCAATAAATAAATACAGGCAGACACCCTTACAGTAATAGGACTTGACATTAATAGGTAGACAACAGATGTGACAGAAAGTCATAAAAATCTGTGCCTGGGGTAGGTTTAAACAGGCCCATTGCAGCCCAGTGACCCTGAAGGTTTCATTGCATTAAGGTGCATTATAGTAATTGATGTGTTTCTTCAGGGTCTGATAGGCTCTATTCATAACGATGACCCTGAGGCCTGCAAGAAAGATTAGATTATGTTCAATGGATGGTGTTTCAAAAGGTATATGGGTGTGTTGTGTGTTATTATTTTCTTCTTAAACCCTTTCAGGAAGCTATCCATTCAGATGACTAAACTAGTGCTGTTGTCATAGAAGAAAGAGGCAGTACAAATGTCTTTTGGAAAGACAGGAAAAGTAAAACGAAAAGGAACGGGTTGCTTAAAGATAGAAAACCATGTGACAAAACAAAGGTTCAATAATTGACCCTTCATGTTCTAGAAAGCTTAGACAGGATTCATTCTCCAAGAGAATTCTCTGAATTGCCAAGAATAATAAACGCTGTAGCTGTGTGCTGTCTAAAACAATAGCACAATCACATGTAGCCATTTAAATGTAAGTAGTTTTTAAAATTTACTGTCTCAGTTGTACTAGCCACTTCTTAAATCCTCAGTAGCCACTGTGACTAGTGGCTACCATATTGGACCCCACAGATGAAAGCATTTTTCTCATTGCAAAAGAGTCACAACTATAGAAAATCAGGAGCCCTGGTTGTTGTTGTTGTCAGAACCGACTCATAGCGACCCCATGTACAGCAGAACGAAACAATGTCCAATCCTGGGCCAACCTCACTACCGCTGCCACACTTGACGCCATCAATGATGCTACCTGGCCAGTCCATCTCGTTGGGAGTCTTCCTCTTTTTCTCTGACCCTCCACCTTACCCAGCATGACATCCCTCTCCAGCGACTGTTCCCTCCGGACAATATGTCCAAAGTATGAGAGACGACGTTTAGCCATCTTGGCCTCCAAGGAGCACTCTGGCTGCACTTCTTCCAAAACAGATCTATTGGTTCTTTTGGCAGTCCATGGCACTTTTAGTATTCTCCTCCAACACCACAACTCAAAGGCATCAATTCTTCTACGATCTTCCTTATTCACTGTCCAGCTTTCGCATCCATATGAGGCTATTGAAAACACCATGGCTTGGGTCAGGCGTACCTTAGTCCTCAAGCTGACATCTCTGCTCTTCAGTACTTTAAAGAGCCCTGATAGTGCAGTGGTTACAAATCGGGCTACTAATCTCACGGTCAGCAGTTCAAAACTACCAGCTGTTCTGTGGGAGAAAGATGAGGCTTACTGCTCCCGTAAAGATTTACAGCCTTGGAAACCCTGTACAGGGTCACTATGAGTCAAAACCTACTCCACAGCATATAACAACAACAATCGAAAATCAGGAGGAGATTTTCCATAGCATATAACAACAACAATAATAGAAAACCAAGATTCTTGTGGGCTGGAGTAGATCAGCAAGGTTTTATGTGGAATTAAAGCATTTATCAGAAGAAAGATGAAGCTTTCTGCTCCCACAAGGATTTACAGCTTCAGAATCCTGAGTTGAACCCGAGTCTACAGCACTGAACAACAGCAAAGTAATGATTTATATACATATGTATATTTCAGTTTGGTTTATAGTGTTAGAGAATTTGAGTTAATGCCATAGTGGAATTCCAGTTAGGTTTGGTTCTGTTGGAATCAGTCAGAAAAATACAGTGTCTGAAATGATTTCATGTGTGTAATGTTTCTGTGTGGTTTGGGGGCAACCAGAAAAATTATTTGAAAATGTGGTTCTTTCACGTTCTAAATGTGCAGAAGGTTCTGGAAAAATGACAGAGGTCACAAGACTTAATTCTTTACTAAGTAGTTGGTGTATTTATCTTCACTTTTTTCTGAGTTAATTCTACTAGGTACATGTTGGAAGTATCAGGGAACATTTTATTTTACTTTTTTATCAGGTCTTCTAAACAGACTTTAGAGAGCAAAAATGTTTCTTTTTCACAATCATGTTCAGTTAAAACAGTATCGAGTTTTAAATTACTTGAAGAGGAAATTTTCACCAGCTAACCGTTGGTCTGATCTGTGAATGAAAGACTTGGTAAAGAATATATCTCTTATGAAAAGTGGAAGTCTGATGAATTACATGGAAGATAAAGGTCTTCAGTTACTGACCAGGGGAACTCTTCTCTTTAGCTGGTTGATAGCTTTCATGATATATGTGAATTTAAAATGAAAAAAGGAGAAACTAAAATCAGTGTCATAGGCAATTTATAATATGAGCAGAGGACATGATGAAACATAAAACCCCAAATCGATGACCTAATTAATTTTTTCATCAAGGGCAGCTGATACTGTATTGGAGATGGAAATCATGAGAATGTCATTGCTCATGGATGTCTTTTTTGCAACCTAGATATTTTATACAAACAAGTTAATGAAAGCATAATTGGTTTGTTGAGTATGCTGGACTTTGTATTGTGTTTTAGGAAACCACTTTTATTATTCCATATATCCTTCCCTTTTAAGCCCTTTTGCTTTTTTGGCCACTCTCAGATAATAGCATATTTTCCCATGCATTAAAAATGTCTGTTCAATGTAATATCAAATTTCAATTTAGAACTTTCATTATCCCCAGCTTAGGTTTTCCTTCGTCTGGGAATGGGTACCAGAGAATAGAGGTGCTTAATGGATTTCGTCTCAATTTCTTGCTCCCCTTTATCCTTTCCTTGGCTACTGTAGTGGGTGCGGTGGTAGAGAAGAGAGGAAGGTCAAGAGTAAGGGTCGAGGATCTTATTTCACACTGTAGTTTGATGCCAGGGCCTTCTGGGTTGACAGGCACACAGTTGCTGGCTGGTTGTGGGGTACCTTAGAGGGTTCTTTGGGGTCCCTATCACTGAGGATCTCACTTTTAAAATGAGGGAAATACTTGAGGGGGCAAAGGGGATGTTGAAATATGAACATACCAATAACTCTTTCCAAATAAAATATCACTGATCTCCCAATGAATACTTCTCCCTCTCTTATAGATCCTGGAAGGGCATTGGGTTCAAGCTGGCAAAAGTGGCAATTCAGGGTCTTAGCTAAATCTTGCAGTGGTACCGCAGCATGTAAAAGTTCTTGGCATCTATTGATTATGTGTGTGTGTGTGTGTGTGTGTGCGTGTGCGCACTTTGGAGCCTGAACAACTCTGAGGTCTCAATATATGTTACAAAAGCACCTGGACCTTTCATCCAGGATGAGGCCTAATTTATCAAGCTTCTCTATTTAAACCCTGGTTGGCACTTAGTGAGGAAGTTCAATGTGATACTTCAGTTCAATGTGGCCTCTGCAAGTCTAAGTCCAAGGCAAGCCTGACACACACAAGTTCAGCCTGTATTGCTGGCAACCATGCTCATTTCGGTGTTTCTCCAACATTCGTTTAGCAAACATTTATTGAGCCTATTAGATTGGAGGTGGAGTGGGATTAAGGGGAGAATTCCTGAAGGTGGTCTTCTGAGCTAGGTTTTGAGAGAAGACTAGAACATGTTCAACGAGGTGAGTGATTCCATTCCTAATGCCCAGGCAGTGGGGTCTTAATGTGGCCCTCCTCAGTCTGCATCTCTCCATGGGGCAGGGAATATGCAGAACACAGGGGTCAGGATCACCTCCATCCTATGCCCTCCCCACAGGAACCTAGAGTATACATCATGCTTTGGATACCCAAGGTCTTGTAATTACCTGTCCTTGTATGCCTCCAGGGCCTCTGTGGGTCCTTTTTCCTTCTTCTAACAACAGATTGCACTACCAGTATGTTCATCCTTTAGCCTGAGGAGTGAGGAAAAAGTGACTGTTTAAGGGACTGGATCTGCAGGTCAGCCTTTCCATAAGTAAAAGGGCTTTTGGGTGTAGGATGGAGCTGCAGGATAGAGAAAAGAAGGTTGGGCAGGCTGAGGGTCAGGGACCAAGGCCAGAGTAAGAATTCTATATTTGAAGTTGACCTTGAGGTCATGATGCAGATATGTTTGTCAAGACAGCATAGAACATACTTTAAATAATTTGCCAGCTTTACTTATAAATATTTACATTTATGGTATGTGGGCATTCATTGATACTCTTGCTCCAGGTTCTGCAAATGTTAGGAGTGAGACTGAAGTTTAACATACTAATTTGAGTGGATTGGATGGCTTCTGTCACAGGGCATAGAAGACAATTTTAGATTAGTTAGGAAAGAATCCTAATTAGGAAAGAGTCCAAGAAAAAAATCATATGAACCTTAGGTAACATCTTTAATTATAGGATGACTCAGTTTGGTGAAGGGAGACCATCTGTAAGTAGGAAAATAAGGGGCTCTGAAGAGAGTTATCAGAGACCACCTCTCTTGCATTTTATAGATTTGCAGGGATGGATTACTTAATAAGTAAGGTAAACACAGGCTTACTTATGCTTACTAATATGTAGTTTTCCACATTAAAGATATGAAATTCATATGAAGGTGTTCACTACAGATTAAGTATGTAAGCACAATACGCCCATGCTTACTTTGCTTCTTGAGTAATCTGACAGAGATTGTGCCTCATATAGTGCAGGACTCTGGGAATAATTGCTGGCAAGCAGCGTGATGGTTGGCTTTGTTGGAAGGGCCAATAATTAATCTGAAAAACATGATATAAGCAGGAAGAAAGGGCAGATGGCTGCTACCCAGGTGTGGTTTTCATTATTAATTATGCTGAGCAAGTGATAGGTGTCACTCTGCTGCTGTGGACAGAATGAGAGCTTGAGGTGACCCCTGGCTGCCACTTTGTTCCCCCTGGGAAGTTTTGTGTAAATTTAGGGGAAAATAGAATTTTGAGTATTCAACTTGGGATAGCACCAGACACTCTTTGGGAAACTATGGCCTTTGAAAGTGACAGCTGGGATGGTAGGAGTGGAAAGATGAGAAGTTTCAAGCTTTTAAACAACATGTTTGTTATTTATCCAGTTTGAATTGTGGTTACTAGCTGCTATGAGATGGACTTTTTAAATGGATGTTTTTGTTAGGTACTGTCGAGTCAGTTCTGACTTACAGCCACCCTGTATTGGATTTTCGAGGAGTAGTTGGTGAGTTTGAACTGCCAACCTTGTGGTTCCAACTAACCTTGCAGTCCAGTGCTTATCCTACAGCCTTTGGATATGGGAAGTTTGGTGCTAGTGGAGAATTTATTTCAACTTTACAGCAGCTTGAAATGGCAACAACATAAAGAACACCCTAGGCTCCACCCACTGAGCTCAGACACGGCTGTTTTTAGCTGTCGTGGGAGTTTGGAGTTTGCACATCTGTATTCATTTGAATCTGTACTCTGAATCTATGATTTGGAGGTCTGCAAATTCCACATTTGTGTATGTGTTTTGTGGGGAGAAGGTGAGCAGGGTGGGTCTTTCTGAAAGGTGGTTTGTGCCTACCTCTTTGGAAAAGGTCACTGCATTTGGAGCCATTACCTGACAGATCTGCTGGTTAACGTCAGACGCCCTAGACCAATTCTGAGTGCTCCATCTCATCAAGTCTGTCTCTTTTAGTTCTCATGCCAGGAGGATTCACTTCGTGCGACAATGTTGTGTCAGCAGTGTAACATATTTCTTTTTATTTGTCACTATAAAAGGAGTGACAAATAAAACCAGTGTCCTGGAGGATGCGGAAAACGGACTGTGACTCACGGGCTCTTCAGAAGCATCCATCAGTCTCTTCCCTTGTAGAAATTACCTTCATTCCATCTGCTTCTTTTATCTTGATTTCCTTTCTTCCTTAGAAACCCACAGCACATCTTTTATGCTCCTTACCACGTGTCCTGCTCATCATGAGAGCAATTCTTTTCAAAGAGCATGATTAAAATGTATGAGCACTCACTGACCAGGACTGCTTTGGACAGGGCTCTCTGTATCACACACGCGTAGCTCAAACTCTGTTAATTAATAACAATTAATCCCAAGTGCTAGCTGGCCTTGGGAAAGGACCTTGGTTCCACGAGAGTGGAATTATAAAATTGGCTTTTCAGTAGCAAATTTTTTTTTTTTTGCCGTAAAAATTTATAAAACATGGTATTTCGAATTCAGCAATTTATATATGTACAATTTAGTAACATTGACTATGTTCATCATGCTGTTCTACTCTCACACCACCCCAATCTTCCCCAAGTGCTCCATCACCTCTTGTAGCCACTAAAAACTTGGGCCTCTGTTTTGTTTTGTTTTTTTCTATTTCATAAAAAGTGGGACCTTATGGTACGTATCATTTTAAAACTGATTTATTTGAGTCAGCATAGTGTTTGCAAGGTTTATTCATGCTGTAGCATTAATCAGACTTCACTTCTCTTTATGGCTGAGTAATTATTGTTGCTCCTGAGTGCCATCAAGTCCATTTTGACTCATAGCTGCTGAGTCAAAATCCACCAGCCCCTTCTCAGGAACTCATGAGTCGGAACCGACTCCACGGCACTTAACAACAACAATATATATATATAGATAAATATACATATATAAACATACATGTATATTCCCCACATTTTATTTGTTTGTTGATGAACACTTAAGGTGCTTCTGTCTTTTGGCTATTGTGAATAGTATTGTAGTGAACATTGCATTCAAGTTTCTGTTTGTATTCCTGTTTTCAGTTTTTTGGGTATATATCTCGAAGTGGGATTACTGCATCATCTGGTAGTTCCACATTTAACTTTCTGAGAAACTACCAAACTGTTTTACTCAACAAATATATCATTTTACATTTCCATTAGCAGTGGATGAGGATTTTATGAATACTATTTCTTAATGAAAGTGAGTAGGTCAGCAGAGATTGGGATGAGGTAGGAAACAGAAAGGTGGGTGAGCTGACATATGTCTGATTTTGAAGTGCTCAGGAACAGTAACTAAACAACAATACAGACAAATCTGCTGTCTGGTGGTGTGAGAATGGGGCTGTAGAAAGGGGGAAAAGATTGTTGGTGCACATATGAGTATGAGTGTGTAAGGGGAAAGTTAATGGATTCTGATGCATCAGAACCATCTAATGGCTTTAAACTGCAGAGTGGTTTGTGAGTAAGGACATATTCCGTGTCCTCCTATCTCTTTAGCTTGCTTAAGCGTATGTATGTTGAGTATATTTGCATTGAGCATCTGCCTTGAGTGTGTGTATGTTTATGCCTGCTGCCTATTTACATATTATTGGTTGCTGAGAGATTTATGCAGGTGGAAGGCTATTGTTGTTGTTGTTATGTGCCATGGAGTCGGTTTATGCCTGCTGCCTGTTTACGTATCATTGGTGGCTGAGAGATTTATGCAGGTGGAAGGCTATTGTTGTTGTTATGTGCTGTGGAGTCGGTTCCAACTCACAGCGACCCTGTACAGGGTTTTTGAGGCTGTAAATCTTTACGGGAGCAGAAAGCCTCATCTTTCTCCCACCGAACAGCTGGTAGTTTCGAACTGCTGACCTTACGGCTCGCAGCCTGATTTGTAACCACTACACTACCAGAGTTCCTTGTGGAAGGCTATAGGCCTTAGGATAACCATTACCATTGAGCTGATTCGGACTCACAGCAACCCTAAAGGGCAGAGTAGAATTACCCCTAAGGGTTTTCAAGGTTGTATTGTTATGGGAACAGATTACCACATTTTTTGCCTGTGGAGCAGCTGGAGGGTTTGAACCACCAATCTTTCAGTTACTAGCTGAGTGCTTAACCCACTTAAGCCAGCAGGGCTTCTCCAGGATTTAGGGTAATATGTTTAATTAAAACGAATTCCCTTACCTATGTGTTCCTGCTAAATAAATATATAAACAACAACAACAAAATCCCTCTGAAGTATATATGTTTTGTTCCTTGCAAAGATTGGCATCAGTAGAGATGGTCCTGTGGGAAGTGGGTCTTTATTGGGACTATTAAAAATGGAAATTCAAGAAGAACAGCAAAGTAGGAGGCCTCACACTTCCTGATCTCAGAACCTACTACATCACATCAGTAGTCAAAACAACCTGGTACAATGACAGACACATAAACCAATGGAATAGAATTGAGAGCTCGGAAGTCAATCCATCCATCTACAGAGCGTGACACTGCAGGGTAATGCACTGGCCCACAAGGTTGGTTTAAACCACAAGGTCTGTGGTTCAAACTCATCAGACTGGGATCTTAAAAGCTTGTGAACAGCCATCTAAGATGCAACTACTAGTGTGTCTCCTTGTCCCAAGCAAAGAAGAGGGAAGGCAATCAAATATACATGGAAACAAGTAATCCAAAGGACTACTAGTGGACCATGCAAAGCTTCACCTCCAGGATACTCAGGCCAGAACAATTAGATGGTACTCGCCTACCACTACTGACCCCTCTGAAAGGAATCACAATAGAAAGCCCTAAATAAAGTAGGAGAAAAATATGGAACAAAACTCAAAATCATAAAAAAAAAAACATACCAGACTTACTGGTCAGATGGAGTCTGGTGGAACCCCTGGGACAATGACCTTTAGTTACCCTTCAGGCCTGGAGCTGAACTCACTTCCAGAGGCTCAGTCTTCAGCCAAACAATAGAAACTCTTTAAGGGCAACAATAACACTAGGGAAGTAGGCACTCATTAGAACAATCAGCCATGGGAGATCTAAAGGGCAGCATTTGCCCAGAAATAAAGTTCTGGTTTGGCGCTGTGGGGTTAATGCGCTGGATTGCAAAGTTGGTTTGAACTGCAAGGTTGGTGATTCAAGCTCACCAGCTGCTCCTTGGAAACTCTATACAGGGTCGCTGTGGGTCGGAACTGACTCAATGGCACTTAACAACAACAACAACAACAAAGTTCAAATGCTGGAAGGGATAGGAAAGGAAGAAGTGGAATGAATGATGTTACATTGTTATAAAAATATGTATGCATTGCTGAATGAAAAACCAATTTGTTCTGTAAACTTTCACCCAAATCACAATGAAAAGCTTAACAAAAATTAAAAAAAGATTTTCACATGTATATTTATATGCAGAGAAAAACATTCTGGCACATTGGATACCAAAGCACTGTTAGTGATTATTTCTAATTTTTTATCCTTTTACTTGGAGTCTTGGAGCAACCACAAGGTTGATGATTCAAATCCACCAGCCACTCCTTGGAAACAGAGTCCATATGAGTAGGAACCGAATCAGTGGTGCTTAACAACAACATCCTTTTATTTGTCTGTGTTTTCTAATATTTTTGCTTGAAATTGCTTTGCTATGATATGGAATAACATGGAAAATTGAGCTATTGGGCTGATTTTTTCCTACACATTCGTAATTTCATGTTTTCAAAGAAACAGGCAAATGTTTTTTTCTTGAAAAAAGAAAAGAAAAGAAATAATTCCTATGGTTTACTCCTTCAAAAAAGAAAGAAAGTAAAATTGGCATTTAAAAACAATTTGGTATAAAAATAATATCTGTTATGTATTGAGCACCTACTGTGTGCCTGGTACTGGTTACAAATTATTTCACGTCCTAACAACACCCTTGAGTGAGGCTGTTGTTGAGTTGATGCTAACTCATGGCCACTTTATAACAGAGCAAAGCATTGGCCAGTCTGGCACCATTTTCATGACTGGTATGTTTGAATCCATTTTTTGTGACTATTGTGTCAGTCCGTCTCATTGAGAGTTTCCTTCCTATCTCCTGATCGTCTACTGTACCAAACATGCTATACTTTTCTAGAGATCAGTCTTTCCTGAGGATAGGTCTGAAGTAGATAAGCTGAAGTCTTGCCATTCTCACGTCTAAGGAATGTGTTTCTTCTAAGACTGATTTGTTTGTTCTTCTGACAGTCTGTGATGTAGTCAATAATCCAATTCAACACCATAATTGGAATGCATTAATTTTTCTTATACCTTCTTTCCCCATTATCCAACTTTTGCATGCATGACTGAAAAGACCTGCATAATAGATGGTATCATCCTGGTATCATCACAATTTTATAGTGAGAATTCTTTGTGGGGCACAGAGTGGTTAACCAACCTGCCCGAGGCTGCATCAGAGGTACATGACTGAGCTGGGCTTTAAGCAAATGCCTCTTAAGTCTGGTTCTTCCTACTTGCTGTGCTGGCTTCCTCTGCACCAAAGCTTGCCAGGATCCATGAGATGCGGGTTGACTTTACCTCTGATTGTTGTTTGTCCTGTCCTGGACATTTCACTATATCTCAGGTCTAAATAACAAAATGCTTCTCACCTATGCATCCTTTTCCCCCAAAGGGCCTGAGTGTTGTTACATTAATGACCTAGTAAAAATCTCCTCTAACTAATAAAATCAATCAACATTTATAGAAGGCTCACCATGTGCTAGACATATCAAGTCTTTTATATGAACTGCCTCGTTATGCTTTTACAACTGTTTTGGGAGGTAGCTATTATAATGATCCTCATTTTGCAGATGTGAAATTGAGACATTGCGAGATCTCAACTTCTCCAGCTAGTGAGTATAAGAGTTGGTTTTGGGCACCAGGCAGTCAATTTCAGCCTAAACAGGACACTTTGCTGAATGAGTCCCTGAGTGTGGTACATGAGTAATGAGCTCGGCTGCTGACTGCAGGGTTGGAGGGAGTGGTACCACTAAAGAAGCTGTGAGGGGTGCAGACCACACCCAGTAACACTGTCAGATGGGGTGACACCAAAATGACTGTCTAAAACTTTTGTGTAATATTTCAGCAGAAATTTAAAACAAAAATGCCCTTGTAGTTACTCATAACAACAAAAACATTTTTTGTAAGCCCAAATTACATATTTCAGTATACCTAGAAGGAGGTGCGCCTGACCCAAGCCATGGTATTTTCAATAACGTCATATGCATGTGAAAGCTGGACAGTGAGTAAGGAAGACTGTAAAATAATTGATGCTTTTCAGTTCTGGTGTTGGAGGAGAATATTGAAAGTGCCATGGACTGCCAAAAGAACCAACAGATCTATGTTGGAAGAAGTGCAGCTAGAGTACTCCTTGGAGGCTAGGATGGCCAAACTTCATCTCTCATACTTAGGACATATTGTCAGGAGGGACAAGTCACTGGAGAAGGATACCATGTTTGATAGTGTGGAGGGTCAGAGAAAAAGAGGAAGACCCCCAGTGAGACAGATTGGCAAGATGGCAGCATCAATGGGCATACGCGTGGCAACAATAGTGAGGTTGGCCCAAGACCGGGCAGTGTTTCGTTCTGTTGTATATAGGGTCGCTATGAGTTGGTACTGACTTGATAGCACCTAACAACAACAACAACAAGGAGTCCTGGTGTGGTGCTGTGGGATAAAGTATCAGGCTGCAGACTCATTTGAACTACAAGGTTGGTGGTTCAAGCTCACCAGTTGCTCCTTGGAAACCCTATACAGGGTTGCTATGGGTCAGAATACACTTGAAGGCATTTAACAACAACAAGGCAAAAGAGCTTACTCAACTACACGCAACAACAACAAGGCTAAAATTCTGTGCTAGTTTAGGTTTTGAACCTTCTACTGGAGTCTGGTGCTATGGGTTAATGCACTAGACTGCAAAGTTGGTTTGAATGGCAAGGTTGGTGGTTCAAGCTCACCAGTTGCTCCTTGGAAATCCTCTATAGGGTCGCTGTGGGTTGGAACTGACTAAATGGCACTTAACAACACCAACTACTGGAGTTCTGGTGTGGTGCTGTGGGTTAATGCACTGGACTACAAGGTTGGTTTAAACCACAAGGTTAGTGGTTCAAGCTCACTAGATGCTCCTCAGAAACCCCATACAGGGTTGCTATGGGTTGGAACTGACTTGATGGCACTTAACAACAACTGCGTTCTGGTCAGAGCTGTCATTATTGCCCAAGGATAATGACTCTGAATCACATGGTTTAGTCTACACACACTGCAAACATGTACTGTTGCTTTTGTTGCGGCAGGTGCTTTTATAGTTTGCAATTTTATAAAATTTCTGTTGTTCTAACAATATTGTGATAATTAGTATTTGTGAACCATATCAATGACTTTTTTTTCCAGTAACTTTTTGAGAATAAGGTAGTAATTAAAAGAAATGAAGGAGGAAAAAATATTGAAAAGGCATCTGCTCTGTTACTAATAATGTTGTAATTCAGTGTAGAAAGATTTCACAAAACAATTTTAGTTAATATTCATATAATCTAAGAAATACGACATTTAAGCACTTTACAAGTATATTTATTACATAATTTTTCTGTGATTAAAATTGATAATAGACGTTATTGAGGATTCTGTATGGTCTGGAATGAAAGGATGATACCATAAGTTACTGAACTGGGTGACACCTATAGTGATGTTGAAGGTTTCAGTCCACCCAAAGGCTCCTCAGAAGAAAGGTCTGGCAACCCATTTAGAAAAAAAATACAATGTTGGAAAACCCTTTGGAGCACAGTGTCACTCAAATACAATTGGATTTGCAAATCAATTTGGTGGCAACTGGTAACTGAAAAGAGTGTCTGCTTTCTTTTGTTACTCACGATTGCCAAGCTTCTCTGGTTACAGCCAAAACTGTGAAGGCTTATTCTGGAGGCGAGAGGATGGTTTATGGTGAGTGTCTGAATCATTTAGGCTTTTCTCTAAATAGCAGCTGGCCATTCCAACTCACAAATTGATGACTACATATACAGACCTTATTGATCACCAGAATTCTTCCTCTAGGCCAGGAGGGTGGGGAACCTCTTGCCCCCAGGCCGTATAAGCCTATGAAATCATTTGATCTGGCCCTGCCAAGGCAAACACAGGTAGGACTCAAAATTCAATAAATCAAGGAACTTTTTTCATAGCAACATAAATTGATATTAAGTGATGCTATAAATATCCAAATGACCCTTGGTGGAAAAAAGGTTCCCCACCCTTGCACATGGCCTTTGTCAGAACATCTCTAGAACATTCTGATACACCAGTTTCCAGCAAAAACTGTGTAGAGAACAATGATATTTAAGGAAGATAAGTTAATGAGCATATTCTGGACTTCTCGGGTTGTGGTTAATTCCATCTTGGTGCTGTAGTAGACTATGGTGGTGGTGTCTGTGTGCTGTTGAGTTGGTTCCGAATTACAGCGACCCTGTATAGGGTTTCTAAGGCTGTAAATCTTCATGGGATCAGAGAGCCTCATCTTTCTCTTTTGGAATAGCTGGTGGATTAGAACTGCTGACCTTTCCATTAGCAACCTAACTCATAATCCACGACGCTATCAGAGTTCTTTGTAATGGACTATGAGAAGGAGCAATTTCTGGACCATATCATCTTATTCAGAGTCCTGGTGACCCAACAGTTAAGCACTCAGCTGTTATTTGAAAGGTTGGGGTTCAAACCTACCTAGCAGTTCTGTGGGAGAGAGTCTACCTGGCAATCTGCTTCCGTGAAGATTACAGTTTGGAAAGCCCCATGGGGCGGTTCTACTCTGTCCTATGGGTCTGCTATGAGTTGGAATCAGTTGACAGCCATGGGCTTGGTTTGGATCTGCTATAAATCAGTCAAGGCCACTATTAAAAAGTGCATTAGTTGAAATAAAAAATTATTTTTCTGGTTGATAGTTGTTGGTCACAGACAGTCTGAACATCTTTGTACTTGATGAGCATGGTTAGGAAAGACTTTCATTTACATGGTTTCAATTTGCGCTTTCTGGCGCCTTTAAAAAATGTTTTAACTTCTTTGTTCTCATTATGCATTGATTTGTGTCTCTCAAAAATATATGTTGTAGCTCTTCCGGTCCCTGGTGCGCCAGGAGCTGTGGGCGTTGGTGTAGACATGGCCAAGTCCAAGAACCATACCACACACAACCAGTCCCGAAATGGCACAGAAATGGTATCAAGAAACCCTGATCACAACGATATGAGTCTCTCAAGGGGGTGGACCCCAAATTTCTGAGGAACATGCACTTTGCCAAGAAGCACAACAAGAAGGGCCTGAAGAAGATACAGGCCAACAATGCCAAGGCCATGGATGTATGTGCCGAGGCTATCAAGGCTCTCATAAAGCCCAAGGAGATCAAGCCTAAGATCCCAAGGGGTGTCAACCGTAAGCTCAGTCTACTGGCCTACATTGCTCATCCCAAGCAGGGGAAGCGTGCTCGGGCACACATTGCCAAGGGTCTGAGGCTCTGTTAGCCAAAGTCCAAGGCCAGTGCTAAAACTAAGGCTGAAGCTTCAACCAAGGTCTCAACTAAAGCTCCAGTCAAGGCCTTAACTCAAGCCCCAGCCAAGGCTTCAACTCCAGCCCCAGCCAAGGCCTCACCTCAGGCTCCCAAAGGTGCCCAGGCCCCCACAAAGATGGAATAGAGTTCTCCATCTGAGGACAGAGGGATTGGCATGACCCTTTGGGCTACCGTTTGTATGGAGCTGATGTCCTCCTGTGCTGTTTGTACAAAT
>NW_006408590.1:9442577-9444575 GCF_000296735.1 Chrysochloris asiatica
AGTTATGATGCATTAGACACTAATGACCAAAGACCGGAAGAGTGTGGTGTGACATGAAGAACATCATACAAAAAGAAAGCCAAAGTTCATTAAGAAGACAAGAAAGACGAAAAAAACCAAAATGGAAATCAGAAGAGTCTCTGAAACTTGCTCTTCAGCGTATAGATGCTAAAGCAAATGGAAGAAATGAGTAGGTAAAAGAGCTGAATAGATTTCAAAGGGCAGCTTGAGAAGATAAAGTCAATTATTATAATAAAATGTGCAAAGATCGGGAGTTAGAAAACCAAAAGGGAAGAACACGTTTAATATTTCTCAAGCTGAGGGAACTGAAGAAAAAATTCAAGCCTCGAATTAAAATATTGAAGGATTCTATGGGCAAAATAGACTCCTGGTGTGGCGCTGCAGGAGAAGCACGGGACTGCAAACCACAAGGTTGGAAGTTCAAACCCACCAGCTGCTCCTCGGAAACCCTATACAGGATCGCTGTGAGTTGGAACTGACTTGATGGCACTGAACACAACAACAACAAATTTATATTAATGAGCATCAACATAAGGAGGGTAAGAATTGTTGCATAACTCAAAGAATATAATCAAGATCATTAAATGGTACATCCAGAAACTGTCAAATTGGTATACATTTTGCAGTGTACCTTCTCAACAACAAAAAATTAAAAACACACATAAAAGAGAAATCACTTAAATTCACATAATTCTACAAGTCCTAGCTGGAAGTGTTACAGAGTCACCCAGCTAGCACCTGATGTGGCACCTGCTATGAGGTTGTCATCGTAGACCTGAGACATACCTGTGGCCTCGGATACATTACTGTCACCTCATCTGAATGATGCCATATAGACAGAATGCTCATCTTAAATTATGGTTTTGACCCTAGCTCTCTTCCTGTCCACCATTCCTTTTTTATATTATTGGTGAATGATGTGAGTTATTAATAAAACTTGGAGAGAAAACATCATGTATTCAGCGATTAAATTTTGTGAATGTTGATTAGCATGCTCAGCTCTGTCTTAAAAAATATGTGTCATAATGAGAACTTCTTGGCTAAAATATGGTGTTACATGATCATAATTCTGGCTTCTCTGCTGTTGTGATTTCTTTGAGTGTACCTCACTGCTCCTGAGTCCTGGGTGGAGTGAAGATACTGAGCTTATTGTCATTTGTAAATGTTGTAGGGACATCCACAAATATATATATATATTTTTAATGTCCCCAGGAAGGTAGAAGAAGCAAATGTTGGAAGAGGGAACAATCATGTGCCCTATCTGTGTTGACTCTGGGACGAAGTGGGTTCTGAATGGAGCTGTTCATTTTTGCTTTTAAAATAGCTTTATTGAGCTATAATTGCATTCCATAATTTACACTCATTTGAAATATACAATTCAGTGATTTTTTTGTAGATTCACAGAATTGTACAACCATCACCACTGTCTAACTTTCATCATGCTTAAAATAAATGGCATCCTTAATAGGCGGCTCCTTCCCAGTCCCAATTCCTCCTAGTCCTCATCAAGCACTAATCTACTGTCTGTCTCTATTCAGTCACCTAGTATGGAGTCATACAGCATGTGGTCTTTTGTTTCTAGCTTCTTTTACATAAGAGCTCTAGTGGCACAGTGGATTAAGCATGGGGCTGCTAACCACAAGGTGGGTAGTTCAAACCTACCAGCCAATCCACAGAGGAAGTTGAGACTGTCTGTTCCCATAAAGATTTACCGTCTTGGAAACGCTAACGAAAATGTCCTATAGGGTTGTTATGGTTTGGAATCAGCTTGATAGCAGTAGGTTATCTTTCACTTAGTATGATGTTTTCAAGTACATGATGTCCTAGCAAATATCAGTACTTCATTCCTTTATCTCCCCTTTTTATGTTGTATAATATTCTATTGTATGACTAAACCATTTTACTTACCTATTCATAAAGTGATGGACACTTGGATTGTTCCTACTTTTTAGCTACTGTGAGTAATTCTATGAATAT
>NW_006408590.1:9444675-9452422 GCF_000296735.1 Chrysochloris asiatica
CTATGAGTCGGTTCCAACTCGATGGCACCTGACAACAACAACAACTTCTTCCCTGTGGTTCTTATTTCCATTCTACCCTCCTTCCTATCCCTACTCAACTTTGTCCTTAGGAAACATTGCCCTTTTGACCTTCAATGATTGACCACGCCCTGGTGAGCATACCTAACTAATGTTGTTGTCCCTCATTATGTATCTATTTACTGCTAAAAATTGGATGATGAGGGTGTATTCCATTCCAGACCTGAAGTGTAGTCTAAGTCTTTGGTACTCCAGACTCTTTATGACTAACAAGCCCCAACTTTTTTTTTTTTTTAACTATAATTTTGAGTTTTGTTCCATATTTTCTCCCAGTTTATCCAGGACCTATTAGTATGATCCATTTCAGAGCAGTTGGTAGTGGTAGCTGGGCACCATCTAGTTCTTTTGGTCTCAGAGTCATGGTGACTGATGTTCAAATATTCCATTGGTCCATTAGACTAGTTGAATCCAAGCATCTTCAATTTTCATCATTCTTAATTGTTCTGCACTTGGACAGACCAGTAATTATTCTGTAGGTGTCTGCTCATGAGCTTTTAAGATCCCAGTTGATACTCACCAAAGTAGGATATAGAACCTTTTCTTTGTGAACTATATTATGTCAACTGACAATGATGCCCAGGAGACTATGCACCTGAATCCCCAGGCCCAGCACCTCATTGCCTTAAGGTATTTGAGAATATCTAAGAAATTTTCAGCATTTTGCTCCTGTATACTCTACCACATTCATAGGTGTGTTTGCAGCAAAGAAAGATACCTATGTACCAATACCCTCTGTGACATCCTTATACATTTGTGGGTGTACACCCACTCTTCCTCCTATACCTGTTTGGCCTGTATATCTGGCCATGTATCTATCTGTAGAATATCATTGATTCAGAGTTGTGTATACAATATTTATCACTATTCCCTTTAACCTTTGCAATGTTTTCCACGTCTTCACCGCTCTTCATTTTTCTGCTAACTTCCCTTTTTTTGTAGATTGTTCCCCGCTCACCAGAGTTAACATGTGTCAGTCCTCTAGCTGGAGTCCTGATGTGGCGCTGTGGGTTAATACACTGGACTGCAAGGTCAGTTTGAATGGCAAGATTGCCATTTAAAGCTCACCAGCCACGCCTCAGAAACCCTATACTGGGTTGCTATGAGTCGGCACTTAACAACAACGCCCTCTAGCCAGTGAATTACTCTTTCTTCCCTCCCACCCTGGTAACCATCAAAGAATGTTTTTTTTAGCATGAAAACCTTTTTCTTGAGTTTTTACAATAGTGGTCTCGTATGATATTTGACCTTTTGTGATTGACTAATTTCACTCAGCATAATGTCCTCCAGGTTCATCAAGGCTATGAGGTGTTTTTCAGATTCCTCACTATTCTTCAGCATTGCATAGTATCCCATTATGTGTATGTACCAAAGTTTGTTTATCCATTCTTCCACTGGTGGGCATGTAGGCTGTCTCCATACTTTTGCTATTATGAATAATGCTGTGATGACCATCAGTGTACATATATCTACTCATGTCATAGCACTTATTTTTTGGGACTATATACCAAGTCGAGGGATTGCTCAGTCATACAGTGCTGCTGTTTCCAACTTTTTGAGGAAGTGCTTTCCCATTTTCCACATTGGTTGCACCACTGTTAAGTCCCACCAGCAATGTAAGAGGGTTCCAGTCTCTTCACACCCTGGCCAACATTTGTGGTTTTCTGTTTTTTTTGTTTTTTTTTTTTAATAGCTTTGCTACTAATGCTGAGGTGAGATGATGTCTCATTGTTGTTTAATTTTCATCTCTCTGATGGCTAAATATCACAAACATTTCTCCATATGTTTGTTGGCTACTGCATAATATTTTGGTGAAATGTCTGTTCATGCCGTCTGCCCATTTTTAAATGGAATTGTTTGCCTTTTTTTGTAGAAGTATTATAGTTTTCTACAAATTTTAGAGATTAGTCCCTTGTCTGATATGTCATTGCAAAAAAGTTTTTCATAGTCTGTGGATTCTCCTTTTACTCCTTTGGTGAAACCTTTGGATGCACATAGTGTATAATTTTGGGGGGTCCCAGTTACCTATTTTGCCTTCTGCTGTTTTATGCTTTTATTTATGGTTGATAATGTATTTATGCCATGTATCAGAACCCCCAAGTTTGTTCACTGATGATCTTTATAGTTCTAGGTATTACACTTAGGTCTTTGATCCATGTTGAGTTATTTTTGGGTATGATACAGGATCTGGGTCTTGTTTCATTTTTATGCAAATAGATTTTCAGTTTTGCAAACAACATTTGTTGAAGAGACTATTTATTCCCCATTTAATATGTTTTGTTCCTTTGTCAAATATGAGCTGACTGTGGATGAATTTACTCCAGGGTTCTCAATTCTGCTCCATTGATCTGTGTATCTCTCATTGTACCAATATCAGGCTGTTTGATCACTGTGTAGTAGAATTTGAGATCAGAAAGTGAGAGGCCTCCAACTCTGTTCTTCTTATGTAATGCTTTGTTTATCCAAGATCTCTTTCCTTTCCCTATAAAATTAGTTATGAGTTTTTCGATTTCTAAAGAATGACATTGGAATTTGGATTGGGATTTTAAAAATTTGTTTTCTACTTTACTTAAGTACAGTTCTCGAATCTCTGCTTCACAGCTCTTTCCTCCCTGTGCTGTATTTTTGAAGCACTATTTGGATGCCAGGTGAGAAGGACAAAACAAAATAGAAAAGAACACAAATATGTTATATAGAAAGGGGCACAAATATGTTTTGTACTTACCCTGTATCAGTTATTTGCTTGAGACATCATCTCATTTGGTCCTTGTAATACCATTAGCAAATGTCACCTCCTTTTTACAAATAAAGAAACAGTTAAGTGAAGTAGTTAAGTAACTTGCCCCAATCACACAGACAGCAAATGTTAGAGTCATGATTTAAACAAAGCCCTGCCTGTCCCAAAGCTCATGATCTTTCCATTAATACTTCCCAGAGTCCTTGTTCTGTGCCATTTGTTGCTTCCTTCATATTTTATCTATTCATCTAAGAACTCAAATAATTCATTCAACCAGCAAACACTTATGAATTGCCTGCTCTGAAAATAGGAAATTAATAAGACTGAATCTCCCAACTTACATTTCAATGGAGGATATAGAAAGGCCAAGTGTGCATGCACGTGTGTGTGTGTGTGTATGTTGGTACAAGCTAGTTGGGGCCCCTTACTGTTTTCTCTGAGTAACATTAACATATACATACTCAAATAATTTAACATTCTAATCTCCCTCTCCCTGTCATGTCCTTTACATTTCAGTATAATGAATTCTCTACACTGAAGCCAGAATGATTTTTCCAGATCCATCTCTGATCATATCACTTCCCTGCTTAAAACTTATTCATGGCTTTTATTCATGGCTCTTGCTAACCCCAGGATAAATGGCAGATTCCTAACTTGGTCCTTCTTGATCAAGCTTTGCATTTTCCTCCACCTTGAAGTCCTTGATTCCATGGTATGGAGTTTCTATGGTGCTCTCAGGATTCAGTCCAGGATCTTAGCCCTGCATCTACCCCTGCCCCCAAATATTTGATATAGTTCTACTGAATTGTTTGCAGATCTAAAAAATCTAAGTCACACCATGTGTCTGAGCTCTGACCCTTTGTCCCAACTGTTTTCTCTGCCTGGACCATCCTTCCTCCACTTATCCACTTCACTCCCAACTTCCACCTGACCTCTTGTCTTCCTGTGAGAAGCATCCACTGACCCCAGAGCCTTGGTCGGGGCCTCTCTTGCATGTTCCAATCTCTGCATACACGATGTATTTGGTGCATTTATCATATCACTTCACAACCTCCCATGAATACTTCAAAGGATCCCTGGAATGCTGTGAGCTATGTGGTGGGTTTGAAAGACGCAGGTCTTTCAAATCCACTGGTCACTCCTCAGGAGAAAGATGAGGCTGTCTGTTCTCTTAAAGAATTTATAGTCTTGGAAACCCTATTAGGATTGCTATGAGTCAGAATTGACTCGATGACAGTGGGTTTGAGTTTTTGGTGTGGTGTGGACACCTCTGTCTTCTTGGTTGTCCTGTAAGTAAGGACTTGGCTGTCTCCATTGGGTCCCTAGCAGCTGGCACCTTGACCAGCAACAAGTAATAGCTTCATAAACATTGTTGACTGAGCAAATCTTAATTTCATATGGCAATATGGGGAAAATAGTTACTGTCTATGCTTTTATACAAATAAACATTGAAAAATGGTTAGCTTTTCCTCCCTCATGTATTTTCATGGCTAGGCTCATTGATATACACTTGATTTGCAAATCTATGAAAGGGTTCTAGCTGAATATTTGAGAAACAGTAGTGATCAGGTAAAGAGGTGAAGGGTGGGAAGGCAGTCCAGAATTTAGTGAGATGAGAATGTGGGTATCTTTTGCTTTATAATAAAGAATTTTGAGATCATAAGCAGGTCCATGCTAATGAGGCAGCTGAAGCTTTTCTATGAAAAAGCATGTCTGCCAGTGACAATGGGACAAATGGAAGGTTTCAACCTAGAGCTTGAAGGAGGAAATAGACATAAGGGTATAAAATGTCTCTGTGTGACTTCTAAATATCTTCTTTGACACCAATTGCATATGTTCTTCTTCTTCAGCTACCTAGAGCTAGGTCTATTCTTAAAAGTTAAAGGGAGCAGTTTCCCAGACTTCCAAGTCTGCCCAACTTCATACAAGTTGCAAGCTTGAAGGTTCCTAGGGCCTCCTGACCTCTTATCTGCTGGCTTAAAGTTCAGGGATTCCCACTACTCCCTCAAGTTTGATAATTTCTAGACTGGCTCAGAACTCAGGAACACTCTATACTTGTGACTAAAGTTTTATTATAAAAAAATGGATACAAATGCAGAGAGATAAATAACATCTGAGAAGGTCCCCAACTCAGAATTTTCATGTCCCAAGAGGCATGCCACCTTCCCATGAATTGATATTTCTTTCCAACCAGGAAGCACGTGTAAGCTTCCACATGCAGAGGTCTTATGAAAGCGCCATCACATACCCATGATGGATTGAACTCCACTCCCCATGAAAGTAAACCAATCTCTAGTCCCTCTAGGAATTGGACTGATATAGAATGGATGTCTCTCTGGCATAGCCAGCCCCCACCCAAACAGGAATCACACTATTTGTATAAATGTTCAGGTGTGATGTGGACCTCCTCCATAAATCACAAAGACTCCATTCACTGGGAACCTTTTGAGGGTTTAGAGATCACCTTCCCGGAACCAGGGACAATGACCAAATTCTTTGAGAACAAGTTAATTTGTATACACAACAGTGTGCTACATACTGCATTCAATCAATGGTACAGACAAAGTGTGAAGGCTCCAAGGGGCATTCCTTAAGTTACCAAGAGGCTAAGTGGTTTGCTTGGTTGGAGTCAAAGGTCCACATGGAAAAGGAGAGGCTGGGAATGTGCTTGGTGAAGCCTCTTTCTTGAGTCATTTGTCATAGATCCCAAACATTGTATCAAAAGAAGTGTTACCATTTATGTGTTTTCTTGATTGCTTTCTCTGGGTAGTGTAGTAGATCAATAGATTCCATTTTTGTTGCTGTTGTGATTGTTTGTAGATCAGCTTTAATGAAAATCCACTGTGAGGTGATAGATGCTGGCTTTAGTTTGAGAGTACAGCGGGAAGATAATTGTGATACTCTGCAGTGAGCAAAGTGTTCCATCCTGGAAGGCTGGTTTGCCTGCCTCATACTAGCCTGGAGTTCTGGTGAATGAGAAGGAAAAAAAAAAAAATGCTGCAGGTACAAAAGAGAAAAAAAAAGGAAAACAAACAAAAATCTTGTCTTCTGCATTCCTTGGAGCAGGACACTGAGTGTTTGCCACCACCCTGTCATTAATTCTCTGCATGTATCTACAGCCTTTTTCAGACAGCCACATTTTCCCACTGACGAAACATTTAATTCTCAGTGACATTTCTCCATCATTATAAATAGCAGGGAGTTTTTAATCATTTTTTTAAGTGCTAAAGTCTTTTCACCCAGTGGGACTATAGTGGTTTGAGCAAAGCCATTTGGATTCTAAAACAGATCGATTGGCAAGTATTACACTTGACTCTTCAAAGAGAACTGCTGATTTTAGCACCTTAGGAAGTTTCACAAGGGTATATATTTTCATATTTTTCTCCTGTCAGTAGTTTTAAAGGTACCAAACTTTTGGGGTAGCAATAATTTCTGTTGACATTCCAGAGTAGCTACAAGTATCTCTCAGGGTGTCGTAAAGTCTTAAAAAAAATTACCAAAAAGAGATTGGTGTAGGGGTAGGAGGGAGAGAAAGTAAAAGGTTGGTTAACGGTGTTGGAATTATTATACTAAGTCCTGGTGTAGTGCTGTAGGATAAGCACTGAATTGCTAACTGCCAGGTTGATGCTTAAACCCTCCAGTGACTCCTTGGAAACCCTACACAGGGTCACTATGAGTGGGGACTGAATTGCAGGCACTTTGGCGCTGTGGGTTAATGCGTCAGACTGCAAAGCCATTTGGACTGCAAGGTCAGTGGTTCAAGCTCACCAGCTGCTCCTCAGAAACCCTATACAGGGTTGCTATGCATCAGAATTCACTTGATGGCGCTTAAAAACAACAACAACAAAGAGTAGGGTTGCTCAGATAATTATTGTAATTGCTATTGATAAGTTGTATACCTGTAAAAAGTTGAATTGGCAAAAGTTGTATGATAAATATGAGTGGGCTTCAAAAAGTTCATGGAAAAATTCCATTATTTTTTAATTCGAGTTTTTGGTGAACTTTTTGAAACTCCTTTGCAAACTACAACAATGACACACATAGCTGCTGAGACTGCTTCTATACAACCAAACACCTCATGGGATTTGGTTCCTTGGTTTAGAGGTTTAGATTCATGGTTTCATGGAACATTCCAGTTCATTGGCCTAATAACATGAGTTAGTTATTCTACCTCCTAGTTCATTATGTAGTGACTTGAATCTTAAAGGTTTGCAAATGGCCATCCAAAGCACAGCAGTTGAAACAACTGAGGAAGAAGGAGAGTCAAGAAAAGCAGGAGGCTATGGAATGGGTGCCTAATTGCCTCTGTGAACAACTGCCTCCTTTACATTGAGACCAGAGCTAGGTGGTGTCCAGCTATTATTACTGAACATTTTGATAAAATATTCTATATAAGAATACTGATCAAAAGGGGAGAAATGCAGAACAGAAGTTTAAATTCTCACGTAGACTTCCTGGAGCCATGAAAGTTGGATCAACCCCTGAAACTATTGTCCTTGTTGTTAAATGTCAGAGATGGTTCCGACCCATAGCAACCCTGTATAGGGCTTCCGAGGAGCAGCTGGTGAGTTTGAATTGCTGACCTTGTGGTTCAAACCATCCTTGAGGTCTAGTGCTTATCTTACAGCACCACATCAGGACTCCACTGTTGGCCTTGGTGGTGGTGTTTATGTGCTGTGTAGTGGGTTCCGACTCATAGCCATCCCGTATAGGGTTTCTGAGGCTGTAAATCTTTACGGGAACAGAAAGCCTCATCTTTCTCCCATGGAACAGCTAGCAGTTTTGAACTTCTGATTTTGAGGTTAGCAGCCTGACCAATAACCAGTACGCTACTAGATCTCTTAATCTTTAAACCTTAAACAAAAGATTATTTCCTAACTTCTTTTAAAACCAAACAATAGTTTAGCTTGACTAGCAAATCCATATCAAAGAGCA
>NW_006408590.1:9456485-9471643 GCF_000296735.1 Chrysochloris asiatica
CATACCTAGAAGCAGAATTGCTGGGTCACTGGAGAACTCTCCGAGACGTGTCTGTCAGTTTGCTACACTGTGGTGACTTGTATGTTGCTCTAATGCTGGAAGTTAAGCCACTGATAGTTCAGATACCAGCAGGATCATCCATGGTGGACAGCTTCCAGACTAAAGACCAACAGGAAGGGAGGCCTGGCAATTGACTTCTGAAAATTAACCAATGAAACCACCATGGATCCCTACAGAATACTGACCACTCTAACGCTGTAAGACGAGCCTCCTTGTTTGGAAGGCACTTAGAATACACAGTGACCACAACAGTAGACTGAAGGGTCTCAATGATGATGAAGCTAGTGCAGGACTGGGCAACATTTTGTTCTGTTGTGCATGGGTGCCATGAATTGGAACAAACTTCACAGCAGCTGACAACAACTACCTATAATAATGTTTCCTCTCTTCTCCACTGGTCACTTCATTTCCTCTTTTGGGAAGTCCTAACTGTGATACCTTCTAGTTTATGAAGCCTTTCTAATTGTCCTGAATTGGACTCACTTTGCCCACCTCCGTGGTTCCAGAGTTTGTATCTTTCACAGTGGTAGCATTAATCACAACTGGTTATGCACTGTGATTATGCAGCTAATTTCCTTGTCCACTGTTCTTTTTTTTTAAAAAAAAATTTTTTTATTGCGAATTGAGTGATAGTTTACATGAGAGAACATTGGTTTTACACTTACCGTTTCATTGCGATGATTGTAATCTCCTCCGTGCATCATCGTTCAACAGTATTTTTGCTTGTATTCCCTCTGGGGTTTTTTTGGTTAGGGGGGAGGGGAAATGCACACAAAAACACTCAGGACTGTGTAATCATTTAAACAACCAAAGGACACATTTTGCAAACCTGCTTCCTGGCTGCCAGAACCTGGCTGCCAGCACACAGCCTTTCTTTTTCCATGAGTCCAGAGTCCTCAGCTGCTCCCTCTCTCCATGTCCTCATGTCTGCCTCCTTCTTTGGGGTCTCTGCTTCTCTGGATAGGGTCCTAGATTCCGCTTGTGCTCTTCTCCCTTGATGGTCCTTCTGTTCCTGTCCTTGTCCACTGTTCTTGAGTGCAGGGATATGAAGTGGAATCACCTTTATGTCCTACACAGTTTCTGCCACACCTGGGATTCTTCCTAAGGGAGCAGTGTGGCAGGGAAGGCATACCTGCACGAGACTCATGACTGTATTTGACATTAACTTTGTATTTTGGGGAAATCTCTTAACCTTCTTGGGCGCCCAACATCCTCATTTGTAAAACTGAGATAATGGGAATGCATTGGACAATTGAATGAGATCACATAAGTGAACTGTCTCACAGAGCACACAGTAGGTGCTCAGTAAATACTTGCCAAATTAAATAGGCTGTGACTTAAATGCCACTCAGTTTATTTACGTTTTGCTTTTTCCAGATTTGAGGTAAAGAATGTTGTAGGGATTCTAATTATTTGGTGCTATTTACTTATTTTTTAATTAACGAGGCTTGCGATATTTCCTATTTTCACAATGATACGCCACAGAATTGAAAGTCTGGCAGAATATGTATCTTCAGGGAATGTGGTGCTGAAAACTCTGGGTGTGTGGGTTTGCTGCTATGAGCTGTGAACATTGAAAGGGGTGAGCGTGAAGAAGTAGGTGCCTCTTGTGCTCATGCAGTGATTTTCAGATCTGTGAAGGTCAGGGCTGCATGTGCCTGTAAACGCCTATCTCCACACCTCCTCCTCTTCTTTCTGAGCTCCAATCCGTATAAGCCAGGACATAGTTTTGCCTCTTCTGGTTCTCTGGCTGGTAGTGTATGAATATTTCTCTATTGCTTATCTTGTCTATAACAGGAATTTACAGTGATGAGCTTGTTAGTATAGCCTGTTGCCCTCCAGTTATGTGGATCTGAAACACAGGTTTATGTCAGAATTGCATGGGAACTTTAAAAAATACAAATTCCCTGCCCACTCCTTGTTGTGATTCATTAAGTCTGAGGTGGCTCGGGCATTGGCAGGTATCCATCAAAAACTCCCCAGGTCTGCCCAGCTCTAGTTTTGAGAAGCTTTGTTCTGGATCACCCCAGCAATCTTTTAAAACCTGGAAATCCCACACACTGGTTGGGTGACAGACAGCCTGTGAGAGGGATGGCAAGTTTGAATGCGACTCAAGAAATCTATTACTGTGCTGAAATTGGCGAGCTGCCAAGCTTGTGGCTTTAAAGGGAAAGAACATGCGATTTTGCAGTTTTGTTAAAAGGGAAGTTTACCCTGCAATCAGGGTACTGGGCTAATGAGCATGCAGGCCATACTGATTAAGGAAGGAGGCGATTACATGAATGAACGAGGGGTGTGTGTTCATTGACAAGGGTCATCTCCGTTTCCCACTAATGGAGGTCAGGCATTCGACTAGATAGAACCTCAAGTTCAGTAGACCAAAGGTCAAGTTCAGAGAGGTTATGCAAGAAAAGGAGGAACAGCTAGATGCTATAGGGCCAGAATCCAGGGCAGTTTTAATTCAGTAATCTTTTTGAAAAAGAGCCTTCAAGGCGTAGTGATTAAAGTGCCCAGAAGCTAACCAAAACGTTGGCAGTACAAACCCACCAGCTACAGGAAAAGGGTGTGGCAGTCTACTCCTACAAAGACTTACAGTCTTAGAGATCCTATGGGGGCATTTCTACTCTGTTCTATTGGGTCATTATGAGGCAGAATCAACTCAATAGCAGTGGGCTTTAGGAAGCTTAAAAAAATAAGAGCGATCATGTCACCCTTTTGTTTAAAATCTCCAAAGGATTTTCATTGTACTTAAAGCACAATCTAAACACTGTGCATCTTAGTCTGATAGTGCTTTTGTATCAGAAAACATCACAAATAGGTGGCTGTTAGAAACGTAAATGGACTTTCTCATAGTTCAGGAGACTAGCTGTCCAAGTCAGGTTGTGGCTCTAGAGGGAGGGCTTTCCTTGCCTGTTTCAGCATCTGTTGATGTTATTGTTAAGTGCCATCAAGTCAGTTCCAACTCATAGCAAGCTTGTATAGGGTTTCTGAGGAGCAGCTGGTGAGCTTGAACTGCCAACCTTGAGGTTCAAACTGCCCTTGCAGTCTAGTGCATTAGCCTACAGCGCCACACCAGAATGCATTTCAGCATCTGTTGCTATTAAGTGCTGTCGAGTCGATTCCGACCCATAGTGACCCTGTATAGGGTTTCCAAGTTGCAGCTGGTGAGCTTGAACCGCAGACCTTGTGGTTCAAATCAACTTTGCAGTTCAGTGCAGTAGTCCACTGCATCACACCAGCAGCTGGTAATTCTTGGAGTTCCTGGGTTTGTACCTGTATCTGTCTCTGGTGTCTTCAGATAGCCTCTGTCTTCACTCCTGTAGATGCAGTCTTCTGCGTCTACTCTGTTCTTTTTCATAAGAGAGTGATTGGGTTTAGGATACAACTATACTACTATGGCTTAATTAACATAACAAAGACAACCCTGTTCCCAATGGGATTGCATCTATAAGTGTAAGGGTCAGGATTCCAATACATAATTGAAGGGGTAGGAACACAATTCAATCTATAACACTGTGTGAAGACTACTGGTGCCTACCTGTTCTGGGCTCTCCCACTTTGCATTTCATGCCCCACTATCTTCCTAGCTCACTGTACTCCAGCCACACGAGCTTTCTAGCCTCTTAAATACACCAAGTGTGTTATCATCTTGCTGTGGGTTAGGCCTTGGGCTGCTAACCAAAATGTGGGCAGTTCAAACCTACTAGCTTCTCCACCGGAGGAAGATGAAGCTGTTTTCTCCTGTAATATACAATAGTCTCAAAAACCCTATATAGGGTCGCTATGAATTGGAATTGGCTTGATGGCCATGGGATTTTGGGTACTTTATCTTCTCAGGTCCTTGTAGTTCCCTCTTCTAAGCTCATTCTTCTCCCAGTTATTAAAAAGAACAGCTTTCAACATTGCCCTGAAACATGTTGCCCTATTTTATGTTTGGTTTCTCACAGAACCTGTCATGATGTGAAAATCTCTCAGTGATTTATTTACTTACCCTTTTGCTTATTGATTAATGACTGCTTCTGTTAGAATGTAAGCTCTGTGAGGGCAGGAGTCTGTGTGTCTTGGAATAATAATGAGAGGCGCAGAGTGGGAACTCATAGTGACCAGCTGAATTAAGTGGAGGAATGAATGGATGTAGATTCTGGAGCTCAGGGCAGAAAATTGAGCTAGGGATTCAGACTGAGGTTTTAGCAGTTTGGAATTAGTGACCAAGCAAAGGCAGTAACATCTCAATAGTTCATGATATAGGAGGTTGTTACTCAGCAATGGCAGAGGTATATCAGCTAAGAAGAGATCCTCTCCCCCTGAGACCTAAAGCCACAGGGGAGAAGTATACCCATCTGGGTATAATTCACCCCACACCCCCCACCCACCCACACACACATTTTAGGTACTTTGAGAAGGAGAGCACTGCAGTCATTCTCTGACACTTACAAAGAGTGAGTGTACATTTAACAAGATGCAGAAATCCAGTGAAGTATGACTCACAGAAATGTTCTCGCTGACCTTCTACCCATGGAATGGAACACAATTCATTTCAAGATATGAGGTGTTCAGTGTGGGGTTTTTACAAAGGCTCTGTGATGAATAATTTGTGGTGGGGTGTGCTCACATGAGTGACCAGTCTGCCCCTCTCCGTGTGCATATATTCCCTTGCACGTGACTCTCCCCTCTAGTTCACTTGTCTTCATTTTCCACAGCTTCTTAGGCACTGCCTTCCCTGGAGTCCACTGGAACTGGATACAGTTCTCCTTTTGGGCTCCTCTGTTGGAGCACATCCCACCTCTTGTGATTTTCAGTTACCTGTCCCCAACCTCACCCCAACCCCAAGGACTGTGAGCTCCTCAAAGGACTCTTGCTTGTGTCTGTATCCCTATTGCTCAAAGCAGTGCCTGACCTACCCCAAACTGAACCCACTGCCATGGAGTCCATTTTGACCCATACCGTTGTTGTGGGACAGACTACAGCTGCCCTGTAGCGTTTACAATGCTTTAAATCTTTACAGACGCAGACTGCCACAGCTTTCTTCCACTGAGGGGCTGGTGGGTTCTAATCACTAGTCCTTCGGTTAGCAGCCAAGCACTTTAACCATGGAGCCACCAGGGTTCTTTGTCTGTCCCACAATAGATGCTTAATAACTGTTTGCTTACTACATAAATGCATGCATATGCACATTATTGGAGGAACACAGTTCTGCTTCATTCAAGTTCATAAAATCAAGAAACAGACCCAGGGGTACAGGGGACCTGCTCTACTAAAGAAGTGCATGGTGTGGAATCTTGTGAACGGCAAGGTACTAGTGGGGGCAGCATTTGGATGAAAAGATGAGGTACAGCCAAAGGAGGTGTTGGTTTGTCATACAGAGGGTTAAGGCTGATCTTTTCACTAAGATTGACTTGCCTAGAAAGAAAAGCGCACAGGGTGGGAGGGACCTCACCAACATGAGAATGATTGTCTTCAGTAGCATTCAGATTGCCCTGACCTTGGTATAGATTTCACTGCCAGCATGGTATAGATTGCACCAGCACCTGCAGTCCTGTGGCCACAGCTGCCAACGAAGCCATGCTAATGGGGCTCTAAAAGAGGCAAGTTTTGGTCCAGGCAGACATGACTGGCTTTGCAGCCCCAGCATGGGCAAAGGTTTTTGCAAAGCAGTGTCTTGCAGGAATTGCAATTTTGTCTTGGGAGACACTTTTGTCTTGGCTGGAACTCGTTGAGAGGAGGAACAGAGAAAGAGAAGGTTTTCAGGCTTTGCAGAGCTGTTACAACCACATGGAGAGCGGATTTTCAGAGCTAACAGGCACCACGTGACAAAGACTGCATAGCAACAAGGGAGGGTGGATGGGGACTCCTCTGTTTCTGTCCTCTTATGCTGCTGGCATTTCCCCCATCTGATTTATGTTGTCCTTCATGTAATCTCTGATTTTGCTTTATGTGGACTGGTAGAATGACTACAGTACCCAGCCCTTTACTTAAAAAAATCTTACTTAATCCTCCAAATAACCCTATTAAAACCCACTGCCACTGTGTCTATTCTGACTCACAGTGACCCCATGCAGCTGAGCGGAACGGCTCCTTAGGGTTTCAAAGACTGTAAATCTTTAGGGGAGCAGACAGCCTTATCATTCGCCTGCAGATGTGCCGACCCCTAGTGACCCTGTTTAGGCTTTCTGATGAGCTTGAACTGCCGACCTTGCAGTTCATGCGACTCTGCAGTGCAGCCCATTAACCCACAGTGCCACACCAGGACTCCTTTGTAGCAGTGATCATTATGATACCTGTATCCTCATTGTCTTTGTGTGGGTGGAGAAGAGGCATGGTCAAGGCCAAGATCATGGAAGTGCACACTTTCGGTGGATGTGCCAACTGGAGCTGAGTGGGGATCGGGGGCACATGGAGTCTTCAGCTGCATGACTGGGGAGGCTCTGACAGAAGGCCAGAGGGCAGTCAGTCTGCACACAGACCACCTGGGAGCCACCACCTGGTCTTTCCTCTTCTGCAATTGGTCAGCATTAGGAAGAAAAACTGGAATGTGGAATTTACAAATGGCTTGTTGAGGGATGGTACTGCGGGGACATCCAAGTTGAGAGAGGTTGGCAAGAGAGTGAACATGAATCCTCAACCTAAAACCAAGGCAGCAGTGGGTAGGAGGTCCGGGCTGCCGAGAGGACAAGCTGGCCCTTGAAGTGGCTGAGCCAAAGAGAAGCATAGGAGTGCCAGGAATAGAATGGAAAATCAGTGGGAAATTGAAAAGTTGAATTAGAAAATCTGAAATGAAAGCAACATTGGGGGATAAGAGAAGGCTTTAGGTTGTATTGGAATGAAAAAGAAATCTTGTGATTCTCAAACTTCTTCTCCTGCTGTTAAGAGCATAACCCTGGGTCTAGAAATTGAACTGAGGCCTGCATTTTTAGCAAAAGAATTGTTGAGAGGGGAAAACAGGAGCCAGTGCTGGTCACATTTTGATAGAGAATTAAACCAATTTTAAAAGAAAAAAGAAAGCATAGAGAAAAGTAGGACAGTGAGGTGCCGGCAAGGACCGGAGAGAGGCTCAGAGCTCTACCTGGAGTCTCCACTTAACATTTGTAATATCTTTAATAGGCAGGAATTTGTTGGAAAATAACTGGGCTGCAAGAAACATCCTGTTAGCTTATTTTCCTAAGTCAAACTGATTTTGGCTCCAAGTATCCACTTGACAGGGTTGAGGGGAGCTTCATATTAATGGTGTGTGGGTGTGGGTTTTTTTAATTTTTTATTTTTTTATTAAATAGCTTTATTAGGCATATCTGCTGCATAAGACCTCTTTAAAGTGTTAAAGAGCAAAGATGTCAGTTTGAGGTCTAAGATTTCAACTTGGGGACCCAAACCATGGTATTTTCAGTTGTCTCTTTTGCATGTGAAAATTGGACAATGACTAAGGAAGACAATAGACGAACTGATGCATTTGAATTATGGTGTTACAGAAGAGTATGAAAAGTACCGTGGTCTGCCTACCAGAAGAATAAACAAATTTGTGTTGAGAGAAGTATAGCCAGAATGCTCCTTAGAAGTCAGGATGGTGAGACCTTGTCTCTCATGCTTCAGACATATTATCAGGAGGGACCAGTCCCTAGAGGACATTGTACTTAGTAAAGGGGTGGTGGTGGTGGTTATGTGCCATTAGTCGGTTCTGAGGCTGTAAATCTTTATGGGAGCAGAAAGCCTCATCTTTCTCCTGTGGAACACCTTGTAGTTTTGAACTGCTGACCTTGCGGTTCACAGCCCGATTCGTAATCACTACGCTACTAGAGCTCCTTTAGTAAAGGGGAGGGTCAGCAAAAAAGAGGAAGACTCCCAAAGAGATTGATTGACACAGTGGCTTAAGTGTGGCAACAACTGTGAGAATTGGGTGCAGGACCAGACAGTGTTTCCTTCTGTTGTGCCTTGGGTCGGAACCAACTTGATAGCACCTAACCACAACAACAATTGATATAGCATTCATATACAATGATTTGTACAACCACTACTACAAATAATTTGAACGCATTTGTATCACCCCCAAAAGACAGCTTGTATCTATTAGCAGACACTCCACATCCACCCCGAAGCCTACAAGTTCTAAGCAACCACCATTCTGCTTTCTGTCTCTATGGAATTGCTTATTTAGGGCATTTTATATAAATGGATTCATATACTGTGTGGTCCTTTGTGACTGGTTCCTTTCACATAGCAGCCTGTTTTCAAAGCTGATCCACATTGTAGCATGTAATCAGTGTTTTTTTCTCTTTAAGGCTGCATGATATCCCAGCGTATGGATGTACCACACTTTGTTTATTCATGTACAACTTTTGAGTTGTTTCTGCTTTTTTGGCTATTGTGAATAATGTTGTGTTAACATTTGTGTACAAGTTTTTGTGTGAGCGTATGTCTTCATTTCTCTCAGGAAAATAGCTAGAAGTATAACTGCTGGACCATGAGGCAATTCTGTGTTTGGGGTACTATGTTTTAATCCTGAAGGTTACAACAGAGTTACAAGGGGTTACCCAGAAGTTTTGCATAAGGAATGCTGGTCTGCAGTTCACCATGGACATAGCAAAGATACTCATTGTCCAAGTCATATGGTCTGCCCCTTCTTTCCAAATTTCTAGGAATATAAATATACCATCTGGAAATAGTGATCCTTCCATTTTTTTCTTTCACCATCTTTGCACTTAAATAGAGGCAATGACAGTGAGGCATGTGTGTGTTTGTGTGTGTGTGTCTTTTCTAATGGGTGTAAAAGTAGGACTTCACAGTAAATATGCTTACCCTTCTGTTAGTCTAAGACAGAAACTCTACATCATTTTCTTGGGAAATTTAATGAAAAGTTAATGCTGAATTTCACTGAGTTCTTTGTTGGCACATATTTAATAATTGTATGTATTTCATGGTGCCTTTTAATTTGTGTATGCTACACTGTGTACTAGATTCACTGGACTGGAGAGCTACATCATTATTATAGCTTTAGGCTTTCCCCCCTGATAGTCTCATAGGAGAGATAAACAGCTATCCAGCCAACTTTTACATTTTTCCTACCATTGTTCATCTCCCCTTGTCCCCATCCTCCCTTGTTCTCCTCTGTCTTCTCCTTTTCTTCACCCCCCTCTCTCTGTCCATCTCCCTGTTTCTTCTTTCTTTCAGTTGTTATGATGATAGGTTTGGGAATCAAGGCTAAAAAGCTAATCTTGTGAATAATGCCATTGTTATAGAATATGAGGCCCTTTATGTAATAAGTGAGTCACAGGATTCTCCTGTGAGTCCAATATTACCAAATATCCTATTTGAAGAGTAGGTAAAAGGATAGGAAGCATTTGAATAGGAGAATGCTACATTCTGGGTGCTCTTAGAGAAGATTAGTATGCCAGACCTGAATAGAATGACTTAGAAGGTGCTATGGGTGGGCAAAGGAGCCCTGGTGGTTAGATGCTGAGTTGCTAAATGCAAAGTTAGTGGTTCAAACCCACCAGCCACTCCAAGGGAGAAAGATAAGTTGTCTGCTTCCATAAATACTTACAGCCTCAGAAACTCTATATGTTGTTGTTGTTAAGTACTGTGAAGTCGGTTCCGACTCATAGTGACCCTGCATAGGGTTTCTGAGGCTGTAAATCTTTACAGGAGCAGAAAGCCTCATCTTCCTCTCACGGAACAGCTGGTAGTTTCGAACTGCCAACCTTGAGGTTAGCAGCCCAATTCGTAACCACTACGCTACCAGAGCTCCTTACCAGAGCTCCTTAGAAACTCTATATAGGGTTGCTATATATGTTGGAATTGACTTCACAGTAGTGGATTTGGTTTGGGTTTGGGTGGGTGGGCAGATTAACAGGAGCTGCATTCATTCCTTTAGAGAGAAGAACTAGTCTTGAATGGTGGGCCATATGTTCTCTGCCCATGAGAAACTTGAGTGACAGGGGGCAGAATTTGGTCATCTTGCCAACTTGTCCTTTGAGAGTCTGTGTCTTTAAGAATGGTTTTGAATTGTACCTTCCTCGGATTTATGATTGTTTCTGTTGGATTAAAACATTTTCATATTCTGTATTTTAGCAAATTTGGTTTAGAGGAAATCCCTTAGGGACATTGCTACACAGCCACTTGACTCAACTGCTTTGTGTTTTTGGATTTAACCACTTATGCATATACTCTGGTAGCGTAGTGGTTACGAATCGGGCTGCGAACCTTAAGGTCAGCGGTTCGAAACTACCAGCCGCTCCACGGGAGAAAGATGAGACTTTCTACTCCCGTAAGGATTTACACCCTTAGAAACTCTGTACAGGGTCGCTATGGGTCGGAACCGACTCGACGGCACTTAACAACAACAACAAGCATATACTTTATTTGTAAAATTATACTATTCATAATTAATTTAATTATGCTTCTTAATATGTGATATTGTACTCAGAACAATGTTTCATTACGGCTAATAAATGATCTTTGGTAGGAGGAACACCATAAAGACGTTTCACTTTGTCTTCTCCTGAAGGACAAATTATCCCTTAAATCATGCCTTATGTCTAGCAATTCTTTTAACATCTTTCAAATGTCAAGGTCTTTCTAGATTAAAAAAGATCTTAGAGTAACTCAAGCAAGGAGCTGTCTGCAAAACTCAATTTCTGTTGGTGATTAGGTATGTCACAGAAACCCGATTACTGATGATGGAGCAGATATTTTCAGCCTTGTTCTAGACAAGACTCACTTTAGTCCAACTGTTCCTAACATTTCTATTTATGGGAACCACTACATTGCCATCAAACACTTTGTAGACCCAAGAACACAACTGTCATTAAGCATTTTCCACAGAGCCTATAAATGATGAATACATGGATCTCCATACCAGGTGATTATTCACTCATTCATAAACAAACAACTAATAATGAAAAGGCTGGTTGTTTTGCTAGATGCTGAACTTTTAAGGTCAAGTACTAGCAAGGACAATCATCCCTTTCCTCAGTCCAGTTGTAGGTCATCTGCAAAACTCTTGTGGACTACCCAGAACAATTTGGAGGGTCAGGGTTGTGTGGTGTGGAGGGGGGATGTACTGACAAAGAAATCCAATCAACTAGGTGGGGACAGTTTACTAGATGGTGTGCTCATGGAGGCAGAGACCTTGGGCTGTTGCTTTTGTATCCTCAGTACCTAGCATAGTTCTGCCACACAGGTCTTGAATGTTTATGGAATGAGTGAATGGATGCTAAAGAACTTTGGGGAATGGAATTCTAGTAAAGCTCTAAGATTTCCATTTTTGTAGCAATTCTTTTCCCTTTGCTTCTGAAAGTCCATGAGCTAAAGCAATGGTTGGTAATTATGAATGTACTTTACAATCACTCAGGGGAGTTTTAAAGAAGTGATACTTGGACTCCATCCTCAGAGATACTTATTTAATCAGTCTGGAGTAGTGCCCAAGCATCAGTACACTGCAGAAAATTTCTCACGTAATATTAATAGAATTGGGAGTAAGGATTGGAAGCAGCTGGACTGAAAAAGGAGGGCATAGTCTGAAGTTGAAAGCTCTAAATTAGGTGTATTGAGATCCACAATTAATCAGTGTTGTTTGGGAAGTCTGTTGAAGTTTAAGAACTGTTTCTTACTTGGAATTGAAATTATGGAAATTGAATCATCTAGAACAATTTTTTTAAGCATTTTAAATTTCCTCTTTTTTTTTTTTTTTGTCTTCCCTTTGGTGTCTCTTGGAGGCATAATGATAAGAGTAGTCCAGGAACTGGCCACTGAGTGATTAGGGTTCTTATACATCCTCTTATGTGATCTTGTCAAAATGACCTAATATCTCAAGATCTCAGTTTTCTCACTGGTGAAACAGATGCTTTGAATGTTAGAATTTTTCTAGTTTTAAATATGGCTTGGTAATGTGGACTTTTTGCCAATCCACTCCTGTGAAAATCAATCTATGATGTTTTAAGGGTTAAAAAAATGAGCGACACTAATGTTATAGTAATTTATGGTCCTCTAGGTTAGGGTGCCTAGTGTGGCGCTGTGGGTTAATACGCCAGACTGCAAAGCTGTTTGAACTGCAAGGTCGGAGCTTCAAGCTCACCAGCTGCTCCTTGGAAACCCTATACAGGGTCACTATGGGTCGGAATCGACTTGATGGCACTTGACAACAACAACAGGCTAGTGTACCACAACTTATCTGTCAGTTTGCCTAAGGTAGTAGCTTGTGTACTGCTGTGATTTTGGAAGCTCTGCCACTGTTATTTTAAATGCCAGCAGGGTCACCAATGGTGGTTAGGTTTCAGATGAGCTTCCAGACTAAGACAGACTCAGAAGAAGGAGAGATAACTACTTCCAAATATTTAGTCACTGAAAACCTTATGAATAACAGTGGAACACTGTCAGATAACACCAGAAAATTGAATATTGAAACATGATGAAGAACACCAGAATATTTAAAGATGTAGTGCCAGAAAATGAGCCCCTCAGGTAGGAAGGCACTCAAAATATGAAGGAGGAAGAGCTTCCTCCTCAAAATTGAGTTGACCTTGATGACGTTATAGAACGTCATTTGGTGATGGGGCACAACTCAAAATGGGGAGAAACAGCTGTAATGTCCATTGATAATTGGGACATGGAATATACAAAGTGTGAGTCTAGGAAAATTGAAAGTTATAAAAAATGAAATGGAACACATAAAGTTCGATATCCTAGGCATTAATGCACTGAAATGTACTGGTATTGGTCATTTTGAATCTGACAATCACATGGTTTACTATGCCGGGAATGACAAATTGAAGAGGAATGGTGTCGCATTCATAATCAAAAAGAGCATTTCAAGATCTATCTTGAAGTATAATGCTGTCTGTGATAGGATAACATCTATATGCCTACAAGGAAGACCAGTTAATACAACTATTATTCAAATTTACCACTAAAGTCAGTGATGATGAAATTGAAGAATTCTCCCAACTTCTTTAGTTTGAAATTGATCGATCCAACATGCAATCAAGATGTATTGATAATTACTGGTGATTGCAAATGTTGGAAATACAGAGGATCAATAGTTGGAACATATGGCCTTGTTGATAGAAACAATACTGAAGATCGCATGATAAAATTTTGCAAAACCAATGACTTGTTCACTGCAAATACATTTTTTAAACAACATAAAAGATGACCATACACATGGACCTCACCAGGTAAAATACACAGAAATCAAATTGCCTACATCTGTGAAAAGAGATGGTAGAAAGCTCCATATTATCAGCCAAAACAAGATCTGGGAAAGACTGTGGAACAGACCATCAATTGTTCATATGCAAGTTCAGGCTGAGGTTGAAGAAAATGAAAACAAGTCCTCTAGAGCCAAAATATGACCTTGAACATATCCCACTTGAGATCATCTCAAGAACAGATTTGATGCATTAGACACTAATGACCACAGACCAAGAGAGTTGTGGGATTACATGAACAACATCATAAAAAAAAAAAAAAAAAAAGCAAAAGACCATTAAGAAGACAAGAAAGAAGAAAAAAACAAAATGGATGTCAGAAGAAGCTCTGAAACTTGTAAATGGAAAAAATAAGTAAAAGAGCTGAATAGAAGATTTCAGAGGGCAACTTAAGAAGATAAAGTCAGCTTTTATAATGAAATGTGCAAAGATCTGGAGTTAGAAAACCAAAAGGGAAGAACATGTGCAGTATTTCTCAAGCTAAGGGAACTGAAAAATAAATTCAAGTCTTGACTTACAATTGAAGGATTCTGCGGGCAAAATGGACTCCTGGTGTGGCACTGTAGGATCATCACTGGACTGTGAACCATAGGGTCAGAAGTTCAAACCTACCAGTTGCTCCTTGGAAACCCTATACAGGGTTGATATGAGTCAGAACCGACTTGATGGCACTTAACAACAACAACAATTAGGGCAAAATATTGAATGATACAGAAAGCATCAAAAAAAAAAAAAAAGATAGAAGGAATACACAGAATCACTGTACCAAAAAAAAAATGGCCAATGACCAGCCATTTCGAAAGGTAGCATATGACCAAGAGCCAATGATAGAGAAGGAAGAAGTCCATGGTGTACTGAAGGCATTGGCAAAGAACAAGGCACGGGGAAATGATGGAATACAAGAAGAAATCTTTCAACAAAGTTATGTAGCACTGGAGTCACTCACTCATCTATGCCAAGAACTTTGGAAGACAACTACTTGGCCAAATGATTGGAAGACATCCATATTTGCGCTCATACCAGAGAGGTGACCCAAAAGAATGTGGAAATCATCGGACAATATCATTAATATCACATGCAAGTAAAATTTTGCTAAGGATAATTCAAAAAACAGCTTCAGCAGTGCATTGGGAACTGCCAGAGGTTCAAGCAGGATTCATACAAAGATGTAGAATGAGGGATATCATTGCTGATATCATATCCTTCTGTTCACTTATTCAGGATCTTGGCTGAAAGCGCAGAATACCAGAAAGATGTTTACCTGTGCTTTATTGACTATGCAGTGGCTTTCGGTTGTGTGGATCATGACAAGCTATGGACAACATTACAGAGAATGAATATTCTGGAATACGTAATTTTGCTCATGAGGAACCTGTACATAGACCACAAGGAACAGAACAAGGAAATATAATGGTTTAAAATCAAGAAAGGTGTGTGTCAAGGTTGTATTCTGTCTTCATTCTTATTCAATCTGTATGTTGAGCAAATAATTCCAGAAACTGGGTTCTATGAAGAAAAACGTGGCATCAGGATTGGAAGAAGACTCATTAAGAACCTGAGATATGCAGATGATACAACCTTGCTTGCTGAAAGCAAAGAGTACTTAAAATACTTACTGATGGTCAAAGACCACAGCCTTCAGTATGGGTTATACCTCAATGTAAAGAAAACAAAAATCCTTACCACTTAAATGACATCACAATAAATGGAGCAAAGGTTGAAGTTGTCAAAGACTTCATTTCACTCAGATCAACCATCAACACTCATGGAGGCAACAGTAAAAAAATCAAATGACATATTGCAATAAGCACATGTGCTGTACAAGAGCTCTTTGAAGGGTTCTAGAACAAAGATGTCAGTTTGAGGACTAAGGTGTGTCTGACCCAAGCCATGGCATTTTCA
>NW_006408590.1:9472313-9483084 GCF_000296735.1 Chrysochloris asiatica
CCTGTAAAGATTTACAGCCTCAGAAACCCTGTACAGGGTTGCAATGAGTTGGAACCAACTCCATGGTACTTAACAACAACAACATGATTCAGTACCAACTGGACAGCACCTAACAACACCAACAATCTAGCATATGGGTAATACCTGAATGTGAGGTGACTTACCTACAGGTATTTTCCCCATCCACATACCTTGAAGAATAAATATTAAAGTATGCCAAAACTACTAGGTCTCACACTGTAGTTTTCAAAAATACTTATATTCATCAACATTAAGTACTATTATTTTATTATTAAAGGAGACCAAAATGCTCAGAGCAGGTAATTTTTGGTAATTGATGCCCTGGTTAATACTAGTAGTTACTAATGTTTATTAGTTGCTAGCTTGCCATGTACCAGATGCTGTTGTAGGCATTACATGTGCATCAACTCATTCAATACTCACAACACCCCATGAGGTATTTTCTATTATTATCCCAATCTTACAGGTGGAATTTGAGGCACATAAAATTTAATTAACTTGCCTAAACATAGCAACAATTTTGAGGATGGCATAGGACCAGGCAGTGTTTCCTTCTGTTAAACTATGAGTCAGACCTGACTTTATGGTGCCTAACAGCAACAACAAGGTTACTAACCAGGAAGGAGCAGATCTGAGATTTCAATTTAGGAATATTGGTTCTGGACCACTAATAATGGGTCCGAACCACTAATAAATATCACCTCTAGAACAATAACCTTACTGCTATGATGTATTCATCTCGAGAGTCCATTTTACCTACTCACAAGCCCTGTGAGCTAAGTATTATTCTTATTTCCATTTTCTAGATCAGCTCAGAGAATGTGGATAGTTTGTGTAGGGTCACTCAGTTTGGATGCTACAACAGCTGGATTTGAACTTGGCCCTGGCTTCAAATAAGGTGCCCTTTTCAATCTCTCTAAACAATTGCACAGAATTTCACAGTTTGTAGTACACTTTCACATGTGTTAGGTTGTTATATCCTCACAACAATCTTGTGAGGTAAACTGTTAAAAAAATTTAAATGTCATACTGGCCAACTATAATAATCCTAGCCACTGTAATAGATACCCATGAAATCACAGTGACTTACCACAGTCACTTGTTAGGTGCCGCCATGTTGGTCCTGACTCATAGTGACCCTCTGCATAACAGAATGAAATGCTTCCTGGTCCTGAGCTAACCTCACAATTGTTATTATGTTTGAGCCCATTGCTACAGCCACTGTGAATCCATCTCATTGGTGGTCTTATTCCGTTTCAAGAACTCTCCGCTTTACCAGGCATTGGTCCCTCCTGATGACATGTCTAGAGTACATGAGATGAAGTCTTGCTGCCCTGACTTCTAAGGAGCATCCTGAATGTGCTTCTTCCAAGACAGATTTGTTTGTTTTTCTGGCAGTCCATCATACTTTCAATATTCTTCTGTCAGTCCATGGTACTTTGTAATATTCTTTACATTTCAAATGCCTCAATTCCTCTCTGGCCTTCCTTATTCCTTCTCCAGTTTTTACATGCATATGAGGCAATTGAAAATACCATGACTTGGGTCAGGCACACCTTAGTCCTCAAAATGACACCTGTGCTTTTTAATATTTTAAAGAGGTCTTGTGCAGCAGTTTTGCCCAATGCAATACATCATTTGATTTCTTGACGGCTGCTTCCGTGAGCATTAATTGTGGATCCAAATAAAATGAAATGCTTGACAAATTCAATCTTTTCTCCATGTATCCTGATGTTGTTTATTGGTCCAGATATAAGGATTTTTGTTTTGTTTACATTGAATTGCAATCCATACTGAAGGCTGTTGTCATTGGTCTTCATCAGTAAGTGCTTCAAGTCCTCTTCACTTTCATCAAGCAGCATTATATCATCTGCATATAGCAGGTTGTTAATAAATCTCCCTCTAGTCCTGGTGCCGTGTTCTTCATATAGTCTAGCTTCCTGAATTATTTGTTTAATACAATAGGAGTTTAATTATCACTCATGTACAATCCAGTTACCAATGAAGGTGGTTGTAGGAACAGTGGTGGTGATGTGGGATTTTTCTGTACACGCATTCAGGGTCCAGATTGATGGAGATTCTGTCGTCTTTATTCCATAATTCACAAAGCCACTCTGGGCATTGGCTTCCAGGGGCAAAAGGGGAGAGAGAGTGGAGTATCACACAGGAAGTTTTGATGCGCTAGGCCTGGAAGTATATCTGTCTCTTCCACCTGCATTCATTGGGCACTACAGTTAGTGGCCACTTCAAACAGAGCGAAAGTCTTAAAAATGTAGTCCAGCTGTGTGTTTAGAAAAGAAGGGAATCGACTTTGGTGAACAAATGGCCAGATTCTGTTATAGTAGCTAATGATAATGAAAACATCAAGCATTATTGATGCTTGCTATATGTGGCGTTGTGGGTTAATGTGCCAGACTGCAAAGCCGTTTGAACTGCAAGGTCAGCGGTTCAAGCTCACCAGCTGCTCCTTGGAAACCCTATACAGAGTCGCTATGGGTTGGAATCGACTCGACGGCACTTGACAACAACAACATATGCCACGTACTCACCATTACCTCAATAAATTCTTACAATAGTCTTTGAGATAGGTTCCATTTCTTAGCAATACAGAAATGGAGAGATGTTAAGAAAAATTAAATGACTTGCCCAAGTTCATACAGATAAATGGCAAGGGGCAAAACTCCACTTCGAACCCAGGTTTATCTGACTCTGGAGTCAGTATTCTTTTTTTTTCAGGTTTTTATTGTGGATTGAGTGAAAGTTTACAGGGCAGACTATCAATTATACATTCAACAAATCATACACCTTGTTTCATTACAATGATTATAATCCCCTCCATGTACCATCAGTAATCACTTTGGCTTTAAAAAAATAAATAAATAAATAAACAAAAAAACATTCAGCCATATATAATAATTTACACCTCCAAAGGGCACATTCTGCAAATCTGCCTCCTGGCTGCCTGCTCTTAGTCCCTCTCTTCCTATGAATCTAGAGTCCTCAGATGTTCCCTCTCTCCAGGTCCCCATCTCTGTCTGTCTCTGGCGTCACTGCTTCTCTGCATAAGGTCCCACATTCTGTTTGTGCTCTTCTTTCTCCCTTGATGGTCCTCGGATCCTCTGTTTCTGGACTGTAAAATTAACCACTCCCCTGTTTTAGTTACAAACTTCTACCTTTACTATTGTTGACAGTCACAATTAGTTATGATAACAATTATTCACTATTGAATCGTATGAGTCTTATCCATGTCCCTTTTCACCAGACACATCTAGATAAGATGAAAACTATTCAGTGGAGACTCTTTCTCCCAACCCCCCATACTCTTAAACTAAACTCCCTCATGAAACCTTGTAAGCCAGTCACTTCATGCCTTTATCTCCCCCTCATTTTAGGTAGGCTTTGTCACCCCCTCATTTTAGGTAGCCAATGTCTAAGTTGCCCGTCCCTGTCTACCATAGGAAGATCGTAGAAGAATTGATGCCTTTGAGTTGTGGTGTTGGAGGAGAATACTGAGAGTGCCATGGACTGCCAAAAGAACCAATAGATCTGTTTTGGAAGAAGTGCAGCCAGAGTTCTCCTTGGAGGCCAGGATGGCTAAGCTTCGTCTCTCATACTTTGGACATATTGTCCAGAGGAAACAATCATTGGAGAAGGATGTCATGCTGGGTAAGGTGGAGGGTCAGAGAAAAAGAGGAAGACCTCTAAAGAGATGGATTGGCCAGGTGGCATCATTGATGGCGTCAAGTGTGGCAGCGGTGGTGAGGTTGGCCCAGGATTGGACATTGTTTCGTTCTGTTGTGCATGGGGTCGCTATGAGTCGGTTCCGACTCGATGGCACCTGACAACAACAACAACATTACCATGTGTACAGAGGGGATAGCATTGATACGTGATGTGAAGACTTCTTCCGTCTCTGTTGGTATTTAGAGTTACTACCTCCATGAGTATAGGTCAGGTTTATCAAATTGTAGCAATTAACCCTTTTTTTCCTTTATCCAAAAGGTTATCTTTTTGGTTATCTTCCTCTAGTCAAGTTCTGATTATCAAGCCATCAAGGCTAGGTCAAATGGGTTCTGTCTGCAAGTTTGGGTGTTCTTGTGCATCTCCCTTCACTTTATATCAGCTGGATGCTTCACTTTCAGCTCTACCCTTTGTGGCTATGTCCTTGTGAGGTGTTTCTACGTCTCACCACACTTTAGACCAACCAGCCCATCCTCTTCTCGCTCTCTCATCTCAAGATCAATGGGAGTCAATGGACTGTGGTTGAACTCGGCCCATTTCTTCATCGGTGCCTTTCCCCCTCTTCCACTCACCAGGAGACCAGTGTTGTTGCCAGCAAGCTTACATGCCTATTTGTGTGTTCCCTTTGAGTTTCAGTCTTAGAGGGGAGTTTGTCCCGAAGGATCTTGATGGCCTCCCAGCGAACAGCTTGCTTGTTCTTGTAGTAGTCAGTCATGCTGATATTTTTGTTTGGGGTTTTTCCTGATGATCTTTCTTTGAAGATGTATCTTCTGTTGCTCTGGCTGCTCCAGGCTGATCTGCTTGTCCTTGCTAGTGGGAATATCCCATCTCACAAGGTTCTGGATGGGACTTAGGATTCCACTAAGGTCCTATACTCGATAAAGGGCTCTGCAAGAGGCCTTTTTCACTTGGCAGGTTCTAGAACCCCTTTTAAGTATTCCAGTCAGTTATAGGCTGAAGACGGGCTAACAAGTTTTCTGTAATCATGTTTCCCAACAATCCTTTCTATCCCACTCAAGTGTCTATTTTACAATAGTAGGCAAGGGAAACCAATATTCATAATACAGGCAAGCATTTTAGTATTCTTCCCCTTCTTCGAACTATGCCTAGATCCCTGTATCACAGAGCCCTGTTGTTCCAAGGTTGAGCATGCATCACTATTTACCTCTGTCCCACTAGGCCATGCAAACCTGTCTTAGTGTTCCCTTATCTATATTGTTCTCCTTCCCCCTCTTGTATTGCCCTCCCCAACACCCAAACTAAACCCCAACCCCAACCCCACTCTTGTGGTTACCTTATATTCCATTAATTCTTCCCTCCATTTAAGACAAGTCTATTTTATCTTGTAATCTACCTGATCTTCCCACCACCTGGATCTCTGTTCCTCTGTGTTTACCTTCTTTCACATTGTAATTGTTTTGATCATAGACTGACCTCCCAGATCCTCTGTTCTTATAATTTTATTCTGTTCTTGACGCTTCCATTTTTCAGTTGAATTCAGGGTGATGCTGCCATGTATGTCATTCTCTGGTTGTTGTCTGTTCTTGTTGGTTCTCAGTCCACAGAACTCCCTTTAGGATGTTTTTCATAACAGGGTTGGCTTTGGCAAAATCCCTTAGCTTCTGTTTATCCTGGAATGTTTGATTAATCATCGTATTTCATTGACAACTTTGCTGGGTAGAGGATTCTTGCTTGGCAGTTTTTGTCTTTCAGGGTTTTATATATGTCTCCCCATTGCCTTCCTGCCTGCATGGGTTTCTGCTGAGAAATCAGAACTTAATCTGATTTGTTTGCCTTTGTATGTTACACTTCTCTTTTCCCTAGCTGCTTTCAGGATTCTGTCCTTATCTTTGATTTTGGAGAGCTTGATTATTATATGTCTTGGTGATTGTCTTTTAGGGTCTATCCTTCCTGGGGTTCGTTGAGCTTCTTGAATGCTTATCTTTTTGCTTTTCAGGATGTTAGGGAAATTTTCTTCCATAGCTCTTCAACTTTCTCTTCTGTGGACTTGTGTGATTCTTCCTGCTCTGGAATGCCAATAATTCTTCAGTTATTCCTCTTCATGTTGTCCAACATGAATCTTAGGCCTTCGTCAGATATTTTATCATTTTTTGTGCTTGCTCTTCTATCTTAGTAGTGTTGAGAGATTTATCTTCTAGCTCAGTAGTTCTGGCTTCTACCTCTTCTAGTCTACTCCTTTGCCCTTTTCAGTGTAGTGTCCATTTCTGATATTCTGTTGTTAATTGTTTGGACCTCTTTCTGTAGGTTTTGAATTGTTTCCAATGCTGTGTCTCCCTTATTTGATTGTTCCTGTAGCACTTTCCTGACTTCTTTATTTTTATCAACTCCGTTGTATAGTGTTTTGATACATTTTATAATCATTTTTCTGAAGTCCTTCTCAGGCATTTTCAAATGTATGGTATGTAGGTCTACTTCCAGCTCATTTGCTTCAGTTACTTTATCTCATTTCTGGACATGTGCTGATATGGTCATCTGTTTCTGTTTTTTGGGCATATTCAGGAGTTATTTGTAGCTTTAATACTTAGATGGGTGTGTATTTTGGTGTTTTTTTATGCTTTCTGATTGCCTCCAGGTAGATGTGATCAGGAGATGGGCTTCCCTTTTCACTCTTCTTCCGGAGAAATTTCAAGATGCTACTGTTGGTCATTGTGATGTAACTCAGGATTTAATTTTTGGCCTATTTCCTTTTTAGTCTGTCTGTCCCACTCCACAATCCCTGGTCAGGCCTTTTTCCTAATGACAAACAATTCAGAGCTGGCTGTGGCCATTTTTCACTGTTGTTTGGCTTTAAGTGCAAACTGTCACTTTAATTTTGAGGTGATCTGTGCACATGCTTAGTAGAACCATCCAGGGGTGGGGGTGGGTGCCCACTCACTCTGGTACCCCTTTAGTCACGTGAATGGAGGTACACAGCCAGTGAGAGACCAATGAACAGATACCAAAAAAAAAAAAAAAAGAATGTCCACAGCTTTATCTCCGTGGTTCTACCAGGTGTCCGTGGCGGCTCTGATCTTTCCCCCGTGTGGTCTCACCCAAGATGGCAGCTCCGGGAGCAGCTAAGCATCTTGAATTAGAAAGGACTGGGTTTCTTGCTTCTGCTACAAATTCCCCTAGCTGTAAGCCTTCCAATCATCTAAATATTACTTTCTATGTGGTTCAGCATTCTGGCACCATTCCCTGAATCTACTTGGTCTGGTATTCTGTGTTGTTGCTGAGAGAGCACCTCACTACACTTCCACATGATCCACCATCTTGTTTGTTCTTCTGGAGTCAGTATTCTTAACCACTCAATATGTTTTACATCCCACCAGAGGGAGTCAGGAGAGTGGGGATCCATTTCCACTTTGCCATTGATAGTATAACATAGGACTTGAGTGATGAGCCAGATAAAAATGTTTGAGGAGCATAGATTATCTTACCTCTTTTACTCAAGGCCAAGCACATGCAAGTTCTGAGTCTGGTGTGGGGGTTGATAGAACTACTTAATTTCCTTTTAATTAGCCAGATAATTTTTGTAAATCCTGCAGCCAAATATGTTAAAACAGATGTAAAATGTCTTTTCTCTGATTATTCCTGGCACATTTTAGTTGCAGCTGCAGTTAGGTAATGTTAGCAGAGGACACAGGTGCCTACCTTTTCACTGACATTTAACACAGTGCTTTTCACATTGCCAGTGAGTTGGATACTGCCTGGGATCTTGTTAAAATGCAGATTCTGCTTCAGTAGGTCTAGGGTGGAGCCTGAGTTTCTGGTACACTGCTGTGCTTTGAGTAGCAAGGATCTGGTACTGGGATAGCAAATATAATCAGTCTGCCCCCTCTTCAGTTTATTTTAGCATTTGAGTTTATATCCGTCATTTCATTTGTTATATTGTCCAATATACAGTGTCTGTATTCTCAACTGGATTACTAGTTTCTTGAGGGCTGAGAGCGTTTATACTTGAAACCATAATATGTATCAACTTGGCTAGACCATGACTCTCAGTATTATATAATTATTCTCCATTACTGTGATCTGATATAATTATCCTATGTGTTATAATCCTGAGCTCTGTGATGTTAATGAGGCAGGAATAGAGCCAGTTATATTAATAAGACAGACTTCAGCGTACAAGATTAGGTTGTATCTTGAGTTAATCTGTTTTGAGATATAAAAGAGATTGAACAAGTAAGCAGGGAGAAAGAAGAACATGACTTCCTATCAAGAAAAAAGAACCAGGAATGGAGCATGCCCTCTGGATCCCTTCAATGAGAGCTTCCTAGATCCAGGGGAAGATTGAGCCAAGACGCATGTAGATCTCCAAGGAATGTTGGGCTCATGGATGTTGAAAGGAGGTAAGGACTTTTTTCCAGAGCTTATATAGAGAGAAAGATTTCCCCTAGAGTTGGTGTTCTGAATTTGGACTTTTAGCCTCCTAAAAGGTGAGAGAATAAATTTCTGTTTGTTAAAGCCATCCACTTGTGGTATTTCTGTTATAGCAGCACTAGAACTAAGATAGTGCCCAATTCATATTTGCTAAACCCTTGTTTTTGAGCAAGGACTGCAAGTTCAAGTATGGGGAGATTTTATGGACTCCTGTTCTTAAATAAAGTCAATGGCACAGGGCTTTTAATCTTCTTGGATCCTTCACTGAACATATGGCAGGCTAACGAGTAGAGGGATAAATCAGGAATTGCAGGGGTACAGTTAATTTGGGGAGTGCAGGAAAAAGGATCTGGTAAACACCAGGCATAACATTCCAATCAGCCAAGTGACTAATTGCAGTTCCTATTTGACTGTTTTCCTGTAGGTACTAGGTGTGGCACTGTAAGATAAGCACTGGACTGCAAGGTCATTTTGAACCACAAGAGTGGTGGTTCAAACCCACCAGCCACTCCTTGGAAGTCCTAAATAGGGTCACTGTGAGTCAGAACTGACTTGATGGCATCTAACAACAACAACAAATAATAATTTTTTAGACTGAATATTTTCTCAGCCCAAACTAAAACACACATGCTTCTCGAACAACACCCTTGTCACATTTTTATTTTTCCACACAAAAATCTGTTTTCTCCAAGGAATTAGAATCTCTGAGGGCCATGTTGTTGTTGTTGTTGTCAAGTGCCATCGAGTTGGAACCAACTCATAGCGATCCCATGCACAGAAGAATGAAACAATGTCTGATCCCAAGCGAACCTCACTACCGCTGCCATACTTGAGTCCATCAATGATGCCACATGGCCAATCCATCTCCTTAAGGGATCTTCCTCTTTTTCTCTGACCCTCCACCTTACCCAGCATGACATCCTTCTCCAGCGACTGTTCCCTCCTGACAATGTGTCCAAAGTATGAGAGACGAAGCTTAGCCATCCTGGCCTCCAAGGAGCACACTGGCTGCACTTCTTCCAAAACAGACCTCTTGGTTCTTTTGGCAGCTCATGGCACTTTTAGTATTCTCCTCCAACACCACAATTCAAAGGCATCAATTCTTCTACAATCTTCCTTATTCACTGTCCATCTAAAACAGGATGGTGTCAGTTTATGATGTAAAGACTCTTCTTCAAGTAGTGGACCCTTGAGGTTCTCTGTGGCTCCCTCCCCTCGTTCTGATCAGGAACTAGTCAGACAGGAATAAAGAGGACATGGGCATGCCAAGTGTCTAGAAGAGAGAGCTTGTTTCTGTCAGAGGTTCAAATGGCTTGTAGCAAGACCTATTGATAGAGGATGGGCCATAAAGAGAGAGTCAGAATAGGCAATGATAAGAAGGTAGAGTTTTTATAGAGCTGTGGGCTACATCTTATATGGGATCCCTGATGCCCTCAAACATTTGATGGGAACCTGCAATACTTCTTCCCAGTGAGACATATATGTGCAAAATTTTGGGTTATGATTCAGTGAGTTCAGGGTGGCTAACCTAAAAAGCCCTGGCATTAAGACACATGAAGACTAGGGCATGGGTATCATGGCACAGGATTTAAAGAGGTTTTATCTCTTTCTACCATCAGCCCCAAATGCAATTTCACACGTGTGATAGTCATGGGCAAGGTTTTCCTTGTTATTTCGGCTGCTCAGATGAAGTCTCTTGACTTCTTTTCCAACACTGAGACAATCTCAGAAACAATCAGAGATATCAACAGCCGTGATAATTGTGCTACATAGGTTGCTGTGTTAGTTCTGCTTCTTTAGTGAGATTAGATTTATTATTGTCTCAGGCATGGATACAATGTTTCTTATCAAAAGTGATCCCACAGACTCTATTCATTATTCTGTCCGCCTGCGGTAGTGTCATGAGATGAATACCAAATCATTCTGGTGAATAGTTCTCCCTGCTGTTTGGAGTTGCTTGCTTTTCAGCTTTGTTAACATTAGTATTTGCAGTAAAACTGTGGAAGAGGCTGAGGAAGAGGATGCAGTTTATATCCAATGTCAGGAAAGCAGTGTTTCCTTTAGTGTGAGTCCTTGAGGTTGCCATGATTTCTAATTTAAAGAATGAAGCAAGATTCCTCATTTTCTGGCCTGATCTTTCAGTTTGCAAAAGTGATGACAGGAGGTCTGGGTCCTTCTCTTGGGGCTTGGCTTCTTGCAGGGATGGTGAGTTTTTCATTTGAGTTGCAGCTGGGATGGTGCGCTAGACAGTGCACAGTAGTGCAATGCTGGTAGTGTAGTGTTTAAGAGTCGGGCTGCTAACCTCAAAGCCAGAAGTTCGAAACTACTAGCCATTCTGTGAAAGAAAGATGAGGCTTTTTGTTCCTGTAAAGATTTACAGCCTCGGAAACCCTGTACAGGGTCACTATGAGTCGGAACCGACTCTGTGGCAAACTTCCACCATCACCACCAGGGGCATCATGCATCTTTTTTTTTTTTTTTAAAGTTTTTATTGTGAATTGAGTGAAAGTTTACAGGACAGATCATCAGTTGTACATTCAACAAATCATACACTTTGTTTCATTACAATGGTTATAATCCCCTCCATGTACCATCAGTTAACAGTATTTCTCTCTATTCATTT